>NC_092703.1:10658561-10969395 GCF_964275005.1 Diadema setosum | reverse complement strand
AATAATAATAATAATAATAATAATGATAATAATAATAATAATAATAATGATAATAATGATGATAATAATAATAATAATAATAATGATAATAATAATAATAATAATAATAATAATAATAGTAGGCATAGACTTACCAAGGTGAAGCAGGATGTCTTTCACCTCCAGGGTGTTGGATTTACGGTGTTTGGCCAACTGGCATCCCGCTGTCACTACATTTTCGATGAAGTCATCAGCAATTTGGAGTAGCATCTGCAAAATATGCGATGGAGCAAATTTAAAAGATTAATTTTGCAAAGAATATTAAATCTTTGCATTCTGTATGTGTAGGTTTCAAATACATGTGGATAACAGATTGAACAGACTTCAAAATGAAAAAGGGTATCGAAAATAATGTACACAAATGTCTACTACCTCTTCTAAAATCAACACAAATGTGTTCCATTCAATTCAATTCAATTTTATTCGGCACAAAATAAATCAAAAGTACATTATGTATACGTAGTACATGTACATGTAGTGCTTGTGGTTGGGGCCCAAAACAAGATTATACACGATTGTTCTGCTAAACATGCTACACTACTAGCATGCATGCAGTAATGCAACAGTACAGAAAAACAAATAACCTTTATTTTTCTTCTTCATTTATCTTACACCAAGAAAATTACTGGAAATGTCAAACACATGTGTATGCCACATGCAGAGGGGCCCGTTGCATAAAAGTTACAATTATGGTAACTTTGCCATCTAATGGTAACTTCCATGGAATTCTTGATTTTGATTGGCTGTTGAGTATTGTTGCCATGGTAGTTACCATTGGATGACAAAGTTACCATAATTGTAACTTTTATGCAACGGGCCCCATAACTTCACTATTCTACTGTCACAGTTTAGCAAGTGTTAATTACATACTTGAATAAAGATATCATGCAACACTCGAAAATTGTACAGGGCCTTACAAAATTATTTCTTCCAAGTGCCCGAGTGGGCAGTCAGTCAAGGGCCCCATACTTTTGATAGGAAAGTGACCATATATTTCCCTTATCCCACTGCAAGATTCAGTTGCCCTGGCTCTAAGCGTGCAAGTGCATTTGTATCACCCTTTACTTGACATCTGACTTGCATTTGATATAAATAATGCATTGTGCATTCACTTTGCAAACAGCTTGTTTCTACAACAGCGGCAAGTGTCGGGAGAAAACCTATTCTCCTTGAAAGACTGATGTGTGCAAGAAAATAAAGGTAAGTTACCTCCTCCACATCCTCATCAAGCTGAGTGTTGGGATCCACCTCTCTCACTAGGTCCTGTATCTTCTTCTTGTTCAGCATCTAGGGAAAACAAGCAGATTGTCGGTAACCAATCATGATTTTTCTCACCACAGCTGCCGTCCTCCTTCTCCTCATCAACATCATCATCACCATCATCATTGTCATCATCATCATCATCATCATCGTCATCACCATCGTCATCGTCATCATCACCATCTGATCACCAACATCATTGTCATCATCATCATCACCATCGTCATCACCATCATCATCGTCATCACCATCATCATCGTCATCACCATCACCATCATCACCGTCATCACCATCGCCATCGTCATCATCACCATCAACATTGTCGTCACCATCATTATCACCATCGTCATCATCATCATCACCATCATCGCCATCATCATCATCATCACCCCCTTCATCCTTGTCATCATGATCATATATAAAGTGCACAAGCATGATTTGCTTGGATTACATTGTACATTCATCTTTGCTGAAACTGAAAATGTTAAATGTTAACACACAATGCACGACAGAAGAAGAATGATGCATGCTAGACGCTGGATGATGAATGATCGCAATAACTCAATTGAGCCTTTGGCTAAGTGAGAAAGAAAACAACAACAGTAAACAAGGTGAGTGCCAAGTGACGTCTCGCCTGCATATCACAAATTTATGAGAATAGTGTTTTTGCATGTACACAAGCAAGTTCACTGATTTTTTTTACTTTTGACCTGGTTGGACTTCATCAATATTCAAAGTTGACATGCATGTTTAGGTTTTGTACCTTTGGCGTGAGTTTGGTAGTCACATCTCAATGGTGTGAAAAGTTATTAAGAGTACACTAAATTGTTGACGCCGCCGCAAATGCCAATGACGATGACAGAAAATTGATGCCTATGTCTCGCTTCCGCTATGCAGGCAAAGAAAAAAACTTACCTGTCCCACATCGCCTCCGGCATCTCCACCAGCTCCCAGCGACATGGAGATGGGGGAGTCCCTCACGCTGGCTGCATCCCTCACAGTGGAGAAAGAGTGCTGCAGCGAGTGAGAGCTGGTGCTGCTCCCACTGGCACCAAGCTGCATTCAAACAAAGAGACAATGTCTCATGGGATGGCGGGGTTCACTTTGCTGACTCTTACAAACTGGCATAACATACATTTTACAAGTTGGATAATATCCCATCTGCGGGACAACTACTGTACACACCGTAGATTTCGCAAAGGTTTTTATTTTTGCAAATTTTTTGAGTCAGGTACTATTCACTAGTTTAACAAATTGTAAAATAGTTTAACTCTGATCTTGACATGAACGAGACCTACATACACGCATGTCTCTCTTCACTACTGTAATCCATGATCGCAAAACTAACCACTAGCAAAATTGTTGGGAAGTCCATTGTAATTAGTATCTAAACAGGAAGTTGTTTTAATAACCATGGACACAACAAAAGCAACTGAACTGATATTGCACAGCAGGTAATCATCTTAAACAAAAGAAACATCAACGATGAAAATATGATTTGTACAGCCTGTGTGCAGGGCTCACCTGTGCATTGCTGTTATTGTTACTGCTAGAGGCAAGAGACTTCATAGTTTGTGTGGCTGAGTTGGGTTGCTGGTGGATGGGGGTCACGGATGTATGCATTTGCTTCTCCGCTCGCAACTGGAAAGGAATTTTGCAAAGTTTGACCAACATGGTGAGTGGATCTTCAATGTGCTCAGTACTCTATGCGTGTTGATCAATGATGTTTGAGGGAAAAGCAGGTCGTGAACCATTTCCAGTGGTACATATGTATCAGTGGCAAACAACATCACATATAATATTATGTGACACCGAAAGAGATTGTACATGTAGCTACCTGATTGGTCTATAGCCCATCATGTGACATACAATTAAAAGTACCATTACATCGCACACTGTCGCTGCTGAGCATGCAGTTTTTGTCAAGCAATTTTGGATATTGCATGGCTGACATCACATTTATATTTGCTAACGTGCCAGGCTCATAATCAACTCGTAGTGTTTACACCAATGCACCCCTCTGACATCTCACTAAACATACCCTTGCCATGCACACGACATCAGTTACAAGAGCGCATACAGCTACTCATTTTACTGGTAACAACTACAATATTGTATGTCAACCAATCACTTTCATGTATGACTGTGGCACAATACAATGTAAAACCATGTGCTTTTCGTGCAAAATGGTTGCCATTTCTGTACTACATGTATATCCAAGAATCGGTGTGGCGGACCACATCTGTTTTTGTAACGTGCAAGGTAAAATTTAAAACAAATTGTGTATGGTCTTTACTCATGCAACGGAACAAGATTTCGCACTCGGTGGAAGATGTGGCGCACTATTCAACTTGGCTTGCCTCATTAGACAGCGCCAGTGTTGTTAATGATTATCAATGTTACAAGTCAAGCTTGTTATATAGCGCCACCTCTCGGTGACTGTAGGGTTACTGTCTGCTACACACTGCTGGGTATCTGGTCTGAAGCTGGGTTCCATTAAATGCCTTCAAGGTGACTGTTTACTCGGAAACTCGATTTGTGTCTGCTTCTCATTTACGTGGTGGCAGCTCTGGAAACGTTACCTACTCCTGAGGATTTGTTTTCACCTGCACAAGCAGACGTTAAGCTTGCTGAGCTCCAAATCGGCCAACGATCCAGAGTTGGTGTAAGTTCCTTGTTTTTCTCTTACATTACGGTCCCACCTATAGGCTTTAGTGATGGCCTCAGCTCCAAGAGCACCCAAGCAATGGTGTCTCACCAAACGTGAAACAGTCAATTCATTCGAAAATTGGCGACAAAACTTAGTGTACACTCTCACCCTAGACTCAAATTTTGCGCCGTTCCTAGATGATGATTGCTCATGGGCTCAAAAATCTAAATCTTGCCCACTCCGTGGCTTTGTTGATGACCCAGAAAGCGTCCCGACTGGGTCTCGAAAATCAGCACACCAGAAAGCCAGTATGCTTGAGCTTATGCTCGGACAGATTGCTAATTATTGTCCCATTATCTCACGCAATTCCATAGTCAAGACTTCCACCTCCCTCAACGATATTTGGGGGAAGATCAGGCTTCATTATGGGTTTCAAAGTACCGGCGCTCACTTTCTTGATTTCAGTGACATCAAACTAGAGCCGGATGAGCGTCCTGAGGACCTCTACCAAAGGGTGGTGGCCTTTATCGAAGACAACCTGCTCACATCCGCAGGTGGCATAACTCACCATGGTAAGCGTGTTAGCGAAGATGAGGAGCTTACTCCCACGTTGGAAAACCTTATCGTCCTCACTTGGCTCCAACTCATTCATTCAGATCTTCCTCGCCTGGTCAAGCAGCGCTACGGGACAGAATTGCGCTCTCGTACCCTAGCTTCACTGAAACCCGAAATCTCTCAGGCATTAGATAGTCTTTTGGATGAAATCCACACCACAGAGAGTTCTCGTGCTATGCGCACCCTGACCTCCCCTTCCCCGCGCCCTGTAGGCCTACGCCCCCAGCGTGCTCCAATGCCCCGCAGTCGCCGCAATCTGCAGACTCGCACCCCCCAGCGCAACAGTAAATACTGTCCTCTCTGTCGTGAAGCGCGCCGGCCAGACACTCATTATTTAAGTGAGTGTACGTACTTACCCGAAGCAGACAGGCGATTCATTGCTAAGGCCCGCCAGGTTGCACATATTTTAGAGTCTGATGATGAGATTGATGATTTGTGCCAAGTTGAACAGGTCCACCTGTCTGAGCCTGTCCCTCTGAAGGATGATACGGCTACCAGCGACTCTTCATCGGCCCTCAGAGTCCAGGTCCGTCAGTCTCCATATTTTGATGCATTTTGCGGGCACCAGGTCGTTCGCATCACTGTCGACAGTGGTGCTACTGGTAACATGATCAGAGCTTCTACTGTCCAGTCCCTCCAGGGTGTCATAAAACCCAGCTCGCAGTCTGCTCATCAAGCCGATGGGTCTTCCCCCCTTGATGTTGTTGGGGAGACCACTCTGTCCTTCACTCGTGACGGCAAGTCATTCGTGTTTGAGGGTTTGGTCATTGATAATCTTGATGTAGAAGTACTCGCAGGTACCCCATTCATGGAGCACAATGATGTGTCGGTTCGTCCTGCTAAACGCCAGGTGTGTGTAGGTGATGACATGATCATTTCATATGGTTCTCGCAGGCCTTCGGACAATGTGACACATGCAGTTCGCCGTGCTCATGTCCTTCGTGCCCCATCTCAGTCTACTGTGCTTTTGCCTGGTGAATTCGTCGAGCTGTCAGTTCCTGATGAGCTACTGTCTCATGACACACTTGCCCTTGAGCCCAGGATTGTCCCTCAGAAAGGTGTTCCCCCAACTGATCCATCTTGGCCTGAACCGTGCATGGTCTCCAGTGTAGCAGGCAAAGTGCGTATCCCTAATCTTACGCCTCAACCCCGCCTGATCCGTAAACATGAACATTTCTGCCAGGTCCGTCCGGTCTACGTTCCTTCAGAGCCTCAGTCTGATGACCTCCCCCGTGTACCCGATAGGCCCGTGCCCAGTGGTGTCTCACGTGATACTGAGCATCGTTTTTCTGACCCAATATTGCTCGATCCTGATTGCATTATCCCCATTGGTACGAAACATGACTTTCAGTCTCTCCATGCGGAGTTCGATGATGTTTTTGACCCTGCCTTCACTGGGTATAATGGTGCTGTTGGCCCGTTTGAGGCCGTTGTCAACATGGGCCCGGTTCAGCCTCCCCAACGCAAGGGTCGCTTGCCACTTTACTCCCGTAACTCTTTGGTTGATCTCCAAGAGAAATTCGATGAACTAGAACAACAGGGTGTCTTTGCTCGCCCAGAAGATGTGGGCATCTCTGTTGAGTACCTGAATCCATCCTTCCTTGTGAAGAAGGCCAACGGCGGCTTCCGCCTTGTTACAGCTTTTGCCGATGTAGGCCGTTATGCCAAGCCTCAGCCCTCCCTTATGCCTGATGTGGATTCCACCCTCAGAAAAATTGGTCAATGGAAACATCTCATTGCCACAGATCTCACCAATGCTTTTTATCAAATTCCCCTGTCCAAGGCCTCGATGAAGTATTGTGGTGTTGCAACCCCCTATCGTGGAGTCCGTGTGTATACACGCTGTGCCATGGGCATGCCAGGCTCAGAAACTGCTCTTGAAGAGCTGATGTGTCGCGTGCTTGGGGATCTACTTGTGGAAGGTATTGTTGTGAAACTTGCAGACGACTTGTTCATTGGTGGTGATACCCCCGAGGAGCTCCTCCAGAATTGGTCACGTGTCCTGCATGCCCTCCGAAAGTCAGGCCTTCATCTTTCAGCCCGTAAGACTGTGATTTGCCCAAAGTCTACCACGGTCCTGGGCTGGATCTGGTCCCAAGGGACCCTACAAGCGAGCCCTCATCGCATTGCGGCGCTTGCCTCATGCCCCCCTCCTACTACTGTGAAAGGAATGCGTTCCTTCATTGGGGCATATAAGATGCTCGCCCGTGTTCTCCCACATTGCGCTATCTTCCTCACACCACTGGACGCCGCAATTGCTGGTGGTCAGTCGAGTGATCGCATTGATTGGTCCGATGACCTGCGTTCATTTTTCAAGACCGCTCAGGAAGCCTTAGCCTCCCCCCGTGCCATTACCCTTCCCCGACCATCCGACCAGCTTTGGATTGTTACTGATGGTGCTGTCAAAGATCATGGTATTGGTGCCACATTGTACATAACACGACAAGGAAAGCCACAGGTAGCTGGTTTCTTTAGCTCCAAACTTCGTGATCGGCAGGTTACTTGGCTCCCATGTGAGATAGAGGCCCTTTCTATTGCAGCATCCTGCAAGTATTTCAGCCCGTACATTGTGCAGTCCAAGCACCGGCCATGCATTCTCACAGATAGCAAGCCCTGTGTACAGGCTTTTGAAAAACTCTGTCGTGGTGAGTTCTCTGCCAGCCCACGTGTGTCAACCTTCCTGTCCACAGTTAGCCGGTTCCAATGTGCCGTGCTCCATCTGGCTGGATCCGCCAATGTTCCGTCAGATTTTGCTAGCAGGAATGCCCCAGAGTGCACTGATTCCTCTTGTCAGGTATGCCTCTTCATTCGTCAGACAGAGGATTCTGTTGTTCACAGAGTGTCCCCTACGGACGTGCTCACAGGGAAGCAGAAGTTACCCTTCACTTCCCGTCCAGCGTGGGTCAGCATACAATCTGAGTGCCCAGACTTGCGACGCACTCATGCTCACCTTCTCCAGGGCACGCGACCTTCTAAGAAACTGACCAATATCAAAGACGTCAAACGCTATCTCCGTGTTGCTACCATAGCTAGAGATGGGCTGTTGGTTGTCCGCCGTGAACAGGCTCTCCTGTCACCTCGCGAGTGCATCATCATCCCCCGTAGCGTTCTTGATGGCCTGCTTACTTCACTCCATCTCCAACTTGATCATCCCACCCACCACCAACTCAAGACCGTTGTCAACCGGCATTTTTTTGCCTTGGACATGGACTCTGCCATCACACGTGTCACCGACACTTGCCATCAGTGTGCATCCCTGCGGAATGCTCCACACACGGTTGTCCCTCAGACCACTGGCGATCCCCCCGCAGCCGTGGGTACATCGTTCGCCGCTGATGTCATCAAGCGCTCGAAACAACTGATTTTACTTCTCCGCGAATGTGTCACTTCCTACACCGCCACTTGTTTCCTTCCAGATGAGCGCAGAGATACTCTTCGCGATACCTTGATCCGTCTCTGTGTGGAACTTCGCCCGCTCGATGGGCCCCCTGCTGTCATCCGCACCGACCCCGCCCCTGGTTTCGCCTCCTTACAAGATGATGCCCTGCTCGCCCAGTTTCACCTTTCCATTGAAGTAGGTCATGCCAAAAATCCCAATAAGAACCCGGTTGCTGAGAAGGCCATTCGTGAACTCGAAGATGAAATCCTGCGGCATGAGCCCTCCGGAGGACCACTGACATCCTTGTCCCTGTCCCTCGCCACTGCCCGACTCAATAGCCGTCTTCGCTCGCGTGGCCTTTCTGCACGTGAAATGTGGACTCAGCGCGACCAATTCACGCACAGCCAAATTCCACTGTCGGATGCAGACCTCATCTCTTCACAACATGAACAGCGCCTTTCGAACCATCCCCACAGCGAGCGTTCCAAGGCTCCCTCCCGCATCCTCCCCAATGATGACCCTCTCGCAGTTGGGGACCTTGTTTATCTCCGGTCAGATCGCAGCAAGTCCTCCGCACGCCCTCGATACCTTGTAACATCAATAGATGGCAAGTGGTGTAACATTCGCAAATTCATTGGCTCTCAGCTCAGAAAATCGTCATATCGTGTAAAGACATCGCAATGCATGAGGGTCCCTGTTCCCCTTGTGGCTCCTCCCCAGCACCAGATGTCCGACGAAGATGAGACAGACTTGCTTTCCCCAGATGACGAGCGAGATTTGCTCCCCCCGGACACCTGCAGAGACATTCCACAGGAACTCTCATTGCCTCCTGGGCCAGATGTCCCGTGTGTCCCCCTGCAGGAGCCCCCTCCTGAAGCCCCCCTTCCCCCTCTGCCCCAGGAACCTGCCCCCACTGTTCCGACTATTAACGGTCCAGGTTGTCCCCCCACCCATGTGACCCCCACTGGGCGCCCTCAGCGCTCCCGACGCCTCCCACCTAGGTTTGATGATTATTTGATGTATTAATCAATGATATACAATGTATGTATTTTGTTTTCTGTGCGAACTGTTGGCTACCTCAGATTAATGCCCCCCCCCCCTCACTCACTGTGTATCCTTACAATGTACCTCTCTTATAGCCATGTTATCCTGGTGCCACATATGTTATTTCATTTCCCCCATCTGGTTTATTACATTATGTCCCTTAACATAACCTTTTTTCTGAGGTGCCCCAAACGGGCGTTTTTTGTTTTTCTTTTAAGCTGTACTTGTATCATGTTTATTCTTCATTTCTACCAATCCGTCTTTGTATGACATCCTTGTTTATCTTTATTGTCTCTCACCTAGCTGTCTTGGTATGTTCTGCGAATAATTTAGTTGTGGATATGTTCTATAGGTGTATTTTTTTTCAGTCACCCCGCTTATGTCTCAGTGATTTGCCCCTTTGTGCTGTGTATAACATATGATGCTTATATCCTTAGTGGGTGCATACACCTTCTTGTTTCTGAGTGTATGTAATACCAGGTTTATTATCACATACCCTTATCTTCTTAATATTTCCCAGTTACCTTTATATATTTACTTCTCTGGTGTCTGTTTGGTGCCTGTCCCTAATTGCACCTTTACTCGTACATATCAATGTTTTCTGCTACGTGCATATGTAATTCTATTTTCATATAGATATGTGTATTTCCTGTGTCCCCACATGAACATTTTGTACATCATTTCATATTTTTGTTTATACTGTGTAAGTCTATGCCTTTATAGGAGCTACTTATTTCATGCCATCCTAGCTTGCCCCATCAGGTCGTACATGATTGTCAAATTTGTTGTTTTTGCTGAACGGTATGTTTCATGTCAATCAGGACTGTATGACTCAGTGTCAGCACGTCTGAGAGAGGTATGGTATGATGTGATGGTTATATACTTGTAACAATTCATGATTGTTTTTGTTTTCTTTAACGTTGACGAGAAGAATTGATGGTAGAATGCGTATCTGGTGTTATTGTTAAACGTACGGTACCCAATAAGTTTTGGTGATTACGCTCTTGGTGTCTAAGTCAGGTGTTAGTGTAATTGTTATTTTCAGGTGTTAGCTTAGTGTTTTTATAAGCCAGCTTGCCTATTATAGTTCATGGCAGTTTACTCTTGAAAGTATCATAGGTCATGAACAGTGCAACTACTTGTATGTTATAATAGTTTACACCCTTATTCATTTTAAAGGTAATGGTTTGTTAAGCTCAAGTAGAGCTTTTATATTTTCTTTATCATTCAGGTGAAAAATGAAAGAGTAAAAAAGAAAGGCAATCACGCCAGTGTTGTTAATGATTATCAATGTTACAAGTCAAGCTTGTTATATAGCGCCACCTCTCGGTGACTGTAGGGTTACTGTCTGCTACACACTGCTGGGTATCTGGTCTGAAGCTGGGTTCCATTAAATGCCTTCAAGGTGACTGTTTACTCGGAAACTCGATTTGTGTCTGCTTCTCATTTACGCAGAGCACCTCATCTTTCACCTTGTGTGAAACCTTGTACTATCAAACCCATAACCGTTCACTATTTGTATAGAGGCTGTCTGTTAAAAAAAAAAAAAATAAAATAAAAAATACCACTGTATCATAAGTTCTTCTCCCATTAACACTGGCAGCCTAGTCATGAACTGAAAAGCAAATTGCAGCAATAACAACAAAAGAGAATATACAAGCTAACATCACAATAGTGAAAAGAGCTTTTCATTGCCACATCTGATTCTGTTCAAACAGAACTGTGCTCCTGAGATTGTTTTGTTTTGTTTTTGTTTTTTGTTTTGTTTTTTGTTTTTTTAAAGACAGAAGTTGTAAAGAGGTACCATTATAGTGAAGATCTATCAAGAAGTACAAGTGTATGATTATGTCACACTACATACCCTTTCTTGTTCCAGAAGGGCCTTCTGGTGCAACTCTCGTAGCTTGGACAAATCCCCTTCTTGCCTTGAGGTCAGCTGGCCCAATCCTTCCAACAACTGAAAGTTCAGATTACAAGGAATGAATTGAGAGAAAAAAAAAGGTTCATAAATAAGCAGCATGGAATATTCCCAAGAGTAGTCATAGCTACAATCCTGTTTGCATGCACTAGAAGAGACCTGTACATAATACCCTTCCAAAGCTCAAACTTCATTACAGAATGTTCTCTAATTGTGTCTATGGCAATCCACACCAGTTTTTGTGATGCACTTCATGGACTTTCATGTAACCTGTCCAAAATCTGCTCAGAGTAACCCTCTTTTATTTAGATTTACAGGATTTCATCTTCCTGTGTCATAGATAGCAAATTGCATCTGTAAGTGGATCAAAGAAAAAAAAAACAAATTATGCACCTGATAAATAAGCTTTTGATTCTTGTGATTGTGATCTGAACAAGCTTCATAGCACACATTTTCAAGTTTGAGAGCTGAAGCACTTTATGTATTTTGCTTTCTAGAGCAAAAGGTATTGTAGCCGAGTGATTTGGAGTCTTAATAGATTGGAGTCTTTTTTTTTTTTCTTTAGCTTGTCAGAAATTCACTAGAAATTATTCAGTATTGTATGATCTGTACAATAAAAAAAAAAAACGAATCATAATGAAACTCTTATTCATTCCACACATTTTTTTTTTTTTTTTCATTTACCCAAGGAGATTGTAACTTCAATTGTGAAGCTCCTACAACTCAACAACTGTCCTATCTCTAGACTTGCTAATTGTCTCAGTTTGTCAAATAAAAACTGCATTGGAACACAATTATAAGTACATATCCCATGTAAATGATACACTGAGTCCACTTTTAAAGACGCAGTAGCGTGGGGATACCTTAAAGTGGGAAGGCTGGCCCAGCTCGGAGACATTCGAGAATCAATGCAACGAATTGTGTACAGTGTCAGCATTATCACTGATCTCCAATAATCAAAGTACACACAGTCAAAGAACCTCAACTAGAGTAGGCCGTTACTGATGAGCATACACTTACTGTACAGTACATGCACATATTCGCTGATGACAGGTGCGATTTGCAGTTTTCAAATTTACCTCGGTGGGTAGCGTATGAAGATCAACTTAATCGGACCACCAATGTGAAAACAAGACTGATGAATAAACTAGAAAAGCACTCAGAGAGCACAGACCTCCGCCAAGCCAGCAACTCATTCCCAAGATAGAAGTCTTTTATTTAGGTCATTGCACAGCGCCTTGTTGCCCGAGCAGAGCATGCACTTTAGTGCGCGTATTTAAACCTCAAGTGCGTGTAGCTTGAACTCCAAGTTCGTTGACCCCATATGCCAAGAGATGAAAAATCCTTCAAAAATCCATAAAAATTCCCCGATCACTACCAAAATTGAATGAGATGTTCCTTGTGTCAATATCGATTTTTCATGCAAGTTTCATTTTAATCCATACACTACTTCTTGAGTTTGCAAATGGACAAACTAATGCCAATGTCACAATGATCACTTACCCTCCTCCTTCCTTGGCGGAAGTAATAAAAATAAATATGAAGTAATAACAATAAAGTAATAACAATAAATATTTCCCCATGATACCAGGTCTCTAAACCTGTTCAGCTTTGCAGTCAAGGTCTGGACTCCTTATACCTTTATCTGGTCCTCAATGGCCTTGATTGTTTCCTGGAGTGTCTTGCAGGGCACAGCGGGCTTGGTCCCGCTTGATGCCTGCTGCCCCTGGGGAGGGGCAGAGGCAGTAGACGCCAGGGGAGGCATGGAGGGGTTACCAGCTGGCGCCTGCATACTGCTATTATTCACAGTTCAACAGCTTGGACAGGGGCTGAAAGGAAAGGGAAGAAACATTTTTTACACTGGGCTGTGAGTTCACAAAAAGAGTCGCTCCTTAATTTGCTAAATTTAAACGAGTATGCTGAAGGCTTTAATCCCTGTGCATCATGGGATGTGGAGAACAAGTGAACTCTATAGGCTGTACTGAATCACAAGCATAATTTCTGTTGATTACCGTGCAGTCTCAATATACATTGCATCAATTTTCAATTTCAATTTAATTTCAATTTTCAATTTAATTTTGCGCAATGAAACAACGAACATGCTGATCATAATGATCCAGTATTTTTATCCAATTTTAATAACATCAGGCAACTGTTCTAACGGGACAAAAAAACACAGCAAAATCACTGTGACGTGCAATGCGCACAAAAAGCCGACAGTGAGACATGTTGAGTATCATTATTTCACATAAAATATCAAAATAAGATGAGAGGAAAACTGCTAGAATGTCTCACATGTTGGTGCATGTAGACAGACAGCCCAAACTAAAATATTGCAAGACTTGACATGCCTTGAGATATTGACCACAAAGCTATAAATAACAGGAATGTACAACAATTTAAACAGAGGTTTGCCTTTCAAGTTTTGAGTGACAGGATACATGTATTTGACGGTAGCAAATCACTTTCCATTTATCCCAGGCCAACTGTTTTTCCGCATCATCTTCGCATTTTATGGAGACTAAATTAGATTGATTTTCAGCTGGCATACAAGACTAGTTGATTATTCACTGGCAAGTGGAAGTTGAGGAGTGAAATATATACTGTAACAGCATCTTCCAACAGTATGTTCCAAGCAGATACAAGGTGTAGACTCTAGACTACTATTCAAAATGCTTTCAGAATCAAAACGTCTATGGCTTTAAAATCAATACAATTTCTGTATTGTCACAGGTCAGCAAAACCTGTTCCAGGTAAGTTGCGGGGATTGCCCAGAGAGTTCCATGCAGAACGTCAGTACGAGGCTCGTACGGTTGCACCTCGCAGGCAACTCCCAAGCAGGTAAGCATGCAGGTAACGCAGGTAGGCCTACTTTGAGCGGTGACCGCATGGCACCCGTAACTATGTTGTAGAACGCAAGTAGAACGTAAGTAGCATGTGTCCAGCACGTATTGATGCACCCGAAACTAGCCTGGATCCTTGTCTGCCTACAGAAATTTATCCTGCGTGCTGGGAAATTCCCACACGCAACAAGCCCCCATACTCGTAGCTTGCCCGGAAAGGTGTGACAAGGCCTTTTTAACTTGGCTGCGGGTAAGTAGGATTTGCGTGGGTAAGAGTTCCTTTTGTACCCCCCCCCCCCCGATAAATTGAAAAAAAAAAATAAGAAGAAAATATATATTGTTACAAAACACATTTATATAGGTAGAATTAGTGGAAAAATTAATAAAATCCTACAAAAATGTAATAATAGTGATAATTTACTCACCAACTTCATTTCACGTAGGTGGGACTAACATTACATACGCTGCTACAGTGCTAGCGAGTAATCCTAACTTTTGTGCGCACTTTACAGCCAATTCGTTGTCGTGATCAAGTTAAAGCGATAATGCCACGTCATTTCCTGAATTAAGCTTCTGGTGGACAGTAGTTTAAAAAAGAAAGATGAATTCTGATGTTAAACCAGATCGAGTCGTATCGCTAGCGAAATGCGATGGATGGACACCATTCCACTGTACTGTGCCTACTGCTGCATATTTGCATGCATTGTGCACGTACCATCGCTCGTTTTGAAGGTACTAGTACTGTAATTAGCTCGCCCTTCACTGCTCGCCCTTCACTCGCCACAAATATTAGACAACTCGGCCGTGACCATGTACAAGTTGACAGTCGGATGTAAAAATGTGATTTCGATGGTTACGTTTACATTAGAGCCAACAATTAGGGTTAGTGTTAGGGTGACATTGATCGCAGAGCCCTAAGGTGACGCGGACCCGAAGTCCTAGGGTTAGGGTTAGCATTAGTGTTAGGGTAACGTTGACCTCGGTGTCCTAGGGTGACGCGGATCCCAGTGTCCTAGGGTGACGCGGACCCCGGTGTCCTAGGGTGACGCGGACCCCGGTGTCCTAGGGTAACGTGGACCCGAAGTCCTAGGGTTAGGGTTAGGGTTAGTGTTAGGGTAACGTTGACCTCGGTGTCCTAGGGTGAAGCGGACCCCGGTGTCCTAGGGTGACGCGGACCCGAAGTCCTAGGGTTAGGGTTAGGGTTAGTGTTAGGGTAACGTTGACCTCGGTGTCCTAGGGTGACGCGGACCCCGGTGTCCTAGGGTGACGCGGACCATGTACAGTTTGCGCAGAATGTGTATATTACAATTTTTTTTTTGCTGGTGGTAAACTAAATAAAGGTTATGGAAAGTCTTCCCATAAAAGGCATAACCTTTATTTAGTTTAATGTTGGTGAAAGGGAATAGTAATTTGTTGGATTAGGGCTATGGTATAGCGATTTAGATGCTGCTGTCTCGTCAGACATCTTGTACCAGACTGAAATTGACCGAGGACGTGCTTGCGTACAGTACACACGTGTACTTTTAGACCAGACTACGTAAATGTCAGGTAGCGCCATCTACGAGGAGTATAGTACAGTTTTGATGCATTGTTTATTTGCCACAAATCACCACCGCCTCGCAACTCATCGTGCAGCGCGATCGTGAACGCACTGGGCTCCGATACTCATGATAGTGAGTTTGAGTCTCAGACCCGGCACTTAATCAGGAAAATGTTTTCTCTTTCATATTACGTCATGTTTATCTTTACAGGTTCATGCAAGAAGTCAACTGGAGATGGCAATCGTCAAACGGAGAGAAGAAGAAAGGGGAAAGAGAGGGAAGAGGGAGACGGAAGAAACAGAACAGAATAAGGGAATGAGAGAGGAGAGAAAACATTTTTTCAACGTTTTTTTTTTTTTTCTTCTTTTAGTAATGACCCCCCAAAATTCCACGCCCCATTTTTACTCAACCCCCATCAAAATGTCGCCCTCTTTTAGACAGTTAGGTAGAGCTCAAAATACGCAATCTTATCGGGGGGGTACAAAAGGAACTCTTTCCTTTGCGTGCATGAGTGCACAACTCCCATCCAGGCAACTAATGGCGAGATACGTGCTACGCTGCTAGGTTAGGTAGGCCTACTGTCATGTGGAGACCTGCAGGTAGCAAAAATTGTTTCCGCAAGTCACACGCAAGGCTTGCCCAAAAAGATTCTGACAAGGCCTGTTGGCTGTACTACGCGATCACGCAGCACACCGCAACACATGTCATTACATTGTTGTTCTTTTTACAGTTGTATACGAACACAAATCTCCCCAACCCACCCACACACACTTAATGCCAATGTTAATGGCATGCCATGGACAACATGGTCACATGGACCATGCCAGGCATGGTAATCGACGTTTAGAATAGTAAGTAAATTTAGGGTGTCTAGATTTCTACTTAACGTTAGACTTTACATTAACCAATGATTAACATTGTAGTAAGAAGTAAATTTATGACTGTTCTGTCTATCGACCAATTTGTAGTTTGTGGCCGACGCGACGTTTTGGAATCATTTCTACATTAGTGGGCGTTTACTACAAATTACTACATTTTTGGCGATGTATTTCTAACAGTTAAATTTTACATTATATTCGATCTAGTCTATAGTGGGCGTTTCTATATTTGTGGGTACAACAAGCCCCCCCCCCCCCCCCCCCCCATGCATTAAACTCGGATCTTGAGTTGAGTCCAGTGCAGTTCTCAGTGGTTCTTGTAGAACTAATTGCTCTTGATTAATTTTGCGTGGTCTAACTTTAGACGAATTTAATCCTTTCAATTCCTTTCGTTTCTTCTTGAAACCATGCAGTATCTAACTTAGTTAGGCCCTACTTACTTTTATATCTTCGTCCGGCAGCAGTCGCAGCGAAGAATCTACATGAAATGTATTGCAATACATGTAGGCCTACATGCGAATGCAAGATCATGCAGTAGGATCACCCGGCCGCATGATGCGTCCTATGTACGTACACACCAGTAAGTGTAATACAATGCAATGCGAGGGCAAGCCAGGGAAGCGGATTACGAGTATCAAAGGCAAATGCTAGCTTTGCGCTGGTTTGCTCGTCGTCTCGTACAAAATCTTTACATTCTTGGAGGAATTTAATTGGCAGCAAAAATAATTTGAGGGATAAATAAAACATTGAAATTCTAATTTTAGTTTAAAAAGATATTAAAATTTTATTTGATGATTTATGTTGCTAAAAAGTCCCAAAAAGTAGCACGTGGACAATTAATTTTTTGAAGAAGGTCATAAATCTTGTAAAAATGGCAGCTTCCACAACAAAGTCAGATTTGTCTTCTAAGGTAAGCAAATCGAGAATAACAAGCTTTCGCATATCGGGAAACTCACATACACATGGTGTCGGAAGTTTGGGTGGTTTCTCAAATGTTCCCCTTTATTGGTCGTAGTCATAGGTGAAAGATATACAGTGGAGAAACCGAATGATTTGGTGTAAGAACCTGCAACTGCATTGCCATATATTGAGGTCAATACAAACCACTGCACTAGCAACCGACTAGGCGCTCGCGCTCCTTTTTGCTTAGTAATTTAGTATTAATAAGTATAGACATAGTACACACTGGGATGGGAGCCACCGCGTTGCGTTGTGCAGTACGTTTGTACCTATCATATGCTGCTGCGGCCGCGTACTGCGCGTCCACGCGCGCGAGATGACAATGACAATGACAATGACAATGAATTTTATTCTTGAACGGCCCCGCCAGGGGGCATGGAAGAATAACAAACAAGTAAATGTTTTATGGCTAAACAAAGCCATAAATAAAGATGTAATACAGAAAGCATAGGCCTATATAGAGTAACTACGGCAGTATGCGGCCTTGCAGCCGTTCGCGGCAGGTACAGCATACACGGTAATATACCGCTAAACACAGCACTGCACTGAGTATGCACACTACACATAATAACACACTAGCAATCAACAAAAACTAACCATTAAAATGGGCACGATCTCTGACGAAAGTGAAATTTTCTCACCTAAATGACAACATATCGCATCCAAAATGAAATTTTCGGCACTTCTTAACATAACACTTAGAAACAATGGTCCAAGAAACTGGATTTTTTGTCGTTTTCTCGATGTTCATGGATTTTGAAAACGTATCCTCACGTAAAATAGAACTTTCGCGAGCCGATGTGGGCCGCCATTTTTTTCGGAAAGTGGATGTTACCATCGAAAAAAAAGTGCGAAAAACACGAGAAAGACATCAACAACACCAACAGATTTGCGATCTTGTTTGCGGCCAATGCATGTGCGCCCGCTATTTTCACGTGCTTTTGCAATGGGAATTGCGCTTACGCAATGTTCGCGAGACATGTGAAGGCGTTCAGCTACAGATCGCGGAGCACGCGCGTATTACATAGGGATTGTACATCGTGCCGCAAGCAGAAATACTACGTCGCATATCGCCCTTATCGGCGAAAATTGTGCCGGGTTTTGCCCTGGTAAATCATGAAAACTGCGTTGGTCAATGGAAAATTTCTTTTATGAAAACAGTTGCGTTAATCAATAATCTTGTCTATGATATATGAAATGGTTGAAAATAATTTGCCTGATTTGTTTACAAGTTGGAATGCTTAAACTGCCGCAAACGGGATATTTTACTCTATACTATATACATATAATGAACTTCAAAAAGCAAACAACGACGGTTGTAACAAAAAAACGATCGAATAAGTAAGACAACACTGATACAACACTGCTTTATTTTGTTACGTGTCACGTTAGAGTAAAATATCCCGTTTGCGGCAGTTTAAGCATCCATTGTTAGTTTTTCCAACTTGTAAACAAATCAGGCAAATTATTTTCAACCATTTCATATATCATAGACAAGATTATTCATTAACGCAGTTGTTTTCATGAAAGAAATTTACCATTGACCAACGCAGTTTTCATGATTTACCAGGGCAAAACCCGGCACAATTTTTGCCGATAAGGGCGATATGTGACGTAGTATTTCTGCTTGCGGCACGATGTACAATCCCTATGCAATACGCGCGTGCTCCGCGATCTTTAGCTGAACGCCTTCACATGTCTCGCGAACATTGCGTAAGCGCCAATTTCCATTGCGAAAGCACGTGAAAATAGCGTGCGCACATGCATTGGCCGTAAACAAGATCGCACTTCTGGCGCTGTTGTTGATGTCTTTCTCGTGTTTTTCTCATTTTTTTCGATGGTAACATCCACTTTCTGGAAAAAATGGCGGCCCACATCGGCTCGCGAAAATTCTATTTTACGTGAGGATATGTTTTCAAAATCCATGAACATCGAGAAAACGAAAAAAAATCCAGTTTCTTGGACCATTGTTTCTTAACTGTTATGTTAAGAAGTACCGAAAATTTCATTGTGGATGCGATATGTTGTCATTTAGGTGAGAAAATTTCACTTTCGTCAGAGATCGTGCCCATTTTATCAGTTGGTTTTTGTTGATTGCTAGTGTGTTAGTATATGTGTAGTGTGCATGTAACAGTGCAATGCTGTGTTTAGCTGTATATTACCGTGTATGTTGTACCTGCCGCGAACGACTGCATGGCCGCTTACTGACGCAGTTACTCTATGTGTATTGGATCTTAGTACGTGGCTGTGACTGCTTGTTTGGTGCTCTAATTTATAAACAATGAATGATAAAAGGTGTGACGTCTGCTGTATGGTGTGTAAATCGTCCAACAACGTTAGTATTCTACGTGCATTGCCTTTTTTTTTTGTTGTACCATGTACCAATGTGGAGAATTCTAGTATTACTAAGAATTTAAAAAGAAGGATATTTTGACAAAGGGGCGAAGAAAGAAAATAATATTGAACTGGCCATTGTGGCATCACACAGCATGTCAGTAGACTAGACTCTTGTCTCTTGCAGAGGAGTAGTGTCTGAGAGTTGATATTGCCATTGGACTTGGAGTGATTTGGTTCAATCAATCGGTTAGCACACTGCATGGCTTATTTGACACTTGTGATAGGCACCAGCACCAAGGTTAGACCATGCACAAAAGCGTGTAAAAGGTTAATAAAAAAAAAAAAATGTCTGATGTAGATTCTACTCTATGTTCACAGCCTGATGTCATGAATACCTTTTGCATCTCTTACAATAAATGTGTGAGTTGTCATCTACTGATAATAACAGAGGAACTTTTTTTTGTGATAATGAAAATTGTTGTGTTTGTGTTTTATTTACTGTTATAGGATACTCCATCCTCTGCTTCAGGGGACCCTGACATCCCAGAAGGGTCGGCTTCAGGGTCGGGGGTCAAATCTGCGGCCCAGAAGAAAGCGGAACGAATGAACAGACTGAAGAACTTGCATTTGCGAAGGGTTAGAAAAGAACCTTGTGATATTATTTTCTGCACAATGTACCTTATGCCAACATCAAGGAATGTTCTTTTAGTAGGGGGCTGCTTTGAAAGCCATGTACTTTGACTTTTGTTTTGAATTTATTATCATATCATTGATTCCGTAACTTAGTCTTTGGCCTTTTGAATGATATTTTGTAAAAAGTGTGATTTGATGTAAGTATCTTCAAATGACCTTTGTAAGAAAACTTTATAGTTTCTAAAGTTGTTCTCATGAACTAATTGCTATAATGACCAAAATCAATTTCATTTGGTCTTTATTTGTGCAAGTCAACAGTATAAACAGGGAAGCTTAGAAGAGATGTTTCCTCCAACACTATTACAGAAAGAATGCCCCACACTTGGTATAGATGTGCAAAGATGCTGCTCAGAACTTTGTAACGTATTGCTGTTGTAGTGTGGTGGAACGTGCAATTCATCAATTGTTAGGTGGGTGTAATTCCCAAACGCTGTAGTGCCTATTTTTTTTTTTTTTGACTGAGTTCTTTGCAGATATATCTTGATCCTGCAGATCACACATGGAACGTGAATTGGGAATGTCTGCAAATACCATTTCATTTTCATAATGGCTTTTGTATCCTGCAACAGAATGAAGCGCGCAAGATGAATCATGTGGAGGTGGTGGAGGAGGACAGAAGGAACAAGCTGCCGGCTAACCACGAGGCTCAGAAGCGACGATCGGAGTGGATTCTCAAAGACGAAGAAGAGAGAAAGGTAAATGTCAACACTTCTTGGAGCATAGCCTCTCCATGGAGGAGGGAAACTATGTGTCTGTGAGACTGCATTTGATGTGAATAAGGATACATTACATGTTTCATTGCTTATTCTCATTTCTTAATCAGATACAATGTATATTGCATTGGATTAGAAAAATAAAGAGACAAACAAAAAGCATAAAATCGCCTCATTTTGATATCTTGGTGCAAGAAATCAATACAGGTGCAACTAGAAGTAAGCAACAGTCCATTCAAATTTTGCTAGGTTTTGTTTGCATTCTTATATGCAAAATAGAATGCAGAAGAAAGATGTATCCCCTCGTCTATACAGACTTGACAGAGTTTTGGCTCTCGAGTAAGCACACTGAATTCTTCAGATCACAATAAAAAGGTGGTAGTGTTCACAAGAGAACAGTACTACTTTTCTTCCGACTTATTCCGTCCTGCATTACATGGCGTAGCTAAACATGGTTTTATTAAGCATCTTGAATACCGCCTTCACTCTCCATCTACCCTCACAGGCTGCAGCTGCTCGTGGAGAAGACTACGACAGGATGAGACTTTTGGACGTGTCGGCCGAGGATGCGGAGAGGTTTGAGAAGAAGAAGAAGAAGAGGAATCCCGACCAGGGCTTTGCAGGTCAGTGCATTAGACCCCCAGCAGTGTTTTTCCTTGTCCTTCACTCAAACTCGGTTCATCTCCATGTGTGGTGTTGAATTGACTTTGTATGTAACTCCTCTTTCTCCAAGGTCAAATTTGCTGTATTTTTGACTCAGGCAGCAAAAAATTAAGTGTCCTTTTTTTTTTTTCTTTTTTTTTAATACTAAATCTGTGCACTCTTTTTTTTTTCTCTCTTGTAAAGATAATACATAATATGTCGTGTTTGAAATGTAATTTTCCATGATGAGATGGTATATTAATGGCATCTTCTCTCTTTTTTTTTTTCATTGCATTTGATAATATACCACAAATGTCCAAATGATTATTAGATTTCTATACAATGTTTTTTTTTTTTTTTCTTCAAAAATGTAGATATGCTTAGTCTTGAATATTAGGCATAGAGCCAGCAATCTGTCTTTTTTTTTTATCAAACTTCCAGTTGATAGTCTTTTTTCCTATGTTTTCTGTAATTTTCCATCCTTTTAGACTATGAGCAAGCAACTTTCAGACAGTACCAGCGGCTGACAAAACAGATGAAGCCTGACCTTCAGAACTATGAAAGGCAGAAGGAGAAATTGTAAGTGCTTATTCAGTATCATTATGACCTGAAAAATGTCTGGAAACATCATAATGGATTTACGCTGTATATCACTGTTAGATTAGACCTTGGTTGGTCATATCCTGTTACTTGTTAAGATCATTGCTGGTGATAACTTAGTTGAGACTCTGAGAACGAAGTCATCATCTGGAGACCAAGCCTTTCAAGTGCTTCACCATGTTTGTAGAATCAATTACAGGGGAAACTCGATATAACAAACACTGTTGTAACAAGATATTGGTTATTATGAGGAAAATTTTGTGGTCCCAAATTTCCCTCCACATAAGTCTGTGTAAAATGCTCCTCTCATACAAATGTAGCAAGATCGGCTATTACAAAGTAACAGCCATAACGAGATAAATTTTGTGATTTCTAAACAAAGACGAACATAGTTAATCAAGCCTGTTATAGCGAGGTAAAGTGAAAGCTCCTCGGGTAAAGCTTTACTTTGCCTGTGAGATCATGTTTGAAGATTGTAAAGATCGATGCGATGCACTTATCACCGCATGTTGTACATGTGTGTGTGTGTGTGCGTGCATATTGTATGTGTACGTGCACAGAGTGCACTAGGAGAAGTACTGCCCTATGCATAAATGACATCATCATGAGCATCATATAGCAGGTGTGAGGCAATCGAAGTTGTGATGGGCTTTCTACTAGGGAATTTGTACATATTACCAAAATGTCCCATCTCTTGATAACGAGGTAGTTTGATTTGAGATTATATTTCCATGCTCATTTCGACTATGTTGTAATATAGTATGAATCTCATTAAATTGGATAGACTTGTAATCATGATTCTGCTATTTTTTTTTTTTTTTCACAGAAAATTTGTTAATCTATTTTCTGTCTGCCATTCCAGAAGATGCACTCATTTTCCATGCATACATGTATTAACAGACTTTTCAAATGTTGCTAGGTGTACAACCAAAACATGCAATTTTTCTTCTTTATTTCATTACTATTATTTTTTTTTTGTATGTGCAGAGGAGAGGACCTTTATCCCGATCAAAACACTCTGACGCAGGTTGAGTTTCAAGACACGGAGGAGGGTATCAATAGGATGGTGGAAGACTTGGAAAAACAGTGAGTAGAAGAACTGGTCTATTTGAAGTAACACTTTCTATTGTACCCAATACTCATAAGAAGTGATCTATATGAAATAGCACTAAGTTGTCTTTCTATTTCACCCAACACTCATATGAAGAGTTAAAACGACATCTCACGGTGAGAGACAATTTCTTGTTGAGATTGACAATGTTGGAGACAGTTTTTGAAAGCAAATGCTGCCCTGGGGCATATAACGAAATGTCATCAAGTGACGGAATGCTGTTGCATCCTTCAAGTTAGAACATGCACACTGTCATATTAGTTCTTCATAATCCGGTTGTGGTCAAGTTGTTGTAGTGATGCATAGAACATGTTGTCTGCAGATATAAAATGTGCCCAAATTGTGAGAACATGGTGGAAAAGAGAGTCCCATGAAATCAGGGCCTGATCCTGTCGCGTAAAATAGATGCAATCAAACGTAAGCCAGACATCAGCCAATCAGAAGTGAGTATTCACAGACTTATGTTTGATTTGCTCACTAACGTTTGATTGCATCATTTTATGCAACAGTGCTTAGAAATTTCGGGGACTTGCTTGATCTCAACTTTATGCAGTCGGGCCCAGATCTCAAATCTGATCACAGCATAGCAATTAACTTTGAGCAGGATTCAACCAAAATTTTTAATTTTTATTACAGTCATTTGTGGTTTATTTTGTTTTTCCCGCAATTGTTACACCTTTTTATTTCAATCTCCATCTCAGGATCGAGAAGAAAGCCAAGTACAGCAGAAGAAGAGCCTTCAATGAGGAGGACGACGTCGACTACATCAACGAGAGGAACATGCGATTCAACAAGAAGATCGAGCGCTTCTATGGCAAGTACACCGCCGAGATCAAGCAAAACCTGGAGAGGGGGACGGCCGTGTAAGAGGATGAAGAGGGAAGTAGTAGAATGGACTCCGACAGACCGAGGATCTCACTCACTGTTGGTACATGTGGGACTATTATTGCTCGTTTACGCGCAGCCTGGGCCTGAATGACCTGGGCTGACGAATTGAGCATCACTTGGGCAGCAGATGGAATAGCGGCAGAGATCAAGGTTGGAGCAGAATGCGAGACAATGAGAGGATGTAGGGAGCCGGATGCTTTCACCGAGCGAATTTGAGACAAGAGAGTGACGATGTACAGGGGAACCTTGCTGTAAATTGTAATGAGGACCACAAAACCATGACAATTACCTCGTAACAACAGGTTTCTCACTATATAAGGGTACAAAAAAAAAAAAAGATATATAAAGATTTTGGACCTGCTACGATGTTAGCTACCTTGTAAGAAGAGGGTTTTGTTATTTCTGACCTCTGTGTAACCAAGGTTCCACCATAGTTGGGATGGAGATAGTGATGAGGAACAAGAGTGGAGCATTGATGTTTTGTGTGTGGGCTCTAACTTTACATATTTTGAAAAAAAAAATCATCATCATCATCTTGTATATGTGCATATGAGACACCTGGAAGTTTGTGCAGAGTTTTAGTGCTCAAGTGTTCCACTGGTTGTGCAGTCAGACCCTTTTTTCGTAAGTGGTAGGCCTACGCTAGATGCCGAGCTTCCTGTTGAGGTAGCCAAAAGGGATAGTTTCAATGTGGCTTCAATTTTGAACTTCTTGTCGCTACTGTAAAATGTTGTGTGGAAACCATTTATGTAGCTAGATGGCCTTGTGTCCCTCATTGACCTATGAAAGGTTGTGTTTTATGACTGAATGTGGGAAGCCCTTATCAGTGCCACATGCTTTATGTCAATCACATTGTTGGTCTCTGTACTGTTCCTTTTTTTTTTCACACCAGGCGCAGTTAAGGGTGCTTATCTGTCTCGTAGTTCTTGCCCATAGCGGCAAGTGTATTTTAAAGTACATTGTACACAGTTTACTGGGCCAAACCACAAGTTTGCCAGCCCCCCCCCCCCCCCCCCCACACACACACACATACTAAATAAAGAAATATCTTGTTAAACTTACCAAACTTGGAATATGTGACATAATTTACTAGATCAAGGTTTAGGTACAACATGCGTTTATGAGTGATCGCTAAATGCCAGTGTACATCACAGACCATTCAGCAAACTCCAGTTTGATGTCTATATATCATGGATGTGATAGTTCAGTGTAATCTGATTTCAGATTTCTTCATTCAACCATTCAACCCATTTTCAGACTTTAACGACACTTCAAATTCATTGAAATTTTCACTGTTTAATGCACTTTAGTTTTTTTTTTTTTCTTCTACGCTAACGATTGTTTTCTTGAAAGTACTGTCACACCCCTGACATACTGTAAAACATGATATATTCGCGGCATGAATTTTTCGCGAATTGGAGCTGACGGCCTTTTTTGCGGCATGAAATTTTCGCGAACTGCCACTGGCATTCAATGCATATAGTGTGGACAAGAACTTTCGCGTGCATTTTAATTTCGCGAATCTTGGCGCTCGCGAAATTCGCGAAATTAAAATGCACGCGAACATTCCTCGTTTTACAGTATACGGTATTGGCATTTTATGGTATTTCATCAAATTTGGAATATAGTACAACGAAATATGAAAGTCTGTACACCCAGAGATAGCAAGATCAAATGTGGTGATTTGTGTAAGGACATGCCAGTATCTGTAATATTGAACACTGCAATCCCTCTTTGTTGTTTTTTTTTCTTTACCGATGTAAATTCTATGAGAAAAAAAAGAAGCGTATGCATAACTGTTGCATATTGATTGTTTAGACCTGTACAGCCAGATGGAAAGTATGCACAGTCAAGTTCAGAGGGTTAGCTACCTTGGGAAGTCCACTCTTATTTGCCCAGTGCGCAGTGTCATTCGATATCTATCATATATAATCCTTGACACATATGTCTCTAGAATATATATAACTATTACAGACATTTTGAGTACCAGTAAGTAGAAGTATTGTATCAATGATGTGTGTGTGTGTGTGTGTGCGTGCGACAGAGAGAGAGAGAAGGGGGGAGAGGGAGAGAGTGAGCCAAGCATGAGACTGCTGAATTGATTTGTAAAATGTAAAAAAAAAGAAAAAGAAAAAAAAAATGAACACATTTAATATGTGATAATGATGATAAATAAACTGTTTTCTTTTTTCCTGATATGTGATGATCCCGAGTCAACTCTGTTCTTATTCTCAGTTCCTTTTCTCTCAATACATTGTATAAATATCACAACAACCAATAACACATCATGATGAGCAATAACCAGAAGATATTGTCTTGAGACAAAAATACAAGTGTTTTATTGATGCAAATTAGTACATGTATGCACCTAAGCTTGCATGTGTGTGTGTCTGTGTATATCTACACATGGAAAATATTTACACATGATACACTGTGTATTTACAAATGTATTTTCAGTGCGGATGATGGGATGCCTTGTGCTATTGAAGCATTATATTCGTGGCTTTTCCATCACGATTACCGGTAAGTGTACACTGTTGCCACAATGCAAATGCATGGAGGAGTTACACCATCAATGAACATACATGTACATCAAAATACAGGATAATTCACGTCATTATGAACGTCATGTACATCAAAATACAGGATAATGATTCACGTCATTGTTAATACTAGGATTTTATCTTGAGCTTGAATGATGACCCGCTGCTCTCTTATGTGCGTATATGTATTTCTTTGAAAGCTATTTACAGAACACGCAGAATTTATTCATGAATAATCCTGCCTTCTCTTCCCTTGAGAGTGAGAAATTTCTTGAGCTTTAACTCTTACAAAACAACGGGACCAGCCTGCACTGC
Organism: Diadema setosum; assembly: GCF_964275005.1. NCBI lineage: Eukaryota > Metazoa > Echinodermata > Echinoidea > Diadematoida > Diadematidae > Diadema > Diadema setosum. Next base: position 10,942,426 of record NC_092703.1, on the reverse strand, counting down.
TGAATATTTTCAGCCTTCTTCTCACTTTCTGAAATGTACAGTACCCAGTGGTTTGTCGTAAATTGTACATGGTCAAACACTGTATGTTCACAAAACTGGTCATGCCCCCCTCTTTTCTTTTTTTTTTTGGTTGTTTCTTCTTAAATCAAGGATACAATACCGGTACTGTTGCACACAAAGAGTATATTTTTGCACCCCTGACCTGGAGATTTAAAAAAGCCAGCATGCTCGATTGGATTCCAAAATTGGTCAAGCAAAAGGGGTCTCTTACCTCATAAAGCCATGGAGCTAAGGCAGCTACTCGCTACAATATGCTATTGGCACTTTTATACAAATATCTGGTATCATAACGGTACCTCATTAATTTCCATGTATGTACCTTTTTTTTTTCTTTTTTTTTTGAGCAAAGGTGCCGATGAAGCTTCAGTCACTACACTGCGCTGCAGTACAAAGTAATTTGGTGGAATGTCACAAAGAATCTACACTTCATTTCACTGTCAATTTTGGTGGATAAACAGACATCATCAATTGCAATACCAGGAAGAAAAATGATTATCAAAGAATGGCATTTGTCTCAATTATGATTACATTGTGGCAAAAAAAAAAAAAAAGAGTCCATGAACATTTGTATATTGAATATTCAATAACATTATTACATAGAATTGTTGCGTTTTTATCCCGGAATTAATAGTCTATCATTCCAATCTAAGCATCAAAGGGTCTTAAATGCAAAATGGCACAAATGATGACTCTTTGCAGAACATGTGATTTGATCAGCCATCCCAGCAAAAGTGACCTTCATTCACACAAAACATACCAACTTCCAAGTTCAACTATTGCAGACATAATTACAAACACTCCCAAAAAGTAAAACAAATGAACAAAAAAAAAAAAGGGAAAACCTCACATATACTTCCCTTCTCTTATATTTTCCCTCCCCCTTGCTTTTGAGGGGTCTGAGGTTGAGCACATATGGACTCCTATACTGATACTCAAGATTAGTGTATTATCATTAGAGCAATTATTATTACTAAAATTGATCACTTATCACCATTGATTATCTATCTGCAAACACTGTCCTTGCTGTCACATACTTTTTTAGACAGTCAACATGACCCACTTAGAGGAAGGGGGGGGGGGGGGGGTGATCGACCATTTTTTCCATATCTCTCGACCAGATATTGAAGAATGCCTTGTCTTTTTAGTGTCCTGAGCTGTCGGCACTGCAAATGCTACGCTGGCGTTTGCCGGCCGAGAAATCCTGCTTGCTCTTTTGTTTCAATTCATTTTGTTTCGTTGGTTTCTGCTTTCATCGCACTCCGTGTTGCATCTCCAGCTTCTGTATCTGTGCGTTCAGCATCTCCCGCTCAAACATCAGGTCAGAGTAGCGCTGCTGTAGCTCCCTCTCGCGGTCGCTCTGACGTTTGACGTCCTCCGTGAGCGACTGAAAAGGAGGGTGAAGTACGGAAATGAGAGAGAGAGTGGAGGAGGGTGAATGCTGCATCTTACAAACACCTTGGATATATGGAGGAAATGTAGGGCAACTTGGAATGTGCTAATGCTTCAGCTACATTTCACACTGCAGTAGCTTACCATGCCTAGCTTTTCCTGTCACAGACAATATGAGCACACCAGTTTTGTGCTTTTTGATGCAGAGCTACCATGTCCAAATGATTAACAGCATAGGTTGACATTTGCTTAAAAAAAAAAAATGAAAATGCAGCTTAGTATCAGAACACTTCGTCATATATATAAAAGCAGGGCTTTACCAGCCTCATGATAATCTGATCATATTCTGCAAAATAAAGACTTTGCAAAATCGTATGTTATATCTGACCTCTATACAACAAGGTTCTACTGTACCAGTCAGTGATCTCAGAAATTGCTGCATTTGCCAAAGCATACCACAATATCCTTCTTCTGAGGGAATACTGTGAAAGCTGTTATTTTCGGGAGGGTTTAATTTCTGCGAATTTCGCGAATCACTGTTGGGCAACAGACTTAAAGAACACACAAAAATATCGCCATTTGATCTCATCTTTGTGTACTCAGTCATATACTGAGTACATGTACAGTAAATTGGCGGAGTAAACAGACAGGGTAAGTGCACTTATGTAGCCTCAGTGTCAAACCACAAACAAAAAATTACCTCACAAAAATGTCTGTGACCTCATTAGTGAAAATATCTGTATGTGAAAATAACATCTTTTACAGTAGTATGTACAGCACCAATGAAACATCTCCTCCTTTAATACAAGAGCCGGAGATTCTCGACACTTCCCCCTTCGCTCCTTACCTCCATCCTACGGGGAATGGCTTGGTCCTCGTTCCTCTGCAGCTCTTGGAAGGTGCCCAGCTCCACGTAGGCCTGCTCCGCCTCCTCCTGCAGCTCACCCAGCTGCTTGGCCAGGCCCTGGGAGCGGGACTGGTAGCCCCCCAGTAGGATCTTCAGCTTCTTCTCCAGCTTGGCCGCTCGCTTGGCCTCCCGGGTCATGACGCCACGGTTGGTCTGGAAGTGGGGGGAGGGGGGGGGGGGGCACAAGAGAGGGAGAGGTGTTAACCCATTGAGGATGGGCTGATTTGGCTACGACACACATTTCCCATAGACACTTGCTCGAGTATACTCAAGACTTGTCCTCAACGGGTTTATAGCCAGTAATAATCAAAGTGCATATATGGACTAGCATATATTAGTAACAGCTATAACTATTGTTTGATTACTCATAACTGATCCTGTAATTTGAATGATTGCACTTACACATTCCCATTGTTAAAGGCGGCACATAAAGTACTAACTGGTAGAAGTGATGATAATGTTAAGTATATAAAATAAGATTACTAAGTCCTCCGTGAATAATAAATTACAAACATGAATGGAACTACAGACCAAAATTTACAGAAACATGTAATGTATGACATTTCATTAAATACATGTGAAATACATGTGTCGATATACTGTTTGTCATAAATGACCTGTACATAATCATATCTGATGTAATGGAATCAAGCAGAAATAAATCAAATCAAATCAAATCAAATCAAATCAAATATATTCCACCTGAGGGATTCACATCAGTACAGATCAAATGACCGTAAGCACTCTGATTGAAAATGAAGTTTGCAAGAATGAGAGGAATTAAATTGGTTGGTTTGCCACAAGAATTCAAACGCTCAAAGAACTGCTGAACACAGAATTGGTTCAGGAAAATGCAGTGCATTGGAAAAGAGTTGATTCAGTTGCATCATTTTTGCCCTTTTTCAAATTACCTCCAGTTTCTTCTCGGCGGACTCGATGCGGTCCTTCTTGCTGGCAGCGTTGGCCCTGGTGTACCTGTTCTTGGAGGGGATATAGAGGACCTGGCTGAGGCACTCCTCCCATACCTGGGTGTAGGCTTCCTGGGGCAGGTCTCCGTGGGCCATGCCTGCCTTCACCACCTCCATCTCCCCCTGTAGCAGCTCTCTAGCCTGCATGGCACACACAAACCAGTATGAATGGACAAGGATTCATTCCCAGTTCGAGTTTGAGTTGAGAGAGTTTGGATGTATTTCACACAGCCATGGATGCAACATTACATGTTCATAAGTGACCAAGTAACCACAGGACTACTGGGTCTACGTTTGAATGGACCATGTAAAAAATAGGCGATGACGACTTTCTTCCCATTTTTTCTCTGCAACAATTTTCACCCTGCCCTATGGTAATATTTTAGTGTCAATACAAACTGTCACAAAAAAAAAAGACAACAGCAAAATAATGAGAAAAGAAGCAATACTGAGTATAGGTTACATTTTTTTCCCCTCACATTTTGACAACCATTTATCTCATCTCACTACAATGAGGGCAGAAGGAAAAGAATCAATTTGCACTACTACTTTTTTCCCCCCTCATAATCCTCTCATATTATCTTTGTGGTTGGCATGTGTTAAAATGTGGCATAACGCTATCCTTTCAGAGTATTAAAAGGGGAGAAATCTTATAATGACAAACTGTAGAGGCAAAGTAATGGCAAATGCACACTCTGCGGGGTCGGGTATTTCAAACATACTTCTGCAAATTAAAGGTATCACCACACTAATCTACACATTGTGCTCCCTCCACTTAGCCCACTTAGCTCACCTGAGTATCGCAAGTTCACTTTTCACGCAGTCACTAATCTAAATCATTCACAGCTCTGCCAAAATTTGACCAGGCATCCTCAAGTAGAAGACGAAAATGTACAATAAGGGCCCACCTTTTTTTAAGATTCCTTAATTTGGGGGGATTGGGGCCCCCTGGGGCCCTCTGGGTGGGGCATGGTGCCCATTTTGATAAATTGAGATCCTGACTCCCTAGGGATGCTACCTACCAAGTTTGACGAAAATCCATCATGAGGTTTTCAGGAAGAAGATGAAAATGTACAATTCAGGCCCCCATTTGGACGTTCCCCCCCCCCCCCCCCCCCCAGAGGTGCACCCCTGGATCTGCTATGAACAAACTTGAAACTACAGTCATTAATGTACTCACTCATAGTAGTATTATCTTAGCTCTATAACTTCGATTCGAGAGAAGATTTTTAAAGATTCCTTCATTTCTGGGGGTTTGGGCCCCCCTGGGGGCCCCCTGGGTGGGGCATGGTGCCCATTTTAACAAATTGAGATCCTAACCCCCTAGGGATGCTACCTACCAAGTTTGGTGAAAATGGGTTACGGGATTCTCAAGAAGAAGATGAAAATGTACAATTTAGGCCCCATTAGGACCCCTCCCCACCCCCTTCCCCTGGGTCCTAAGGGGGGCACCCCTGATTCTGCTATGAACAAACTTGAAACTACAGTCATCAATGTACTAGCTCATAGTATTAACTCAGCTCTATCACTTCTGGTTCTAGAGAAGAAGATTTTTACAGACTCCTTAATTTTGGGGGGTTTGGGCCCCTGGGGGGGGGGGGGGGGAGTTCCTAACCACCTAGGGATGATACCTGCCAAGTTTGAAGAAAATCGGTCTTGGGGATTTCAAGAAGAAGATGAAAATGTAAAAAGTTTACGCACGACGGACGACGGACGACGCACGACGCACGCCGGACGCCGGACGAAGGGCGATCGCAATAGCTCACTTGAGCCTTTGGCTCAGGTGAGCTAAAAAGGTCATGAGGTGAATACCTACAAGTAGTGTACATGTGTACATCAGTTCATTCACAGAATGACATCTACCTGACAGACTGCAGTAATCTGTGCTAAGGTGATTAGAAGATCACAATTAGATATAAAGAGCAAGAAACCAAATCAGCTCCTGATATCTAACTCAATGACCAGTCTGGGCTTAAAGAGATGGTACAGTATTGGTGGAGATGAGAATTGGGCTTTTAACTTTTTGCGAGATACCAAAAAACACTTATGATATAGTACAGAACATACCATTTGATGAGGACTTCAAAGTTTATTTGATGAAAATCGGGTTTGGAATGACTGAAACATCCAAAAACAAAGTAAAACAAAGCGATCGTAATAAAGTGTGGGTCCCACACTTTATTGGAATCGCTCCTTTTTGGATATCTCAGCCACTTCAAAATCAATTTTCATCAAATAAACGTTGAATTCCTCATGGAATGGAAGACTGTACGATCCCTTTAAAACTATGACACAATATCAGATAATTTGATACCAAGTTTGACTGCCACAATTTGAGGGCATATAAATATGACCATTATCATTACAAAGGCAAACTTGGTGTGAAGTGATTTTATTTGTTTGTTTTTGTTTGTTTGTTCATTTTCCATTGGAGAAGATGGTTGGATAGCCCATATTCAGCTACACTAAGCTGGTCTTCCATGGGGTCCAGTTGGATGTGAGGCGGGACCACTTCACCGGGTTAAACACCCTGCTCTTTGCGATGAATGAATGAAGCGGGCTCTTTCATGTGCATGAGTTGTGACTCTCACACACGGGACCTCCATCATATGTCCTATCCGAGGGACAGAGTGTTTTGCCTCTTGCTAGAGGGGACGGTATGATAAGACACAACATTGCTCAGTCCAGACTCGGGTATCGGAACCCGGGTCGCTTGGGTCTGAGGCAGACGCGCTACCGACTGAGCAATAAAACAAAGATAAACATTTTCCATGATGTAAGGACCCTTCCCACACCCCTCCCTCCCCCCCCCCCCCCTTTCACTCACCTTGGCCATTTCTGTCTCATCGTACTGGTGGTAAGGATTCTGCTCCAGGTATGCCACGTGGACTGCTGGGTTAGCCTTGGGTGCCGGTTTCTCCCCCTTCCGAGCCCCGCCCTGCTCCCCAACAGGGTTCTTGAGGGAGTCATAGTGCAGCATGGTAATCATCTCTTCCTTGATCATCTCCTCGGCCTTGAGGGAAAAATGTCAACATTTTGTCTTAAATCCAAAGTACATTTGGGTAATGCCTTTTGTATGTTTATTAATTTCAATCTGAATTGATTTTGTCTGACCACCAACTATCGGTTCATGCAAGCAACCACAGGACCGACGACTCTCGGTCCCCTCAAAATGACAAGACAATGGGGAAACTGTGCCATGCCCGGAGCACACAGTACTACGTTGCAGCCAGGGGACTTGAACCAGTGACCCTGTGATTGATAGTCTATGGTCTTAATCACAGAGCCTTAACAGCTCCTGTATTTTGATAGAACTACTCAAAAATCTGTGTTTGTTAGGGCAAAAAAAAAAAATGGTTTGTTTGCCCTTCGCGACCGACCGAAAATCACGGAAATTTCGGGTCGCGTTTTTTTTTTTTTTTTTTTTTTTTTTGCTCTTTCAAGTTTATTTTTTTCCACAAATTTCATCTTCTACAAATTTGTGAATGGTTTTAAACCCAAAATTATCCATTTTAAGCTAGAGAAAGAATAAAAAAAAGTCTAAAAATGTTTTTTTTTTTTTTCATCTCATCGACCCGTCGTAATTGTGTTCGGGCCGCGCGGGTCCACAGGCTACGTTTTATAGCATGCATTGCATGCTACAATGTAGCTACCTTTTTGGCTCACATGCGTGCACGCGCACGAAATCCAATCAATGCATGTATAATATTATATGCACTTACTACAGGGCTGCACCACCTGGGCTGCACACTGGCGACCAGTTATTCGCGCTAGCTTGCGCATTGACGCTGCTCACGCACTGCCATGCCATGCAATACATGCAAAGCATGTACAGTGTAACTGTTTCGTTTGCTTGCAATCGGCGGTCATGCCAGACAAGAAGCATTGATAGTAAACTAGAAGCGCACGCATTTCTGGGTCATTTTACTCACGATCCGATCCCGGCTTCGCAGCAGCGTGGCAGTTGACATGTTAGAACTAATTTACTTGTGTTGATTTTTAGAAAAGTAAAAACAGATTCGATATTCAGCGATACAGTAAATGGATCTGATTGCGTGCAGTTTCATTTTACACAGTTATTTCACAAATGAATATTTTCATTCGTTCAAAATGATCTCACAATGAAGATAGGCGCAAAAAGGATCACGAAATCGGCCCTTCCGTGTACTTTTTAAGAACGCATGTACAAAATGTGAAGAGATAATTACTAGGGAGAAAAAAAAAATCATGAAATCATCGCAGTCCGGCTTACATATTTGAGGTAGAAATCGTCCCAAAAAGGATCATGAATTCGGCCGGCCGCGTCGTACACCTTTCAAAAGCTCATGTACGAAATGCGAAGAGATTATAGAGGAGAAAAAAATAAAGGACACATTATTCCAGCCGATTACAACCGAATAAAAATTCATGAAATCAACGCAATCCCGTTGAAATTTGAGGAAATAATAGGCGCAAAAAGGATCTTGAATTCAGTCCTGCATGCCGTGTTGGTTATCAAAACGCATGCACAAATGCGACGAGATTATCGGGAGAAAAATAAAAAACACATTTTTACCCTTCTGATGCGTGCATTACTAAGTAATTACTAAGTAATTAATGAAATCGCCACAAACCCGCTGATATTTGAGGTAGAAATAGGCGCAAAAAGGAACGTGAATTCGGCCGTGTCGTATACCTTTTAAGAACGCATGTACGAAATGGGAAGAGATTAGTGGGAGAAAAATAAAGGACACATTTTCACCCCCTTTTGGCGCTTGCATCATATAGATTACAGCCGAGTAGTAATTCATGAAAATTTCGCAATCCCGTTGAAATTTGAGTAAACAATAATAGACGCAAAAAGAATCTCGAATTCGGCCCTGCATGCAGTGCATAGTTTTGAAAATGCATGCACAAATGCGAAGAGATTATCGGGAGAAAAATAAAGAACGCATTTTTAACCCTTCTGGTGCATGTATCACAAAAGATTACAGCCGAAATAATTAACGAAATATCGCAATCCCGCTGATATTTGATGTAGAAATAGGCGCTAAAAGGATAGTAAATTTGGCCGTGTCGTATACGCATGTACGAAATGCGAAGAGATTATAGGGAGAAAAATACAGGACACATTTTCAACCCCTTTTGGCCCGTGCATCATAAAGATTACAGCCGAATAATAATTCATAAAATCATTGCAATCCCGTTGAAGTTTGAGGAAACAATAGGTGCAAAAAGAATCATGATTTTTGGCCGTGTCGTATATCTTTTAAGAACGCATTTACGGAATGCGAAGAGATTATGGGGAGAAAAATAAAGAACGCATTTTCAACCATTCTAGCTGGTGCGTGCATCTCAAAAGATTACATCCGAAGTAATTTATGAAATCGTCACAATCCCGCTGACATTTGAGGTAGAAATAGGCGCAAAAAAGTATCATGAATTCGGCCGTGTGGTACATCTTTTAAGAACGCACTTACGAAATTCGAAGAGTTTATCGGGAAAAAATAAATCACGCATTTTCAACCCCTTTTGGCGCGTGCATCGTAAAATATTATAGCCGAAGTAATTTATGAAATCGTCACAATCCCGCTAATATTTGAGGTGGAAATGGGCGCAAAAAGGATTGCGAATTCGGCCCTGCATGTCGTGTACCTTTCAAGAACGCATGCACAAATGCGAAGAGATTATCGGGAGAAAAATAAAGAACCCCTTGTATCGCGTGCATCAGAAAATATCACAGCTAAAATAATTCATTAAATCATCGCAATCCAACTGACCACCAAGAGCAGGTTACGCAGCAAGTTCGTGCGCTGATGTTTAGAAAAAGTCACAAACGCATTTAATACAATCTGATTTTGTTCATTATCATTTTACACTAATTCACAAACAAACATTCTAATTTTTTCCTGTCTTTATTTTTAAATTTCTTGTGCAATAAATAATGCAAGTTTTTAAAAAAAATATTAATCTGTAAAATGTACATGGGGGGGGGGGGGTACATCCATAAAAAACAAGAAAATAAGTGTGCAAGTCATTTAATGTTTTTTATGTTGTCTTTGTTGACCGGTAAATTTTCTGTTCGGACCTGTAAAAAATGGTAAAACGGGGCATTTACCGGTCCGACAGAGACAGGTCGGACCGGCAGAAAAAATGGGTTAGTGTGCAGCCCTTCACAAGATGGCTACTTTTGCAGCATCCGTTACCAGCTGTCAAGGCACCAAAACTGTTTGGAGTTCAGTTGCCAGCATCTCACTGGAAGGTACTTTTTTGGAGCTGTTTGCAAAATTTAACAAAGATGAACGTTATAAGTGTTTGTCAGTGAGTGTTTCTGCCTCGCGTACCGGGCCCTGGCAAGATTTGAATGAATCTCTTGGAGTTTTGAGTGCATTGACATGGAAAAATGGGTACCCTGTATTAAAAAAAAACAAACAAACAAACAAACAAACAAAACAAAACAAAAAAAAAAACGACCTACCGACCCTCTTGGGTTTTGACAATTAAGGGCAAACAAAAAATTTTTTTTTTTTGGCCTTACTATGAGTTGCTGATACAGCAAATACATATAACATCATACCTAAACACGGATCCGGAGAAATAATTTCTTGCAGGATGATGCATCATACATACACACACTCACACACACACACAAATACTAATATGAAGACCCACCTACTATACCAAAACCGTACATGTTTTCATTATCACAACTTTATTTCTTTTCTTTCCAATGGAGATGTTAAGACAGCCCGTGTTGCACACAGGTGATTGGGGAGCGAGTCTTTGACATAGGTAATACTGTAAACATCCATATTTTCGCACGATTGATTTTTCACACTCAGTGGCTCAAAAACATATTCGCAGGTTCTTGAATTCATGCTGCACAATTTTTGACCAATTAAAAATGTGCAGAGAAAATAATGAAGATATTTTCATGAGTTTTAGAATTCGCACAAGCCATAAGTAGCACGAAATGAGCAAAAATTAATGCACTGCGAAAATGTGTGCGTTTAAAGTACGCGTAACGATTTTTGCATTGGATGAAACAAGAAGAAGGGCAACTGCTTATTTCTGCATTCAGCCTCGTACCTTTTGTAGGTCGGTGATGGGTGCATCCAGGTCCTTGGGTCTGAGGATGCTGGTGTTGATGTCCGTGGGCCTAGGGAGCCCTCGCTGGATGGGCTGCGAACGGCTCCTCAGCTCCTTCTCTCCTGCCATACACACAAACAGCCTTCCCTGGTTAGTTTGCTATCATGCTGATATTGCCTTTCTAGAGGTGAAATATCACATTTTACATTCCCTCAGGAGTTTACCTTCACACTATATTCCCAAAGCATACAATTCTAAAAGGAAATCAAAGTTTATTTGATGTAAATTGGTTTTGAAATGGCTGAGAGGGGACCCACGATCTATTAGGACCACTTTGTTTTTGGCTATCTCAGCCATTTCATAACCAATTTTGATCACATAAACTTCTAATTCCTTTTAGAATTGCATGATCTTTCATTTTTCACAAGTGCTTTTTCATCATTTTACAAAAAAAGAACAAACAAATAAATAAATAAATAAAAACATGAAGCCCCATTTCGACCAAAACAATACCAACCCTTTCATAGGTGAACAGGTGAGATCTGGTAATACCATGGAAGAAACAAGTACATCCCATGAGGATATTGGTTTGAATGAATGAGAGCAAATGTGCTGATTGATGTTAATGTATAGAAACTCTGCTCAAAATGTCTGCAAAGGATCAACTATACCCATATCAGAATGCCCCCGCATGCGCAAGATGAAGTGAAAGAACCATTTACATTGCATCACTAATGACTTACTCTCTTCGGCTAGCTTCGCAAGCCGCCTGGCCTCAACGTCGGATGCATCCTCCACAAGGTCCGTCTCGACCTGGGGCTCCTCCAGGAGATTCTCGTCGTTCTCCGGGATGACGATCTCGAAGTCGTTCTTGGGGGTGGGCAGCGAGGACAGGCCCCGGCGTAGGTTGGCTTTCAGCTCACGCTAACAATTTAAAAAAATACCCGCAGTGAGCTCAGCATATTATTTGGTGCCAAGTGTCTCTTACTGTCATATCACAGACACCACAATCCATATCAGTCACTCTAGACAATACTGCTATACAAGCAAGTGTCTGGCATGAACCTTATACCTCTACCTTTGAACATTTCGGGTAATTTCTAGTTGCTCAAGGATGATTTTAATAAGTGATTTTTAGATAAATCTAAAAGCAGTAGTTATTCACAGGATATCAGAACATTCTCAATGAACACATCACTCTTTATGCGAAAATGAAATCTTTTCCTTTTGTGACACCCCCTCCTATATGAAGAAGTGTTTCTACTGGAACAGCAGTACAACTTTCCTCTTTGTTTTTTCTAACTGCCATTTTAGGTCTCAACTTTCTTATTGGCTCTTAGTTTTATATTTACAACTACTGATTATTCAGAGCTTACAGCCAAACAAGTTTGCTTTGATGTAGGTCCCATCTTATTTCTGCAACACTTTCACAACCAGAAACATTAATTTCGATGTTGACCAGTTATCACTAAAATTACTGTGAATATGAATCATATGTGTGAGTACTCTGTTAGTTGTTTACTGTTGACGAAGTACACAAATTTGTGCTCAATTTTTTTTTTTTTTTTTTTTTTTACATGTAACCTGATATGAGAAGTATGAAATAAACTGAACTGAAATTGAACTGAATTATTGCCTTAGTTGGAGTCTCTGCATGACAGATTGCACTCTGCACCTCAGCCCCATACCATCACCCATCTAACTCTTACAATCCCACTGGAAACATGCTTATGTATATACAATGTCAATTATCTTAGGGTCGTGGTTGTGAAAGGTTTAAACTCTCAACCTGTGAAGAACACAGTGCTGCTAATGCATCCCCTTCTGCACTGGCAGCTCACCTGTTGTTGTTTGGCGCTCTGGACGTCCCCGTACTCGGAGAATGCCTCCTCCGGATTGATGTTGAGCTTGTCGCGGAGCGGAGTCTGGCCCGGCGTCTGGCCCCCTCCTGTCCCCATGCGAGGGGTCATTCTGGGTGTCAATCCTGGGATGGGGGGGGGGGGGTGGAAGGAGTAAAGGATTATAAATTATGATGACAGTAACAACATGACCATATCTTATCACAATAACCTCGACACCATTAGCTTTGTTGGTCTTTCTTTGGCAGCATTTACAATTTGATTACAATTCTACTTATTGACAGAAATCTTCATAGGAAATGTCTCTGTCAAATTTTGGTGATAAAAAATGAAAAATTGTCGACAAATTCCTGAAAATGCTCATTGAATTTCCTCTCCCAGAATTTCTCCTGTGCTAAGATATGCTTCTTGAATCAGCAACAGATTCAATCTGGAGAATACTTTTCTGTGAAAGACACCCATAGCAACAACCCTGAGGGTTTGCATATAAGCAAAGTTTGCCTTCCTTAGTCCCAACCCAGACAATGAAAAAATAGACCTGCCAAATGGGTATATCTAAAGTCTATTTCTGTATACTAAGCCATGTTTGGAAAATCACGTGTGAGTGATGATTTCCACACGAGAGTCTACTACTGATTTTCACAGCTCAAAGAACAGCAGATCTATCATGCATAGTTGAAATTGAAAGGATCGGCAAGTTTTGTCAATGAAGACCTAACAGAACTTGGCGCACAACTTCTGTACATGACTTGTAAGCATTCATTGGTCATTTGGACATGGAACTAAGACAGGAGAATCTACGCCCTGACTGCAGACTAAAATAGGGGACGAAAAGTGGTTATCCAATTATAAAGGGAAATTGGGAAACTAAACTCAACACATAGCTATGTACGGTAGCAACACTAAATAGTTCCAGTAGGTTTATTGCCGCTTGGTCTATTCCCACTTGGTCTAATCACCAGTTGGGCTAACATCATTCGGGCTAAACCCATTTGGTCCACTTCTCGTTTGGTCTACTTACCACATGGTCTAATAACCAGTTGGTCTAATGACCACGAGGGCTAATCGTCACTTTGTCTAATTCCCATTTAGTCTAATTGCCAGTTGGTCTAATGTATTTTGTTGCCACTAGGTCTAATTGCACTTGGTCTAATATCAGTTCGTCTAATGTTCAGTTGGTCTAACACCAGTTGGTCTATTGCCAGTTGGTCTTTTCCAACTTGGTCTAATAACCAGTTGGTCTAATAACCACTTGGGCTAATTCTCCCATGGTCTAATTTACACTTAGTCTATTTTCATTTAGTCTAATAGCCACTTAGTCTAATTGCCAGTTCGTCTAATCATCATTTGGTCTAATTCCCACTTTGGCTAATGACCAGTTGGTCTAATGACCAGTTAGGCTACCACAGACTCTAGGCTCTAGTTCAACAGAGTCTAGTTCAATATTGCGTAAATAGGTGGAATGGTTAATTATCCGGGTCCGGGTGAAAGCCCACAATTTATATGCATGTACATATTAATTGGGCTTGCATTATTTACTTTTATTCATTCGTTTTTTTTTTTTGAATATTTAGTAGTAGGCCCTATAGCAACGGCGTAAATCTGTACTGAGGAGTGGGGGGGGGGGGGGGGGGGAATGATCGGCGATAGTCACCATCACCACAATTACAAAAGCTTGGTGCCCCACCCCCCCCCCCCCCCACGCACACACTTTACAGGGATCGAATGTCCCACTCTTTTCCATGAAATGTAAAATGGGAGGAAAGTGACAGCAAAGATATGAAATATGTTGCTTTTTTTTTTTTTTTTTTTTTTTTGCTTGTCAGATGACTTTCGGTGGAAAATCAGTATGAAGACCTTTTTTGTTTTTGAAATATCTGTGAGAGGGAGCGGGTCGACCGAGCGGGGGGAGATTGTGGGAGGGGGGTATCCCCCCTCCTACTATCCCCCCTCCCATAAGAAGAAGATTTTACATTTCCAGACCTGAAATTCAGCGATCTGGTGCACACTTTTGGTGAAATTTAGGATTTGTTTCCTTAAAAAAGATAAGTAAGAAAATGAAATATTAATATATCATTGAATGACTAAATGGTATTTCAGCTCTTGCTCTGCCTGTGCAACATTACTGTGAATGCCTACTAATCAGTGGGGCCTATCACCGGCGTAGCAAGGATTTGATCTCAGGGGGAGCGGTTAGATACGATTTGGGTATAAAATGACATCAAATAAGTAAACTTCTATTCTTACACTGAATATCATGAACGCGACCGAACCCGAGCGAGCGGAGCGAGAGAGGGAGGGGGGGGGGGGGGTGTTCCCCTCCCACGGTGAGAACTTTTTGCATTTTGATGTTGTAAATGGTGCAATATATTTGATGCATGTTTTTGCGTGTTTTATCGACTTCCAACAGTCCCAATTTTTCTAAGGTATCAGAATGTTTTGATGTAGATAATTATTGAACAATTTACCTTAACTGGTATCACTTAAATAAACTTCTTGTATTAATTCTTCCACTGAATGGCATTCCCATGGTGAGAACTTTTCGCATTTTGATGTTGTAAATGGTGCAATTTTATGCGTATTTGCGTGTTTTATCGACTTGAAAGAGTCCCACTTGTTTAAGGTAGTAGAATATTTTGATGTAGATTACAATGAACAATTTGCCTATAAAACAATCCTTAACATTCTTTAACTAAGTTATCTTAAATTCATTTCAACCTTCTTATTTCATTTCAGTGATATTCTGACCTCAATCTTTTCAATCTCTTGCATATCTCAACTGGCTCTCTTGCTGTCTTCTCTTGTTTACAACTTACAGAATTGTGACGCTTAATTGTGACACCGTATAACGACACACAAACAAATAATGAAACATAAGTTTTATTTCTTTTTATTTCATCCTTTACAAGAGCAACTCATAAATCTTCGACCATGTAACTCTATCCCCAACTTTGCTCAACATATCCACCATGCCTGTCCACGCACATCTGTTCTCTACCCCTCATGGCTCCTACTAGGAAAACTCTTTGCTGTGTTGTTAGCTGCATGGTCAGGCACGCAAGTGAAAGCTTGTACTTAAAACCGTATTCATTCTCATTGAGAAATTTGATGAAAAAAAAATGCTAATGAGCCCTTCCTTTGTTAACAAACGTTGCAGCATCCTTTCAAATCTTGATGACCATTTATACTGTGCAACTTGATTTTGACATTCAAATTTTAAACTCTCCTTGCTCGTCGATGCATACACTTTAAGTGTCATACTAAAAGAGGGAGATATAAGCTTTATGATGATATATTTTATATGACATGAATTGTTCTATTTTACTGGGAAAATAACTAACAATTCCGGTTTCCTTTTTAATGGGACGCACTGTATATTTACGCCTGTGGTTCCATCGAAAACAATTTATAAAGGGCATTTTGGATGCTCTGAAATACAGGTTTTAGGGACAGATTTTTGAAAAAGTCCCTGGTGTGGGAGGGGGATACTCCATTCCGCACCCCCGCTCAACTCTGCAATGATGAATTGTGTATTAGGTTGCTGTAAGATGGCTGTAAGATAAAAAAAAAAAACAACAACACACGCATGTGTGTGTATCATATATAACGGTTGTTAACACTTCCTTTTTTAAATCCATGGTTATGTTTCTTATTTAGACCAAGTGGTATTAGACTAAGTGAGAATTAGCCCAAGTGGTAATTAGACTAAGTGGTAATTAGACCAAATGACAATTAGACGAAATGGAAATTGGACTAAGTGATATGTAGACCAAGTGGTAATAGCCGAAATGGGTGTAGCCCAAATGAATATTAGACCAAGTGGCATGTAGACGAAGTGAATATTAGACCATGTGGAAATTGGACGAAGTGGAAATTAGACGCAGTGGCAATTAGCCGAAGTGGAAATTGGACCAAGTGGTGTTAGACTAACTGAGAATTAGACTAAGTGGTATTAGCCGAACTGGTCATTAGACGAACTGGATATTAGACCAAGTGGAAATTAGACGAAATGGTAAATAGACGAAGTGGTTGTAGCCCAATCGGGTTTAGCCCGAATGGTGTTAGCCCACCTGGTGATTAGACCAAGTGGTAATAGCCCAACCGATAATTTACCTTCCAGTATACCTATGTCTACAGATACTACCAATGTGTTAAGTGCAAAAGACCTGCGCGAGTTAATGCTTTACTTCGTGTTACACGTAATCATTGGTACCATTTAAAGTGTAGTAAGTTAGCATAATTTTGGCAAGAGACCACAACCACCCTACCTTCCTGACCCCCGTGTCCCGGTGTCCGAAAGGGAGTGTTGAAGGCCAAGTTGGGGGTCTGCGTCGCCTGCCGTTTGGGAGTGATGCCGTCGAAGTCGGTATCCCCGACCGCCGTGTTATGCCCCCCTTTCAGAGGCGTTTCCACATTTTGCAGGGCGAGGATGTTTTGCGCCTCCTACAATGCAAGATATATGCAGTCAGAATTACTGTAAAACGAGAAATTTTCGTGTGCATTTTAATTTCGCGAGCGCCAAAATTCGCGAAATTAAAATGCACGTGAAAGCTTTTGTCTACACTACATGCATTGAATGCCAGTAGCAATTCGCGAAAATTTCATGCCACGAAAAAGGCTTTCGGCTCCAATTCGCGAAAATTTCATGCCGCGAATATTTCATGTTTTACAGTAGATCACTTCAACTGAAATTGATGCACAAGGCAGTAGAGGATAAATTACATTTTAAAAGGTAACAAGTCTTAAGACTTTTTATAATTTAAAGTGACAAAATCATGGACATAATCATCATTAGTGCATAAGTTCAGTTGCATTACTCTAAAAAGCATAGTAAATCCATTGAATTACAAATCAAACGGCATACGAAGAACTAGAAATGTCGCTTTGGCGACTGGTATGCCTCCGCCATAATGCATGATTTTCCCAATAGGTCTAGATAGTAGATGTGGACACTGTGTGATTACATTTTCACAAAATTGGCAAAATATTGGAATGACAAGTTTGTCACAAATGTGTTGAATGTTCACCTTCCTTGACGTAGGTTTAATTGGATGAATAGGAGAGCATGTATCTAGGGATTTAAGGACTTTAACTTGACTTTGACCCATTCATACATTTAGGCATTGAGTAATTTTCAAGGTACAGGTGTGGAGAAAAAGTGCAATTTCTGAATTGAATAGTAAATTGTTACCATTTTCATCTGGCCCTTGACCCTAAAATTCATAAGATAATTACTTTCAGGTAGAACATGCATAATATGTACTAAGTTTCAAGGTAACTTGAGCCACTTCCGAGATATGGAGGAAAAAGTTAGTTCAGCACTTTCACTTGATCTTTGACCTTTTGACCTTTGAGGCAAAAAGAGAAAAAAAAAACTTTCCAGAGAATTTCTATTAGGTTACACACGCATACACCAAGTGTAAAAAAATAACCCTGCTGGCATTGCATAAATATGAGGGTAATAGTAACATTTTGAAGTCTTGCACTTGACCTTTGACCCTTGACCTTTGACCCCATGAACCCTACATTCTCTAGATAATCACTTCCAGTCAGTACATGTATATACTATGTTCCATGAAGATACCTTGAAAAATTTTCCAAGGTACGGAGAAAAAAAAAGAAGTTTTAATATTTTTACTTGACCTTTTGACCTTTGACCTTTGACCTCATGACCCAAACTGTCACCAGAGAATCTTAATTGGGTAATACATGTATACACTAAGTTTCAAGAAAATCTCTTCAGGCATTCAATAGATATGGTGGAAATAGTGGAATTTTATGTATTTGACCCTGACCTTTTGACCTTTGACCTCATGACCCAAACTTTCACCAGAGAATCTTAATTGGGTAAAACATGTATACACTAAGTTTCAAGAAAATATCTTCAGGCATTCAGTAGATATGGTGGAAATAGTGAAATTTTATGTATTTGACCTTGACCTTTTGACCTTTGACCTTGAGCATGTGCACCCAAAAGTTGATAGGCACAACTTCACCCCCTAATACACATACATGCCAAGTTTCATTAGGATACCTCAACAGCTTTCGATAGTTACCTTGTCCACAAAATTCATTACGGACGGACGGAAGGACGGACGGACGGACAACCCGAAAACATAATGCCTCCGGCACCACTTCGTGGCGGAGGCATAAAAATACACTACATTTCTATGTGTTGTTTGAAGGTTTGCATGGTGAAGTTAATTAGGAGGAAAGATTTGCGGTGACACCATGTGTATGTAGTCCTTAACCGGATCGTAGTTTGGAAGAAGAGCTTAGAAAGAGGAGAAACGAAGAGGGAAGCGACATATGGGGGTTTTGAGGAGGGCAAAAAGTGAAGAGTGGAAGTTGAAGTTGCACTAGTGGAGACAGTAGAGAAAGGAACAGAGAGAGTGGTAAGGAAGAATAGTGTGAGAATCAAGTAAGATGTTCGGACATCGTTAGAAGGGGAAAGATGAGATAGAAGGGAAGAGGAGGAGGAAGGAGTTGAATGTTGGAGAATCATGGAGATAGGGGAGAGCAGTGAGGATTTATGAAACCAAGAGAACGAAGTCGGCGAACAGTGTGACTATGGAATGCGAATGAATGGAGAAAGGACGATTAACAGAAATAAGGAGGGGTAAGTAGAGGAGAGGTGAGAATATGCGGAGAGAAGGGAGAGAGAGAGAGAGAGGGGGGGCAATGAAAAGAAGAAAAGAACAAATTGAAATTCAAGACGTAAATTAGAGGGAGCTAGTGTAGATCCTAGAATTAAGTGCTGCTGCGGAAAAGAAAAATAAATGGAGAGGAAATTGATGACAGTTAAATCCTGAAAAGGTTCCTGTGGGAGAAATGCAAAAATGAGAAATTAAAATAAGGTTAAAGTGTAGACCTGAGGAGAGAAGACAAGAGAAATAACCTGTAAAGAAATGTGTAAATTAAAACTAGTGGTCCTGAAAAGGACCGTTGGGTTGTATGGAAGGAAGAAATAAAAGAAGAAGAAAAGAAGAAAGAAGAGAACAAAACAGAAAGAAAAGAAAAGATAAGTAGTGTAGAAACAGACAAAAGTGTAAGAGAGAGAGAGAGAGAGAGGAAAGAGAAATGAAACACTGAGTAAAGGTACACAGCTAGTGAAAGTAGAGCAAGAAGTCTAGTTATAAGAATAACTAGGAGAACCGAGGAACTTGACGTTTCGGGCAGGTTGACTGTCCTTCGTCAGAAGTGAAGCGTGATCTGAGGAGAGGCGGGCTATATATGGAGAATGCGGACCTAGATGGAAGAGGTCGGTCGAGGCGGGCTCACAGGCGGGCTGAGCGTCGGTTGTTGGATCAACGACCACAACACCCTTCCTCAAATGCCCTTCCTCAACAGCTTTATTTCAGACTCCGTGCCTCCTCCAGCAGATGTCCCATCCTCTTCGCGCAACCCAAAATTCACAAGCCATCAGTGCCTCTCCGCCCCATCATTTCTACACGAGGTTCCCCTTGCTACGAAACAGCCAAACACCTGTCAGACATTCTACAGCCACTCGTTGGCAACACAGAACACCACATTAACAATTCCAAACACTTCATTGACATTCTCTCTCAAACTACTATCAACCCTACAGACACCCTCGTCAGCTTTGATGTAGAATCACTCTTCACCAGCGTTCCTGTCAACGAAGCCTGTGACATCATCAAACAACGTCTCACCGATGACCCTTCTCTTTCTTCCAGAACACAACTCACACCACAACAGATACACGACCTCCTCCTCACATGTCTCAATTCTACCTCCTTCCGATGGAGGGACACACACTACAAACAGCAACAAGGCGCAGCCATGGGCTCCCCCCTCTCACCGATCATTGCCAACATTTACATGGAACATTTCGAAAGTCACGCACTAGCCACGGCACAACACAAACCTTCACTCTGGCTCCGGTATGTCGACGACATCTTCACCATCTGGCCACACCAAGCAGATCAACTGGACGACTTCCTCACA
The DNA here is from genome assembly GCF_964275005.1 of Diadema setosum. Classification (NCBI taxonomy): domain Eukaryota; kingdom Metazoa; phylum Echinodermata; class Echinoidea; order Diadematoida; family Diadematidae; genus Diadema; species Diadema setosum. Next base: position 10,922,207 of record NC_092703.1, on the reverse strand, counting down.
CACCTCAACGAACAAAATTCCAACATCTCATTCACAGTGGAAACGGAACACAACCATTCTCTCCCCTTCCTCGATGTTCTCGTCACAAAGACCAACGCTGGCACTTTCTCTCACCAGGTCTACCGCAAACCCACTCACACAGACAGATATCTTCACTACCGCTCCTTCCATCATCCAGCAGTCCGTCAGTCAGTACCGAACGCTCTCGTCCGACGTGCTCATCAAATCAGCGACAAAGAACATCTTCGACAAGAACTCGAACATATCACAGACACACTCACCACTATCAACCAATACCCCAAGCACAAAATCAACACTCAAGCACCTTCTCATCCCAACCAAGCAGCCAAGGAACAGCCCATCACAACTGTAAATCTTCCCTACCTCGGCGCCACCTCGCACAAACTACAACGCATCTTCAAGTCCGCCAACATCCAGGTCCGTCATACATCTTCCAACAAACTTCACAATTCATTGCACTCACACAAAGACAAGCACTCCAGACACAAACAACCAGGTGTCTACCGTATCCCATGCGAATGCGGCAAAGTCTACATAGGTGAAACAGGGAGATCGCTAGAGACCAGACTGAAAGAACACAAAACATGCTACAGACGTTCGGAATGGGAAAAGTCAGCCATCGTGAAACACGCTCAACAGTCGGAACATCGCATCAACTGGGAAGACAGCAAACTCATCACATCCATCAAAAACTGGAACACACGACGCATCAGAGAAGCCATAGAAATTCACACACACGACACTGTTACACAGGATACTGGACTCCACATCAACAACATCTGGCTTCCTCTCATCAACAAACAATCAAACAGCAACAATGACAACAACAACACACTCTCTCCACAGCACATTCCCCCCTCTACTTCTTCCTCTCATAATTCTTCCCCCACCTCTTCACAACAGCGCCCACGACGTCAACCGCGCCTTCTACTCACGACCACACCTATCGCTGGTTCCAGAAGACGCCCTCACCGACACAATTCATTCACACCACCGGCGTCCACCCCATCTACTAACCCGGACTCCAATCTCCGGGCACGACCTACTAACAGCCAAGTTAGCCATCACAGATGTACTCCCCCACTAACACACTCCAAGAACAATAGAACGCATCAACGACCACAACACCCTTCCTCAAATGCCCTTCCTCAACAGCTTTATTTCAGACTCCGTGCCTCCTCCAGCAGATGTTGTGTGAGCACAACCTCACAACCTCACACAAGCCGAACACAACGTGTTATCCCTTGGGCTTAACTTCGCAACACCACCCAAGAAGATTCCTTTCACAGAAATCATACAACAAACGGAACCCAAGCTCAGATACCTGAACAAAGCCGCAGCCGACAACATTCGACTCCTTGTTACTCAAGCTCTCTCCACAGCTAAGCCACCGCAGCCCAACCTCAACAAAGAAGAACGAACAGCGGTGAAGACTCTACAAAGCAACGCATCCATCCATATCATTCAAGCAGACAAAGGCAACGCCACGGTCGTCATGGACAAAACACAATACGAACAAAAGATACAAGACATCCTTCACACCCCCACATACACCGAACTGAAACGTGACCCGACTCCTGCCACCGAGAGGAAACTCAACGCCAAGCTCCTCGAACTTCATCGATCAAATGCCCTTCCTCAACAGCTTTATTTCAGACTCCGTGCCTCCTCCAGCAGATGTCCCATCCTCTTCGGGCAACCCAAAATTCACAAGCCATCAGTGCCTCTCCGCCCCATCATTTCTACACGAGGTTCCCCTTGCTACGAAACAGCCAAACACCTGTCAGACATTCTACAGCCACTCGTTGGCAACACAGAACACCACATTAACAATTCCAAACACTTCATTGACATTCTCTCTCAAACTACTATCAACCCTACAGACACCCTCGTCAGCTTTGATGTAGAATCACTCTTCACCAGCGTTCCTGTCAACGAAGCCTGTGACATCATCAAACAACGTCTCACCGATGACCCTTCTCTTTCTTCCAGAACACAACTCACACCACAACAGATACACGACCTCCTCCTCACATGTCTCAATTCTACCTCCTTCCGATGGAGGGACACACACTACAAACAGCAACAAGGCGCAGCCATGGGCTCCCCCCTCTCACCGATCATTGCCAACATTTACATGGAACATTTCGAAAGTCACGCACTAGCCACGGCACAACACAAACCTTCACTCTGGCTCCGGTATGTCGACGACATCTTCACCATCTGGCCACACCAAGCAGATCAACTGGACGACTTCCTCACACACCTCAACGAACAAAATTCCAACATCTCATTCACAGTGGAAACGGAACACAACCATTCTCTCCCCTTCCTCGATGTTCTCGTCACAAAGACCAACGCTGGCACTTTCTCTCACCAGGTCTACCGCAAACCCACTCACACAGACAGATATCTTCACTACCGCTCCTTCCATCATCCAGCAGTCCGTCAGTCAGTACCGAACGCTCTCGTCCGACGTGCTCATCAAATCAGCGACAAAGAACATCTTCGACAAGAACTCGAACATATCACAGACACACTCACCACTATCAACCAATACCCCAAGCACAAAATCAACACTCAAGCACCTTCTCATCCCAACCAAGCAGCCAAGGAACAGCCCATCACAACTGTAAATCTTCCCTACCTCGGCGCCACCTCGCACAAACTACAACGCATCTTCAAGTCCGCCAACATCCAGGTCCGTCATACATCTTCCAACAAACTTCACAATTCATTGCACTCACACAAAGACAAGCACTCCAGACACAAACAACCAGGTGTCTACCGTATCCCATGCGAATGCGGCAAAGTCTACATAGGTGAAACAGGGAGATCGCTAGAGACCAGACTGAAAGAACACAAAACATGCTACAGACGTTCGGAATGGGAAAAGTCAGCCATCGTGAAACACGCTCAACAGTCGGAACATCGCATCAACTGGGAAGACAGCAAACTCATCACATCCATCAAAAACTGGAACACACGACGCATCAGAGAAGCCATAGAAATTCACACACACGACACTGTTACACAGGATACTGGACTCCACATCAACAACATCTGGCTTCCTCTCATCAACAAACAATCAAACAGCAACAATGACAACAACAACACACTCTCTCCACAGCACATTCCCCCCTCTACTTCTTCCTCTCATAATTCTTCCCCCACCTCTTCACAACAGCGCCCACGACGTCAACCGCGCCTTCTACTCACGACCACACCTATCGCTGGTTCCAGAAGACGCCCTCACCGACACAATTCATTCACACCACCGGCGTCCACCCCATCTACTAACCCGGACTCCAATCTCCGGGCACGACCTACTAACAGCCAAGTTAGCCATCACAGATGTACTCCCCCACTAACACACTCCAAGAACAATAGAACGCATCAACGACCACAACACCCTTCCTCAAATGCCCTTCCTCAACAGCTTTATTTCAGACTCCGTGCCTCCTCCAGCAGATGTTGTGTGAGCACAACCTCACAACCTCACACAAGCCGAACACAACGTGTTATCCCTTGGGCTTAACTTCGCAACACCACCCAAGAAGATTCCTTTCACAGAAATCATACAACAAACGGAACCCAAGCTCAGATACCTGAACAAAGCCGCAGCCGACAACATTCGACTCCTTGTTACTCAAGCTCTCTCCACAGCTAAGCCACCGCAGCCCAACCTCAACAAAGAAGAACGAACAGCGGTGAAGACTCTACAAAGCAACGCATCCATCCATATCATTCAAGCAGACAAAGGCAACGCCACGGTCGTCATGGACAAAACACAATACGAACAAAAGATACAAGACATCCTTCACACCCCCACATACACCGAACTGAAACGTGACCCGACTCCTGCCACCGAGAGGAAACTCAACGCCAAGCTCCTCGAACTTCATCGATCAAATGCCCTTCCTCAACAGCTTTATTTCAGACTCCGTGCCTCCTCCAGCAGATGTCCCATCCTCTTCGGGCAACCCAAAATTCACAAGCCATCAGTGCCTCTCCGCCCCATCATTTCTACACGAGGTTCCCCTTGCTACGAAACAGCCAAACACCTGTCAGACATTCTACAGCCACTCGTTGGCAACACAGAACACCACATTAACAATTCCAAACACTTCATTGACATTCTCTCTCAAACTACTATCAACCCTACAGACACCCTCGTCAGCTTTGATGTAGAATCACTCTTCACCAGCGTTCCTGTCAACGAAGCCTGTGACATCATCAAACAACGTCTCACCGATGACCCTTCTCTTTCTTCCAGAACACAACTCACACCACAACAGATACACGACCTCCTCCTCACATGTCTCAATTCTACCTCCTTCCGATGGAGGGACACACACTACAAACAGCAACAAGGCGCAGCCATGGGCTCCCCCCTCTCACCGATCATTGCCAACATTTACATGGAACATTTCGAAAGTCACGCACTAGCCACGGCACAACACAAACCTTCACTCTGGCTCCGGTATGTCGACGACATCTTCACCATCTGGCCACACCAAGCAGATCAACTGGACGACTTCCTCACACACCTCAACGAACAAAATTCCAACATCTCATTCACAGTGGAAACGGAACACAACCATTCTCTCCCCTTCCTCGATGTTCTCGTCACAAAGACCAACGCTGGCACTTTCTCTCACCAGGTCTACCGCAAACCCACTCACACAGACAGATATCTTCACTACCGCTCCTTCCATCATCCAGCAGTCCGTCAGTCAGTACCGAACGCTCTCGTCCGACGTGCTCATCAAATCAGCGACAAAGAACATCTTCGACAAGAACTCGAACATATCACAGACACACTCACCACTATCAACCAATACCCCAAGCACAAAATCAACACTCAAGCACCTTCTCATCCCAACCAAGCAGCCAAGGAACAGCCCATCACAACTGTAAATCTTCCCTACCTCGGCGCCACCTCGCACAAACTACAACGCATCTTCAAGTCCGCCAACATCCAGGTCCGTCATACATCTTCCAACAAACTTCACAATTCATTGCACTCACACAAAGACAAGCACTCCAGACACAAACAACCAGGTGTCTACCGTATCCCATGCGAATGCGGCAAAGTCTACATAGGTGAAACAGGGAGATCGCTAGAGACCAGACTGAAAGAACACAAAACATGCTACAGACGTTCGGAATGGGAAAAGTCAGCCATCGTGAAACACGCTCAACAGTCGGAACATCGCATCAACTGGGAAGACAGCAAACTCATCACATCCATCAAAAACTGGAACACACGACGCATCAGAGAAGCCATAGAAATTCACACACACGACACTGTTACACAGGATACTGGACTCCACATCAACAACATCTGGCTTCCTCTCATCAACAAACAATCAAACAGCAACAATGACAACAACAACACACTCTCTCCACAGCACATTCCCCCCTCTACTTCTTCCTCTCATAATTCTTCCCCCACCTCTTCACAACAGCGCCCACGACGTCAACCGCGCCTTCTACTCACGACCACACCTATCGCTGGTTCCAGAAGACGCCCTCACCGACACAATTCATTCACACCACCGGCGTCCACCCCATCTACTAACCCGGACTCCAATCTCCGGGCACGACCTACTAACAGCCAAGTTAGCCATCACAGATGTACTCCCCCACTAACACACTCCAAGAACAATAGAACGCATCAACGACCACAACACTCCACCAACAACCGACGCTCAGCCCGCCTGCGAGCCCGCCTCGACCGACCTCTTCCATCTAGGTCCGCATTCTCCATATATAGCCCGCCTCTCCTCAGATCACGCTTCACTTCTGACGAAGGACAGTCAACCTGCCCGAAACGTCAAGTTCCTCGGTTCTCCTAGTTATTCTTATAACTAGACTTCTTGCTCTACTTTCACTAGCTGTGTACCTTTACTCAGTGTTTCATTTCTCTTTCCTCTCTCTCTCTCTCTCTTACACTTTTGTCTGTTTCTACACTACTTATCTTTTCTTTTCTTTCTGTTTTGTTCTCTTCTTTCTTCTTTTCTTCTTCTTTTATTTCTTCCTTCCATACAACCCAACGGTCCTTTTCAGGACCACTAGTTTTAATTTACACATTTCTTTACAGGTTATTTCTCTTGTCTTCTCTCCTCAGGTCTACACTTTAACCTTATTTTAATTTCTCATTTTTGCATTTCTCCCACAGGAACCTTTTCAGGATTTAACTGTCATCAATTTCCTCTCCATTTATTTTTCTTTTCCGCAGCAGCACTTAATTCTAGGATCTACACTAGCTCCCTCTAATTTACGTCTTGAATTTCAATTTGTTCTTTTCTTCTTTTCATTGCCCCCCCTCTCTCTCTCTCTCTCCCTTCTCTCCGCATATTCTCACCTCTCCTCTACTTACCCCTCCTTATTTCTGTTAATCGTCCTTTCTCCATTCATTCGCATTCCATAGTCACACTGTTCGCCGACTTCGTTCTCTTGGTTTCATAAATCCTCACTGCTCTCCCCTATCTCCATGATTCTCCAACATTCAACTCCTTCCTCCTCCTCTTCCCTTCTATCTCATCTTTCCCCTTCTAACGATGTCCGAACATCTTACTTGATTCTCACACTATTCTTCCTTACCACTCTCTCTGTTCCTTTCTCTACTGTCTCCACTAGTGCAACTTCAACTTCCACTCTTCACTTTTTGCCCTCCTCAAAACCCCCATATGTCGCTTCCCTCTTCGTTTCTCCTCTTTCTAAGCTCTTCTTCCAAACTACGATCCGGTTAAGGACTACATACACATGGTGTCACCGCAAATCTTTCCTCCTAACTACATTTCTAGTTGAACTTCAAGGGGGGGGGGGGAAATGACCAGTGTTTCAGTTTTGGGTCTGTTAGGACATGAACCCAGTACAGCATTCAACTGTCAGCAATATTTTTATCACACTTACTCCAAATCTTACACTTTGCACAAGGAACTGACAACCCAAAACAATGGGAATACTAAACCAAGATCAAAATAATAATTGACAAAGTCTCATTGGATCACTCGCACGCCATGAGTAATCCACATAGCATTTCTACAGACAGGGAAAAGGTAGCTTCTACCAAAGCAGAATATTACCTGAAGAACTGTGTCGTGAGTAGCCGGTGTCCGAGGGGTTCGCAGGTTGCCAGGTCCCGGGGTCATGTTGTAGTCTGAGAGGAGGGTGTCCGATGCCCCATTGACCGCTCCCTCCTCCGCTATCTGACGGGCATTCTCGCTGGCCTGGCCAAGCTTGACCACCTAGTGGGGAAACGAAAGAGCAAAATCAATGTCAGGTTATTACTCTTTTCAGTAACCAGTGTATAACTGCGCCATCATGGAACTAGAGCTTATGGAAGAGGAATGGGATGGGGCAAATCTCCCCCCCCCCCCCACCTCACCCCCTCTACAGGACCACTTTCAATTTAGATGATTGTTAAACTCACAAAAATAAAATTAACCAAATCTGTCAAAAAGCATGGTTTGATCCACATCGTGACAAGCTTATTATACCAAAACAAAAACAAAAAAACCCTTTAAAAAAAAATCCACATTTTCCATTTCAAGACATGACTGAGTGTAAATTTCCCCTTCTAATCTAGCTACAGTGTATGGTATGACAGTATCTTGCACAAGAAACAAACACAGAGCCTACGAATGAATTTCAATTCCATCTACTGCATCACATCTTTCTATCAAGTACAGTTTTCAGTCAACTGTCATTGAGACTTCTGTAACGGTTTTTAAAAGGTAACATCTCTATCATCAGAGCAGCTTTCCTGTGTAACTGACTTCTAAGCCCCAGAAATCTGTGCCACATGCAGCCGAAGGAACCCAATTCACCATGCTGGCATGGTAAACATGGTGAAACTGTGGAACATAATGAAATGGTTCAGCATTAAAAGCCTATGTAAAATCCCATGAATTTGCAGCATATGGCATACCTCTTCTAATTCTGTGTCTGATATCTGAGGTGACGGTAGAACGAGCTTACTGCGCTTCTTGAGCGGCTCTGCCATTCTGTTGGAAGACAAGAAAACAAAGAGAATATTTCATGTTTGGGGTGCATTGATGTGCCACTCGATGTTGGGTTTAAACTTTAAAATAATTTGATATGTCTTCCCCACTCACACTCTTTCCTTCAAGCTGTGAAATCAACCACGACATTTGTAAGTGCGACTTGTTTTTGTTTTGGGGTTACGAAACAATTAGTTTACCCCTTTGCATCCAGATATGGAACTGTGGCAGTTAACATACAATTCAGAACACACAATAACTCTGCAACTTACAACCAGTCTTAAAGTAGTGAGCCCTTTTGTAGGCAAGCAAACACGTGGATGGAAATACATTGTCTTCTTGGTACTTGGTGACATGTGCACCCTCTGGTATACTAAGATTAAGCCATTAAATTCTGCTGCAAATATCATCATTTCCTTCTCTACACTTTATGCAATGAATGCAAGTGGCAATTTGCGAAAATTTAATGCCACAAAAATATTTTGCTTTACAGTAAAGGTAAGGTTAAATTCCTTAACTCTGCATGAAATTAACAAAAACTTGAACTTAAATCTTAACTGTGTTGCCAATTTACAAATCACCTACAAATCACCTACAAATTTCAGAATTTAGAAGCTTTTCCAAATTCTGCACCCAAATTAACAACCATACAGGACAGATACACAGCAGAAGTGATAGGAATTACTTTACACTGCCTTATAAAACATGAAAAATGAATATCAAAAGATTATACTAAAAAAGAGAGAGCAATAAACAACAGAAATGTTGTTTCTGGGACATGCTGCGTTAACAGAATGACATGTTACTGACGGGGCACTTACTTGTTGGTCATGGCTATGGCACCAGGCAAATCATTCTCTTTCCTCTTCTTGAGCTTCTGCCGGTCCTTCTTTCGCTCTTTCTGCCATTGCAAAACAGATCCAAGTACAGTGGAACGAACATTGTTATAACGGGGTCAGATATAGTGAGATTCCTGATTAATGATTTGATAATGCACGTCCCTTTCCTTTTATATTCTTTTGTCTTTATCCCTGATACAATGAGATGCCCGATAGAGCAAGGAAATTTCAGTGGTCTCAAGCAGCTCAACATTTGACAAGGTTCCCCTGAATAAGCACACTCGTTACTGCTCGTGTACTGCACTACAAAATGTTGAGTGCAAAATCTGACGTGTAAGGGTGCAGTAAACAATGGTAGTATTTGGTGAGTGGGAAGCTAAAAAATTCACAGAATATTTTAGATGTTGGTGAGCTCTTGAAGAGAATAAATTGCTTTCCAGCATTGCATGGAAGTTTGTGAAACTACTCCTTGTCACATCAGCATCAATGCATCTCTCCCATTGGTTTCTGTATGTTGTTTGGATTTTATTTCATTTCTAATTCACAACACAGTCCTACAAAAGATTGCTATTAGCTCTTTATAAAATGTGTGTGTTTTTTTTTTTTAAAGCAACTTATCACCCATAACTCCATTTCCATAATCTTGGTTAGAAACGGATCTTACACTCTATGCACCTCAATAAAATTCTCATCATGAACAAAGCCACACTTTGGGGCAAAAGAGAAGTGTGAAGTATTAAAGAACTCCATATTCATAGCCTTAAGAACTATTCTCAGACCTGACTTCAGAAAGTTTACCTCTTCGATCTCATCTCGCCGAGCAGGGTCCATGTCCTGCTGCCTGAGGCGCTTAAAGTTCGGGTCGAGGGGCGCGACCATCTCGTCGGCGGTGTTGTAGAAGCCCGGGGCCGGCTTCTTCTCGAAGGGGATCTCGGCGTTGTAGTCCACGCCGCGCTTCTTGCGCCGCTTCTTATTGACCTCGATGCCTGCCGCGCGGAGCTCCCGCCGCTTCTGGAGTGCAGCGAGGCGCCGGGCCTCCTCCAGCTGCTTCTCACGGGCTTTACGCTTGGCTTTCTTACCCTGGGTGTTGGCCAGGCGGGCACGGGCCTCTGACAGCATCTCAAGCTCTGTGTGGATAGATTAAAGAGTAAATACGCTCTTCACTCTTCACTAGACAATTTAGGCAAACTCATATTAGCATGTTCATGCTCACAATGACTTCATGCATCTCTTTATTCTTTGTTTTCACTTTTACCTCCATGGCATCTATACGAAATATTTCTCACATTGACTAATACTGAACTAGCTTCTGTAATTGCAAATTTTTTTTTTTACAAAAACAATGACAATGGACACCAGAAATGCATTTCATGAAGAAATGTGAGGCAGTTTGATAGCAAACAGGGGAGGAAGTCATAAACGTTTGATATAGTGATCAATATTAACAGCCGGTACCAATATTTGGTCATTTTATTTCACCACTACTTTCATTGTGACGATAATCATAGTAATGATGATCATTATCATCATGATATCTATGGTTATCACCACCATCATCATCACCATGAACATCATCTCGTACCATCTTCATCCATGTCTATGGGGTCGGGCCTGGCTGGTTTGGTCTCTGGGTTGGGATCAATCTCCCCTGGCTTCAGCTTCCTCGGATCTTCTGTCGTCTCGCCATCAGCCTCTTTCTTCTGGGCTTGGTCCCTTTGGTGAGACCACAACAAACAAGTATGAAGTCAGTCTGCTATACTCATATAATTGTCAATGATACACTCTATAAATTTGAATCTTAAATGCAAAGCTTTGCTTACTGTTACAACGCTCCCCTAAAATTATCATTAACTACTAAACCTGTGGGCAAGTACACTACATGTACATGCATTGTACACTTTAAAGGACAAGTTCACCTTCATAAACATAAGGATTGAGAGATTGCAGCAATATTAGTAGAACACATCAGTGAAAGTTTGAGGAAAATTGGACAATCGATGCAAAAGTTATGAATTTTTTAAATTTTGTGTTGGAACCGCTGGATGAGGAAACTACTAAAGGCTTGTGATGTCATACGAGTACAACAGTATAAAGAAAATGTAAAGAAAATTCAACATATTTTCACTTTTTTCGCATAATAAAAGAGCACTTGACTTGCCTCTTTCTAAAGGCAATGGGAATAATATTACCCATAACATATGTCAGTAACAAGTCAAGGGAATGTGTGCCTTTTTTCAAAAGATGAAATTTTGTGAAATTCTCTTATATATTTTCCTTATATTGTTGTACTCATGTGACATCATACACTGCAGTAGTCTTCTCATCCAGCAGTGACTGCACAAAAACTTCAAAAATTAATAACTTTTGAACGGATTGTCTGATTTTCCTCAAACTTTCAATGATGTGTTCCACTAATATTGCTACATTCTCTCAATCCTTATGTCAATGAAGGTGAACTTGTCCTTTAATAACAATTACTTCACTAATAAAAAGATATTGAATTCTACTTTCAAACACAACTTCAATCATCTCTTCTTTTACTTTTTACAATGAAAATACATATCTGACCTATTTTCTTTTTAATGTTCCAACCACAACAAAGTGAAAGAACACAAATTGTTAATGGCAACTGGTTTGCATTTTCTGTCCGGAAAACGACTATGCGAAGTCCTCTTGTTTTTTTGTTTGGTACACTATGCTGTCCCTGGCTGTATAATGCATAAAAATCAAATACAACACCTGGTACAGCTGTTAACCACACATGGACATTTTGTTGACATATATGCATATATACAGTGCAAGCTGGCTTTGAATCCTGAATTCTTAAACTCACAGTAGGATCTCGTAGCGCTCCAGGCACTGGGCTGCCGTGCGGCCCACGATGGGGGCGATGGTTCGCCACTGGGTCGGCATGAGCTTCGCCAGGTGGAGTAGCTTCTCGTCCTCCTCCCTGCTCCATTCCGTCTTCTTGATGCTGGGGTCCAGCCACTCGAACCTGTCAACATACATCAATGATATTATATATGGACATTTCTTCCCTCACGAAACAGATACAGATGTACATTATTTAAAATTATTTTCAGTGTTGAAATACATATAGCATATGAGAAGAAGAAAATAAAAAATACAGTATTTGTTTGGGGTTAATGGCGACCACTTTCATTCCTTTTTTTTGGGGGGGGGGGGGCAATGTCTGAAAAAATACCTTTCCAATATAATCTGAAGTATTTGCTCATTGGGATAATCTGACCTTCCTTCAATAGGGAATCTACCCTAGAATAAACATTCTTGGCATACCTTGTATGCATTACTCAGCACACTTGAATTGAATAGAAATTTGACTCTACTTGAACAGAACTCAATTTAAAATCCATTTCTGGTAGTAGTTCTCCAAGATGTTCATATTTCCAATCTCTTATTCAGTAAGTCAGGAACATATGATTAGATGAGTATATCTGTACATCAATTTGAAGCTGAGCATCTTTTCTTCAGTTTCAGTGTCATGCCTGAACGAAATAAAATCTTATTCAGCAAATTTTTTAATCGCTTTTGTGACAGAATGTTTCTGTCTGGTAATAACATGAGCACAAATTGTTGGTGTACGTATCTCAGATGCAACATCTTACCATCTCGCCTTGCATTGCTTGGCTGATTTCCTGTGAAGCAGTGATGCAATTCGTGACCACTGGTTCTTGCCATATTTCATCACAGCCGCCTTGAGGATTTCATCCTGCGGACAAGTATTGGAGTTTGCACAGACAAATGCAGTTGTACATGTGAGTGCTAATTTAAAAAAAAAAAACAAGAAAAAAAAAGTCAAATGATTTATGTTGCATACAAATGTACGTCAACATTGATATAACATAACACAAATGGGTTGGCAAATTTATGATCAAGATATTATAGAAGGTTTATTCTAGATCACGGGTCTGAGCTGAGCTGAGGTAACATTGACAAACATGTGAATTCAAAATTTGTGTGATCTCACTCGTGTAGGGCCTACTGTGTAATTTAGGCTGGCGTTTCTAACGTGACTGGGTGGGAGTGGTACAGCATACACTACAGCCCTGTCGGGACTTCCATGCAGTGCAGTGACAGGGCGAGCGGGCTGTGTGTTTTAATATTGTTGCCAGTGCAATGTTGCTCATTGTTACTAATGTTAGTTTTGACTTTTGTCTTCATAATCATAATCATATCCTCATTTAGACCCGTAAAACGGTAGGCTGTGTCCGAGAGAAGAGGAGAGGTAGAGTCTAAAACTTATCCGTTCCATTAAAACAAAGGAAAATTGTGATCTGATAGTTTTTATTCTACGAGCACGAGCACGAGCACAGAGAATCAGACAAATCCCATCACGGCCACGGGTTTCTACCAGTAGGCCTACAGCTATGGGGAACCACAGCTATACAAGCCACAGCTCCATAACTTGTGTACATTACTATGCACGTCCCGCGCAGGGACGGACATGCACGCAACGCATTGGAATCAACACTACAAGCACTGAACGAATGAATGTCGTCGAAGAGCATAGAACGAATACAGTACGGTAAATGATTGATCTACGAGATCGAGAAATAACAACGGCATGAGCTGATATCTATTGGCAGTTTGTTACTTACTTCGGTGTTCCTCCAAACACCTCCTTTTATTTGAATTCGTGGCATTTTTTTCTTCTTCTTGCGATATTTCACAAATAAGCAGTCGGAGTTTTTGCGTCGGCAGCCTGGATTTCGTGCTCACGTCGAAGCAAGCGCACGGACAGATGCCGTAGCCTTTTTTGCAGTCGTTTTAATAGAATGCACGTGAGCTCTCACTGGAAATGTTTGGCCTAACTATCCGGGAGGTAATGTATGTAAATAATATGGGTTAAAAAGAAAAAAAGACAAAATGATGTTGGATAAGTTCATTTATACCAAGTAGCACCGTGTCTTTTTTTTATTTTGTGTATACGTTGTGTAATGATAAGATAGACGGTAAAAGTTGAAAGTAAATCGCGACGTTGAACCTCACAGTCCCAGCTATTGAAAATGGGGTAGGCCCCTAAGTGAGATTCCGAATGGCCGAGCTCAAGTCGCTTACCGGTCATAACGTCCCCACGTCAAAACGTCCCCGAGCCAAAACGTCCTCGGGTACGACCAAAAGAGTAAAATTAGGCCTAACGACCTAACGTTAGATCTACAAGTATTCTACTTCGAATTCTCAGGGCTTCTCTATTTTAAAGACTCAAGACGATCTGTCTACTTCTCAAAGGTACGCAGAATGACTTAAAAACGTCTATCAATGTAAATTTATCATTATGATCAATATTCAAATTTCACCAACAGGTTTGTTGAGACGAGACCTTGAAAAAGTATAACAAATGATAGACTGCAGTGCAGTGTAAGTAAAAAAACCCACACTTACATAACACATCCGTCACTACCAACTCGCCCAAGTATCGTTCGTTAGTAATTTTTCATCCAGATATCCAGCCACTGCACACGTGTGGACCGTTCGTTGTTGTAAAATGTATCTACTGCTGGATCTAACTTTATACTTCTACATAGACTACAGTACATGTCATCCAATCGCCCGATCCGAATGAGTTTAAATTCAGCCCCAAAGATACCAACCTTGTTCCTTAAATATGCTAACCACACCAGTGACCCCAACACATTACTGGTTACAGCCCCCCGGGGTAAATGTTTATGTTGCAGAAGCACTTTTTGCCACTTGTTAAAATCTAAAATCTATTCATCTATTAGCATTGGAGCTTTGAATGTTTTCAGGTTGTCAGCCGATTGAAGGACGGGCGACTCTCCGCCCCAGAGCTGTGCTCGCGGTGCATCAAGCGCGCCCAACGCTGCAAGGATCTAAATGCCATTGTCACTGACACGTTCTCCAAGAGCCTCGAGGAAGCCAAAGCCATCCAGAACAAGATTGAGAATGGTGATTGTCTTTCCAGTACTTTATGCTTCAAATGGCAATTAGCACATCAGCTGTTTTCCCTGTGCCTTCTGTGTCTAGTTGCAGAAATATCTTTTCGGGGACCACCAACGACAAGAAAGGCTTATTTCATCGAGTGGATATTTAATTCTGTGCATAACAATTTTGCAAATTTTGCAAGAGGAGAGGCAAGATTCTCGAAATTAAACTGCACACGGAAGTTCTTGTCTACCCTTTATGCATTGAAATGCCAGAGGCAATTTGTGAAAATTTCATGCCACGAAAAAGGCCGCCACCGCAGCTCAAATTCATGAAAATCTCATGCCAAGAATATTTCTTATTTCGCAGTAATGTTTACGCCTCTGAGCTTTGCCATGCTCATGCTGTGGGGAAGTTTTGTTTGTTTGTATGTTTCTTTTCTTTTCTTTTCTGAGAGGGGGGGGGGGGGGATATGAGACATACAACGTAGCATTTCACAAAATACCATAGGGCTGCCAACTCTCGCTCTCCTGCAATCAGTGCATTGCTCAGGCAATGCACCCAATTCTAACTGCCTCTTTCTGATGAATGAATACCCATGTTGAACTAAAAAAAAAAAAAAGTAACAAAAAAGTCTCCAAAATCCCCGATACTCCAAACATACACTGTGCACAAGCCCAAAGTTTCAAGATTTTCCGTGCAGGTGCACACCCACTCTACTTATAAATGCATTGATGCCATGACTGAAGTATGCATCAGATTGCACCATTTGAACTATAGGCAAAGCTGCACTATCCCCCCCCCCCCAATTGGTCACACCACTCCCTCACTCTCACTCCAACTCTGACATTAAACGTAGACAGCCATATATCATGTTATGTGTTTTCATTTTTGGTGCTTCTGATATTTCTCTTCTCTTCTCTCTGTCTAGTTAATATCGGTTCCTCGTCTTTTGCATTCATATTCTGCCATGACCTTCCTCGACAGGTTTGCCCATTGGTCCACTCGCTGGGATTCCCATAGCTGCCAAAGACAATTTCAGCACAAAGGGAATCAAGACAACATGTGGTTCACACACCCTACACAGTGAGTAATTGTGGAATCTTACATACCATGTAAAAATGTTCGTACAGGAAAAAATTTTCCTGTACGGATATTTTTAATACATGGTGTATATTTGACGCAACTTTATACCGATATAGTAGGCTTTTTACAGAAGTTTGTTCCAAGATTTTTTTTTTTTTTTTTTTTAGTGGAGAATATATTTATAGGTGAATACAATGTATGTCGCTATGCTTATTTGCTTTGTTCTTTACAATGCAATTAAGAAATGTAGCAAAAAATATAGGGAGTTCAAAATACACCTGTTTTGCTAATTTGTTCTTAACCCGTTGAGGACGAGTCCCGAGTATACTCGGGCAAGCTTCTATAGGAAATGCGTGTTGTAGCAAAATCAAATCGTCCTCAACTGGTTAAAAATACTCTGTATTTGACACAAACATAATCTTACAGTATGATTATTTTTTACCTGCAAGTTGGGTTTGGTATGATGCGACTGTAGTCCGACACATGTATTTTAAGTAGCAACTTTTGGATGTTCGTTATTAAAAAGATTTCATTGTAACAAGAAAATTCTTGTTGTCCTGCATATCACATTTTCAAGGTGTTTTGCCTTGATGTAAGTTCTGTTAAAATTGTTATTGTTGACCCTCCAAATATTGTTGTCGCATACAGTGTATGTGTAGAATTATTTAGAAACCAATATAACGGATTGGATAGCTGTCCAGCATTATGTACATCTTCCGTTCAGCTCTTGCATTTTGTCGTGTTTTCTTTTTAGATACATTATCCTTGTTGCTCTATTTTTCCTTTTGTATGTCTGCATCAATGAAGGAGGTGTTTCAGTTTATGTCTTCATTTTATCATGATTCAGATTACACTCCGCCATACACGGCCACGGTTGTGCAGAGGTTACAAGACAGTGGTGCACTTTTGATGGGCAAGACCAACCTGGATGAGTTTGCGATGGGGTGAGTTTGGGCTGCTGAACTGGCCAGGATGGCTGCTTAATCTGTACAGAGTAAATACCACGGCATGTTCAAAGCTGATGTGAATTAATTGGAAGAATATCAAACAAACAAACTAGAGACAGTATGCATATTATTAGATGCAGAAAAAGAGATACACTGTAAAAGTGAAACATTTTGTGCTGTAGAAATTTTCATGCATTTCTCACAATCAAAGCCAGTGCAAAATAAAAGTGCTAATAAAATGCTTTGCTTGTTGTTCTTTTGTTTTTTAGTCATTTGTAGTTTTCTTCATGTCTGCTTGTCCTATAGTGTGAGGGAATTACTGTTGCAATACATGCCCTGGCAGCAGTGAACTCTTTGAAATGCTTGCTCAATTGTCATGACAGGCTACAAGATTAAAAAAAAAAAAAAAAAATTAAAAAATGCTAGATTCATCTTACCCTGCAGAGCACTAAAACCTATTCTTTCTGAACTTTTAAGCTTTAACAGCACTTTCGTCATAGAATTGTAAAGTTTGTATGTGTGTGATCAAAGAGAAAATGGCTGAACATTCAATGTTGATAATTTGACAGCAATCTAGTTGATTACCCCCCCCCCCCCCCCCCGCCTCAAAGCAAGTCATCCCAGTTAGTCACTAGAATTTTACTATACTCTGATGCAAAGAAAGTCATTTTTCTTCTCTTTGATGTCATTATTTGTTTAGTGGGGAATTCAGTAAAGATTTGTGTGTATATATCAGTGTGGAAATGACATCACACCATTTAGTTTGACTGTTATCATTGTGTCTTTAAAACTTGTATGAAACTTTAAAATTTCATAACTTTATACATTACACGTCTAATTTAAATGAAACTTTTGTGGGTTTTTTTTTTTGTGTGTGTCAACTTGCTTTCCATATCTAAGTCAACCTGAATATTCAGTGGGATTTTAATGTCAATCCATTCAGAAAAATAATATCTGTTATCACAACTATTTTTTTTTTCTTTTGTGGAATTACACTTACAAAAACTTTGAAATAAGTGGAAGCTAACATGATCGCTGTCCAATAACAGGAGTGGCACAACCGAGAGTATATTTGGGCCGACCCGAAATGTCTGGCGGTATCCCTTTCACCAATCAGGATCAGCAGCGCCAGACTCTGGTGCCCAGCTGGACGAAGTGGAAGCGGAGGGGGCACAGTCCAGGCTGGAAGACTCCCAGTGGTTTGTCACAGGGGGTAGCTCAGGGGGAAGCGCCATCGCTGTGGCAAGTGGAATATGCATGGCGTAAGTCCAAATTCAGGTCAGATTTTTCTACAATTTATATCTTTGAAACTCACTTCTCACTGGATTCAGAAGATGCATTGTGATGTAATACACCACAGTGATTACAAAGAAAAGATTAAAAAAATAGGGTCTATGTGTCAAGAATGTCAAGGAATATGTAAACCCAAAATGATTGTAACTGTCCCAGCACTAGCAAGTACTGAATAAGCTGTTATTTTCGCGAGGGTTTAATTTTCGCGAATTTCGCGAGTTTCAGTTGGACCGCGAACACGCGAAAATGTCACCATATGCTAAGGTTGTAGTGCGCTTATGTAGGCCTCTGTGTCAATTCGCGAAAACAATATCTCGCGAAAATGTCTGTGACCTCCTCATTAGCAAAAATATCTGTTCACGAAAATAACAGCGTATGCAGTATTTATGATGCAATTATACAAAGTTTTTTTTTTGCCCAAGAATGAAATTTAATGGCCTGAAAACATGACGAAAAACAAAGTACAAAATCAAAGAATTTGATAAGACTTTAGAATGAAAGAATTAACCATGATAATCATATGAAAATTTGCAGGTATGATAGTGCTCCAATAATCATGGGCTGTGACTAAGAAGTAAGAAAGAAAAACATTGAAAACTGAAAAGATTTAACAAAGCATTGAAATAACATGCCATGATGATGGTCTTTGTTCTGTACATTGTTATCTACACAGTGTTTATCTATGCATTCATTTGTGTTGTGTTGCAGGGAGCTACAAGCTAATCAAGCTTATGATTACACTGCATCTCCTCTGTTTAATGTGCATAATCAGTCGGTTGTAACACAACTACAACCAATCTGAAGTATTTAAATGGAAAAGAACAAAACAAACTTCACAGCTATTCCTACTAATATTGCATTTCTTCTTCCCAATTATGATGTCATGTCTCTCCCAGGGCTCTAGGCTCCGACACCGGGGGCTCCACCCGGCAACCAGCCTCATTCTGCGGCGTAGTCGGCCTGAAACCCACCTACGGCCTGTGCTCCAGGCACGGCCTTATTTCCCTCGTCAACTCGCTGGACGTGCCAGGCATCCTGGCCAAGAATGTGGATGATGCGGCAGTCATCCTGGGTAATGATGATGGTGATGGTGATGATGATGATGATGATGATATTGATGAGGATGGTTATGATAATGACAATGGTCAATTGATTATACTAATTCTAACATTGGTGCTGTCTACCATTGGGAGCAGAGATTTTAACAATGTTTGAGTCATCACATTTGATGCATACACGTGTATGTGTAGGCCAGTTTCATCACAAAACATCCTACCATTATTATAACAAAAAAAAAATCACATTAAAGCCTGAATATAAGGAGATATTCTTTTCTCAATAAACCAAAACTGTAGACAGTGTAAACTAGAAAAATTTTTATTTTGACTATTGTTCGCATTCTGTGTATTTAACAATACTTAACATTGATTATACTGATAAGATTTTTTACATTGATTGTTTCTATCTCTAACTCACATTTTAGAACTGTTTTGAAGCACGAAAGCTTGGTTTTTGTTTCATCTGCTAATCTGAAATAATGCCTTTAATACTAATTAAACCACCTCTATCACCTTTATCATAGTCTTGTCTCTCACATCATGCTTTCAGATTTCCAAGTAGGAAATGTCCACTGTACTCAGAGTGGAATACAAAATAAATGAAGTCACGTTGAAGATAGATATTTCAGCTTCTTCATGAAATCCATTTGTAAAATTATTGATTGTAAAAAATTTTTGTTTTTTGTTGCCCAATACCCTAGGCGTGATTGCAGGTCACGACCCGCTAGACTCCACCACAGTCACCAATCCATTTACGCCATTCAAATTGCCAGAAGAAGTAGACGTGAAAGGACTCCACATCGGTATACCGAAAGTAAGTATGAGGGAGAAGACAAATCAAAACATCACAAGTCTGGTATTCAAATAAAGATTTACATTTGCTCGTTAAATACCAAGTCTTCATTAGTATAAACAGAATCAAGTGATCATGGATCATTTCCATTGTTCTCGAATAGGCAAGAACTTGTTGATGATGTTACCTTGGGAGAATTGTCCTGGAGTGAAGTGATGGCAAGTGATACTGAATTGATAAGAGTGTGGGCATATCTGTCAGCGCGATTGATGGAATGGACTTTCATGATCTGTGAAATACTATTCACCGAGCAACCAATCATTTATGACACTTACAGAAATGTGACCGAGGGAGACTAAAGGAGGCCTAATTACAACTTTGTACACTGTGAGCTTTGTGACCATACTTTGAAGATGGCTTCTATGGAAAATTCTGAGATGAAAGAATGCAGTCTTTTTTTTTCATTTAGACTATTAAAGGGTGTGTACAGTTGTGGTTGAGGTGAGGATTTAGCTTTTAACATTTTGGGAGGTATTCAGAAACCACTCTCATGAGATGTCAAAGAGCATGCAATTCTAAGGGGTATCAAAAGTTTATTTGATGAAAATCGGCTTTGAAATGACTGAGATATCCAAAAACAAGGTGAAACAAAGAGATCTTAATAAAAGGCGTGGCCTGTGGTCTTTTATTATTATCATCACTTTTTTTAATACCTCGGCCATTTGAAAACCAATTTTCATCAAACAAACGTTGAATCCTTCGTAAAATTACATGCTCTTTCATATTTCATAAGAGGTTTCTTACTATCTTACTTAGGAATGTTCAAAACATGAATCCCCACCTCAACCAGTACTGTACAGTCCCTTTAAACATGCATGATATGAAAAATGAAAAATTGTTTGTTCGCATGTCTTCCTTTTGATTTGCTGGAAATATACATACAATGTTAATGCCCTCTTCTTGAGTTTTGAAATGTCATTTTGCGGAAGTTGTTCAGACTCGAGATAAATTCTCAAGACTTGAAAGCCCCCATCAATAGCATTTCAAACCTCTTGTAGAGAACATTATTTATGCTTCCACCCCCGCCAGTTGTCATACATAATAAATCATATCACACTATAAAGGAGGAACGTTACCCAAGGAACTGATTTGTGGCATGATTGCAGCATATTATGAGCAAGAGAGCAGCAAACTTTTGACCGAGTTTTGATAGACTTTAGGTAAAGTTGTGACCACCTACATTTAAATGATTCTTGCACATTCAGTCATATGTGCCTTGAAAAAGTTTCTCATTCACACGACTGCCAATCTTGATTTGAATTGAATTGAATCGAATTGAAAAGGTGTTTTATTGATCAATATCCATCGCAGCCCGAAGGCTGAATTACACCAGACATTGTTAATAAAGGACCATGAATACATTAAGAATACACACAAGATACAGCGTAGTACTAAATCTCTTCAATTGTCAAGTGTTGTAATGTACATGGTATGTCCATGGAGCTACTAAAGTAGCCCCATGGTATGTCACTGCTTTCCAAATGTTTGAAGGAAAGGTATGCTACATGTACATCCAAGCTGCTTTTTTTATAGGCTATTAAGGTTATATACTAGGGATGTTGTCTAAGACCCAGTTTAAAGTGCGGGGCTGGGCCGAGCCGCGGCCGAGCAGTGGCCGAGCCCCGCAATTCTGTCTGTTTACAGTGCCGGGCTCAGCCCGGGCTTTTAATTCAAACCTTTCAATATTTTGTCGTAGTGGCAAAGCCTTTCAATATTTTGTCGTAGTGGCGCTCTGCTTGTAAACAAATGCAATTTGGTATAGTCTGGTTTCCAGACCCTTTGCCAACTGGACTCTGTTGCAACGAAGTCGCCGTTCGGCAAAGGCTTTTGCCGAAGGAAAAATCCTTTGCAGGACAAAACCACCTTATACTATACTAGTTTTCAACATTGAGGAAGTTAATATCCTGAATAGCGAAATAGTATGGTAAGAGGGTCTGGGAGCCAGACTAAATTTGGTACCGCATTTAGCCCAGTTTGTGTTTACAGTGAGAAAAGGCCTGCCTCGGCCGCGGCCGAGACTACCTCCAGAGCTTGGCCAAATGCATGGCCAATTTCGGCCCCGCATTTAGCCTTTTTGTGCATTTACAGTGAAATGAAGGCCGGGCTCCGCCGTGGCAGAGCCCGGCCTTTTCACTCACTATAAATGGGGTCTTACTCTGTAATCTCAAGGGTTTAGGAAATTGGGTAGCCATGCAAAGAGATTCAGGTCTAGTCCTACGCAAGCATTTTTGTCCTTTGTGTATGTCACAAATAGAGACCCGTGCAAGTGGAACTGTAATGTCACATTTGGTATGAAGACTTTTAAAGGGACTGTACAGTACTGGTTGAGGTGGGGATTCAGGTTTTGAACATTCCTAAGTGAGATAGTGAGAAACCTCTTATGAAATATGAAAGAGCATGTAATTTTAAGAAGGATTCAACTTTTATTTGATGAAAATTGGTTTTCAAATGGCTGAGATATCCAAAAAAGTGATGATAATAAAAGGCGACAGGCCATGCCTTTTATTAGGATCTCTTTGTTTCACATTGTTTTGGGATGTCTCAGCCATTTCAAAACCGATTTTCATCAAATAAACTTTTGATACCCCTTAGAATTGCATGCTCTTTGACATCTCATAGAGTGGCGTCTGAATATCTCGCAAAACGTTAAAAGCTAAATCCTCACCTCGACCAGAGCTGTACAGTCCCTTTAAATGTTTAGTGCATGCCATGGCAGACTGTCCGTGCTGTCATCATTTCCCTTTGTAGTACATGAACAATACATTGAAGTTTGCAGTGACAATCAGTGCAACTACTGATACCATGATTGATAATTTCATTTGCTTACAGCTAGGGTACAGAAACAATCAATCATTTTATACAATATAGGGCAGTCAAGTTTGGTGTGCCAGATTGCACAAATGACAATTACCCACATGGTAGTGGACATTTTTTGAATTTTTTCATCTGGGTAAAGCATTCTTGGGGATGCTTTCCCTCAGGGGGCATGCATTGTATTTGTGCATAAACAAATGGCAAATGATTGAGAAGTAACGTGCAAGAAGTCCAAAGGACGTGGAATTTGAGTATGCACTCCATTCTGAAGGTGCAAATACAGACGATTCCCATTATAATGAAGTCCTCAGGACACGCAGCTTTCTTTCATTATATCAAAATTCTGTTATAGCCAAATAAATTAAGCATGTGAAGATATATTGTAGTGATACTTTTGAGACCTGAATTTCTGCTTCATTTCAACAAAATTTCATCATAGCCATGTTTGATAATTATAATCTTGATTGTTTTAGTTATGTTCGTTATAATGGGAACACGCTGCGCGTCGAACTGTGAAAAGTGCACAACTGCGGGTGCGTATAGTTGTGCAAGCTATAAGTGTTTCGTGGGCTTGTTGGCGATGTTGTAGAAATGGCTACCTCTGAAAATTTAAGTTGCAAGGACCATGGTATGATTTACTCTCGGAGAACTCTGCTTACTTACACCTGTGCAATAAAACAGAAGATGACTTTTATTGTCATCTGCTTACTTACACCTGTGCAGTAAAACAGAAGATGACTTTTATTGTCAGAAGTATACGAGATATAAAGCAACGCTGTACACCGGCACTGGTCTGACAGTCCAGACCAGTAAAAATCACTGTCGGACCAGGAACTTTTTTCAGGAATGGACTAGTAAAGAAAGGGAAAAACTTGGTACCTCCTTGGTCTGGTAGACAGGTCGGACAAGTAGAAAAATGGGTTCGTGTGCAGCCCTGTCCTAATGTTTGGTTGTGAAATACTGATGATACAAGGAGGTTATAAGCCTGTTATCTTTGAAAGGACTTTTAATCTCACTCAATAGCATTTCAAAACCTCTAGTTTCAATCAAATTACCCTATCCCACACCATTCATCATTTATCTCACAGTCCACAGACCTTCTATCCCACGCTTAATAGGCCCGTGTGTGTTGTAATACCACCATAATGGTATCATAACACACATGGTCAGATAATGTCTCAGAAAGTGAAACAGAAACTCTTCCAGATTGCACTTCACAGACTAGTTCACATTAGTCTTACCTGTCGAGTCTTTATGTCTTGGTGTCAGTATAATATGATGAAGTGTTGGTTCTGTTTTCATGTCATTAGCATGATGTCATTGAAGATCACCTTCTGTTGGGATGATAGTCTACATTACCCCATGACATCTAAGAAACCCATTATTTCTTTAAAGGGGAATTCCAGACCAGATAAAAGTAATACCCCGCCCGTTCTTCAGAGATTTTTTTTTTTTCTCATCGGTCACTTGTCAGAAGCAGAGTTTCTTTTTTGTTTTTTTTTTTCTACCGGAAACTGACCAAAGTGTATCAGATCTCAGTCTGATGACTCTGACTTGGGTCGATTGACTAATAGATCTGCATCACACATGTCGGGCGTGATCCATTGAGGCAAGGTCGTCCGTTGAGGGAACTAAGCTCAGAGCTTAGTTTGCCGTCGGACGCCATTTCCAGTTGCAAGTCCAGTCAGTGTTGGATAAGTGTTGAGTCAATCTGATGTTTACTGTTAGATTTGTGTTGTGCGATGTCGGGCATGTCCACCTGATGTCCTATGACAGTCCGTTGAGTTTCCCGTGATTGAACATCCATCAGACAAGTTTACATTATTCCAGGTTCTAGGGCTCTAGGATACGAATGCCTAAAGATCTTTTGGCATTGGTATCACCCTCTGTGAGCCGTTGTGCGAGTCTCTGGAACTTGTCAGATTCCGTTGGAACTCATCGGAATGCTTATATTTTTGTATTTTGGGTACATCAGATGAGCCTCTGGTGGTCAGTGGAATGGGGGCTTTAGTCTGGGGAGAAAAAGTGAAATATATATATGACAAGCACAACCGCGAGAATTTGAGCAAAATCAGATCAAAAGTAAGGGGGCGTGAAATTTCAAAGATTTGCTCCTTTTTTTTTTTGCAAAACAGTTCTTGAACAGTTCATATTAATGTGTAAACGAGTGAGCCGATGTCATCTCCTCACAGTCTTCAATTTATTGTGCAAAAACAAAAACAAAATGGCAATAATTCAGTTTTTCTGCGAGAAAAGTGTAAAACATAATGCTATACTTGCTTGACTAACTTCTGAATAATCGTCTGTCAGGATTTGAGACTGGGACGTAATTGCGTTTGAAAGAAAAATGGGAAGTTTCAAAAATTTATGTACAAATGGTAGGCAAGCTGTGAAGGGATAACACCATCAATTTACCATTTGCACATTTATATCAATTGTTCAAGAACTGTCTTGCAAAGATGAGCAAATCTTTCAAATTTCATTACTTCCATACTTTTGATCCAATATGAGCACACTTTGCTGTTGTTCTCGTCAAACTAACTTTTAACTGGTCCAGAATTCCCCTGTAAGGGTGGAAGCATGAATACTTATATATAATGATATGCACCTTTACTACCCAGATGATAATGAGACAGAAAAGTTTGATATCATCTCTGTCTATCTTTACACACCACTTGGTGTCGACCTACTTATAATATGTAGATATTGATATCTGATGATATGTAGATATTAGCAGATTATTACAAAAACTTTCAGACTTGACTATTTAACAGAAGAGGTTTGTACCAGTATCTTTTGCTCTATCGTCGAGATTTTAAAGTTGTCTTGATATTGAAAAACAAATGAGTGTGCAAATGAAAGGAAATGCAATATTTTGTCCACGAACAATACCACTCCATTCTCAATTTTGTTTCCATTAATAAGGTAAATCTATGCTGGTTTGCATTCTACAAGTTGTGAGCATAATCGCTGTAATTTGACAATTACATGAATATGAGAATATATATTTTTGTCCAATTTCATATGAACTTCTACTGTTCAGTTTGAAAGATGTTTCTGTGTTTTGTTGAATTTTATTTTAACCCTCTGTATCCTGTAAGACCTGATCAGCACAGGAAACCCTGTAGCATTGTACACACTCTTCAAAGTCTGTAGCACAAAAAGGGTTAATCTAGAGTGACATTGCACCATATATCTTGAGAGATCTGAAAATGAGAGATACATAATTTGGTTTTAATGCAGCAACGATCACTGGCTATCAATTTTGCTGTGAACAATAGGTGATAAAGTGCAAAAGTGAATTGTGTGCCATGTCAAAGAAAGTTTGTGACAGCGATGAGTTGGCTCGGATGTAGGCGAGTTACATTGCAAGTTTCGATGCCATGACCCATTGCTGTCAAATGAAAGTGAAAGTGGAGACGCATAGCTTTTTAATAAAACACTCTCATAGACATGTGTCTTTCTAGGGAAGGGGGGAGTTGAAAAGCTTTATCTGTTTAGACGTGGACAGCTTTCCATACCATCACTTCGTCAAATTTTATTTAAAGCATTCAAGGGAAGAATGGACTTTGACTTGAGGGTGAAATTTATAGACATGGACATTTTGAAATTGTGACCATAAATGTATTTCACAGTTTGATTGAGGGGTAATTTTTCTCTGTGGAATGACTTTTCATTCTCTCTCCCTACATACAATATGTTCTTCAATAGCAGAATACAGCAACAACTTGTAAATGTCTCCTTCCCAGCTTTCATAACACCAGCCCCATACATCAGCAGAAACAACCACAGTGTCAAGCTTTTCGGAACCTGTAGCCACCATAGACCCCTACAAGTTTTCTTTTTATCCTCGGGCCATCTGTATCTAGAACTGTCTATTGTACCACTTCAAGCAGTAACAGCACAAACACTAAGTTGCTGCTTTCCAGGAGGCTGCCCTTCCAGCTAATAGAAGGATGAAGCCTCCCATTGGTGACAGGTTGCTTGAATTCAAGAGCATCTTTTGCTTGCACATACATCACATTTTAATTGTATATTTTGGTATAACACGTGCACCATCAACCACCACTGCACCAACCCATCCCGGTCTAGCTTTGTTGCAGCTACTATTAAGGGATTACTTCATCATGACTCAAGACTCAAGCATGATCTTAATGTGATCAGTTTTGAATTTTGTAATTTAACGTAGTAGAGATACTTCTCATAATTTATGTCTTTTTAACTTGTGTTTGAAGTGGAAGACATGTACATATACTCGTGTCTGGCTTTTAATTTGTTACATGTTATACCCCAGTACCATATTATTACTGTGTTTTCTGTTTCCAGGAGTACCACTCCCCGGGTTTGAGCCCCGACGTCCTCGCTGCATGGTCGATGGCAGCGGACCTGTTTGAAAGGGCAGGGGCCAAAGTCAGCTCCATTTCGCTACCTCACACCCAGTATTCCATAGCCGTCTACTCTGTGCTCTGTGCGGTGGAGGTGGCGTCGAACATGGCCCGGTACGATGGCATCGAATTCGGTGAGTCTCCGCAGAAGACATCGATCTGTTGCAATACTGGCTTAGATGATTTATGTGGCACTTGCGAGCCACCATTTGTAATGGCCGAAAGGGATGTTATTTGGGGAAAAACAGAAAGAAAACATTCTTTGTACAATACATCATGAAAACCCCATTTACAGTACATTGTACAGACAGAGATCACTGGAAACTGCCCTTTTTGTGATGTTGGTCATGAATATGTGCTATATTTCTGCAACAGTACCCCCAATTTTTGCAAATGCTGTCTTAAAACATGTGTGAGATGTAAAAGAAAAAAAAAATCTTTTTAAAATTGTTATTAAAAAATGTCGGGAGGCAGGGGTCTACCAGGGCTATTGAGGGTCAGTCTTCTGGGCATCTTTCCACATGTCAGTGATTTACCATGTCACACTTCATGATCATATCACATTTGATAAACTTTCCTCACATGTTTGGGTTTTTACTTCCCAAACAAAAATATGAACATGCAGATTTCAATGTTGACATTTTTGTACTACCTGTGCTTTTATTTCGGTGATGACATTGAACATCACATGTTTGTAGTCAACCTGGCAGGTTTGCCTGTGCAAAAGAGAACATGTTGATGATTTAGAGCCAGAACAGCTATTAAAGTTTTAAAGTTCATGGACTTCAGCCCTTCTGGTTCTCAATGCTGTGGATGAAGAAAAGTATGTGGAAAAAGGCCAGACATTGCTGTATTATAGCAACATACTTTGGAATATTTAAAGAAGAAGTGATCTTGATACATTCCCTTGATTCGTGGAGGAGAGATTAGTATTTTTCCATTTTAAACCCAGAAGCTCTTCAATTATAGGTATTGGACAGTATAATATTAATGGTATGAATTTGTAAAAATTGCAGTCGATTTGTATGTACTGCCCTCTGTAGATAGGAATTCTACAGCAATATTTGTGCTGTCACTCTAGAAAGGATTAGTATTTAAGGAGTTTCTCTATACGAACTCCATTGATTGTTACATAAAATGTATGGGTATTTTTTTAAACCCTGTTACTGAGATATATGTTAATGTAAATTTTATCATACCATGTATGTACATTCTGTAGGAGCTAGGACAAGTATTATTTTGATGTTCTGCACTCAAACTCTCAGAGCATTTCTCTGATGTTTCTACATTTGTTTAATTAAATGATGAAATCCTTTCCATAAAGTAGCAAACCCACTTTTTTTTTTTTTTACAGAAATTTTCTTTGTCCCATTATGGGTACAAAAAGTCAGTGCATGAAAATACATTGAAGCTTGTGAAATGAAAATCAAGTTTTCCCCCTTAATATCAAAAATTGGTGTATTACAAAGTATTTGGAAAGGAACTCTTAGTTTATATGTTTGGAAAACTTCCCCTGTGATAGTTGTTGATGTATCCTACAAGGGATGTGCACTCAATCAGAGGGATGATCTGGGCCCCATTTCATCAAAGATGTTAGGATATAGCAGCTCTTGCTGGAATGGCAACTTCCTGTAGCAACAGCCAATAAGGAAGCTGGATTCTTGTCATTACCATGACAATTGCCATTCCAGCAAGAATGGCTATCATATCAACTTTTTAGGAAGTGGGGCCCTGGTCACCTGTAGAGGGCAGCATCCTGTGCAGCTTTGCTTTTTTTTTTTCCTTTCTTTTTTGTGCATGTGAAAATATTACACAAGGGTAATGGGGCAAGTTAACTGCGCCTGTGATGCTGGTCTCTTGTCCGTAGATGGTGGGCATCTGTTAGTCACATTGGCAGGCCACTATTAGTCCTCTCCGTTTTGAGTGCCAATAGGCACAGGAAACTACATAGCAATGTACGCACTGCCCATAGTCCCTTTCACAGAAAGGGTTTCCAGATACTGTTCCCCAATGCCTGAATGGGGGTGTTTAGGGCGAGGAACAAAAAACCTTTTTGACAGGCGGGTGCCCTTTCATTGCACTTGCCCCAAATGTGGCTTTTACAATGTACTTGCCCCGAACTAGTGGGCAAATCAGTCTGTGTCACCATAATTGGTGTGACAGGAGTTCACCTAATATGTTGTATGTGATATGAGTGTTCATAGTTCTCAGTACAATATGTCCCAAACAAATTACAATCGGATTTTTGTATTGATACTTCTAGTATGATAAAACTGTATGAATGCTATTTCACGGCCTAAAAACATAACATCTTTACCTATACTTTGCAGAAAACCCCATTCAATTCAGACAAGTACTCACAGAGAAATGTGGATAGTTGTGAAGCATGTCATGGGTCTGATTCTTCTAGGTTTAGCACTTGGATGCTCTTGGAACTACATATTAATTATATGTGAACACAATGGACAGAACTTGGATGGAAGGGATTCCTGACATGTTCTACAGAAATCCTTATTTCTCTTTGACCACTGAAGCAAATTGGATGGGGTTTTCTGTGAGATGTCAGTAATGAGTTATAGTTTCATACCCTGAAATTGTATTTGGATTGATTTGTGTGGATTTGTGTTATTTTTTAAGTTATAGTTGAGGAGGGGACCGTTGTAATCTCTTTTGGGACATACGGTATATTATGCCTCAGCCAAGAACAGGTGCAGATATACTGTATTGTATTGTCTGTCTGTCCCTCCAAACGTGTACTAGTATTTCTATTCATGGCAATAACTGATACCATAGAGCACCTGGAGAAACGTGTGATAACTTGATTTGTATTTCTTTCAGTTTTCATTTCATTCTTTAACACAGTGTAGCCTTGAGCAGGAATATATATATAAATAGCATTTTGATCACTTTTTCATGATGGCAGTTTTTCCCAAATATTAACACAAAATAAAGCAATTCAATCAAGTATGTAAGATTTAGGTTTACAGTGGGTGAGGATAAATGAACCATCTTCCCACATTATCAATCAACAAACAAAAGCTGTGTCACATCATAGAAGAAGGTATTTTAATCTCATGAAAAGCTGATGAAAAAAAAAAAAAAACAGTACTAAAGGTGGTTTCAGAGCACGGATTATAGTCATCAACAGTGCTATATTTCAGACAGGGATACGTTTTATCTGTTAAAATGACAAAAGTTGGTATAGTACACAATTTTTTTTTTTCATTTTGATTTACAATATTATAATTGCCTTTAAATTCGCTATGCAAGAGATAGTTGGGTTTCTATCATTAGTCAAACACTCAAGGAGAACGAAAAGGGAATTGGTCATGGGATGTGAAATAAGTGTTACTTATGTGTCGCTTCCTGCCGGCGGAAATAGTATACAGTACATTCTTTGAAATCGAAAGCGATATATCAAATGCTATCCCTTTCCCCCCCCCCCCCCCCATGGGAAATGCATGCTGTCAGTGGTTATCATCATTGCAAAGTATGCAGTGTGTCCACATTCATTCATATATTTTTTAATGAAATTTTATGATTTGTATTTGTATTGGGTTCAAGTATGTATCAAAATTGTTGTTGACTCAACAGGAAAAGTGTGGGGGGGGGGGGGAATAGAAGCCAGTGCGTGTGAAATCTTATCTGCAGAGACTTCTTTACTGATTGTGAAATTACTCACCGGCAGATGTACATTTTCCATGCATCAAGAGTGTATTTTTGAACATGTGGTAACCTGCAAGTAGAGTAGCCTGTGGGCAGGGCAGTTCTAGCACAGTGCTGTCGCAACATGAGCTGCCCCCCTGCAGCTGTTACGCATTCATCACGCGCACATGACCGCTTCCGTCGCATCGGTTGAAGCACGATGAGAACTGATTCACTGGCGCGAATGACTGGGAACAATTAGAACGGGAACTCTGTGATTCTTCAATCGTATTGTGTATGGAATTGAAGATTTGAGTGAGATTTAGAGTGACTCACTTCATATAAACCAACATTCTTTTAATTTCAAAACATTTTCAGACCTTGAAATTCAGACAGGAGAAGTATTTTAAACATCAAACTTTTCTTCTTTTTTCAATTATGTATAGTGTTCAAGTCATTTTTTCATCCAAATCGATCAGATTTTGCAGTTTTGTGGTTGTAACACAGTTGCAAACTATTGCTCTTCGTAGCAGTATTTTGTAAGTTTTGTTTTACCATTTTGCCCAAATTGTACAACTACACCTTCAGGAATAGTAGAGGAAAGGTAAAAATGTCACTTTTTCTCACAAAAATACCCCTTTTCAGCCCTCACAATGCTGTACAAGGTTGGCACCCTTGCTGCCATGTCAGTGACGTTTATTGGTGCGTATATATATATATATATATATATATACATCATGGTCACAATTTTAGCAAGGGTGTGAGGATCTGGAGCATGCAAGAGCAACTAACAGCCAAGGAGTTGTTGTTTCTGCCAGGAATAGTGGGCACAGCTGCGACCAAGATACCTCCCACCGTCTGCTCTGCAAAACTCGGTTTTACCACGACCGTTATTGGATTTTTCTGTCCCCAGTCTATGTTTGTGTTATTGAATGTTAGGGAGTGGGGTTGTTTTGTGGGAAAAAAGGCTTTGCCCTAATTATTGCGAGCTTTTGGCACATATGAGATCAATTCTATCTATCATGTAGTCTGATTGTAGTAGTGATATAAAAAAAAAAAAAGATAGGAGAGAGCTGAAAAGATTGAGGGGGGATCGATTCTGCCTTCCTCATCCATGGTAACTGTAAGTTTCCATTGTAAGTTTCGTAAACTGGCCTGAGTGAGTTTATGGTAATGTGTGTGTGAGTGAGGCAGGCAGATAGTACATCATGTATTCATTCTTGAGTGATTTAAGTGCCATTGATGTGTAAAGGCTATGACAGACACAATAGCCCGAATTCACGAAGGTGGTACGATCTCAACCATGGACAAAGACCTTTAAGTTAGTTTTGTATGGGGCACCAAGTGTTGCATGGAATATTTCGTTACGAAATCAGTCATTTCAACGACAAAATGAGCATTTAGTTAACAAAAATTGAAATAATCATTTCGTCAACAAAATGTGAAGGAACGTAAGGAAATAGGCTGTGACACTTGACGGCCCATACAAAACTACGGTCTTTGTCCGTGGTTTAAACCATGGACAAAGATTGTACCACTTTCTTGAATTCAGGCCAACGTTTTGCTTAGGTTGTACACATTGCTCCCAGACTCTCCATGAATGATATATATATATATATATATATATATATATATATATATATATATACATACATACATACATACTTACATACATACATGCATACATTGATACATATATATATATATATATATATATATATTTTTTTTTTTTTTTTTAAACCGAATTGTCCCTGCCACTCTTGAGTCTCTTTGTACGTTTTTGCTCAATGCTGTGATGAAAAATATTGATGGGATACCAAATGCACAATGTATGCGTACTTTGTTCTGCAGTACAGTAGTATGCTGTATAGTAAAGCTTCGAAAATGACAGCAAGAAAAAAAGAATGAATATTAAATAAATGGAAAGAACTTCGCTACCACTTGGTTGTGGATGCTTAACATACATTGAGCACTGTGCAATCTATGCGGCATTCACAGGTTTTCTGATTCACCATCACCAATGCAACAGTGACTAATTTGCAAGCAGCAACTTTTCCTTTCACAGAGCAGTCGGCTCTACCTTAATCAACGCCTCTACGACCTTCAGCCTAGTATGTAGCATGCCGTTATCATGCGCGGATTATGATAAAGGGGGAATGGGGATGGGGATAGGAGTGAGGATGGGGGGGGGGGAGGGCAAAGCTGCCCCCCTGACACTTGCCCACAGGTGTTTTGTGGGTGTTCTAGGGGGGAAGCACATCACCCATCAGTCACCCGAGTGACTTAAAGGAGGCGCAGTCATGCCATAAAATTTTCTGGGAACATTGCAGAGCTACTGGGAAAAATACTCTGCAGCGTGGCAAAGAAAGAAGTAAAAGTTTGGGAAATGTGTGGGTGTTAAGCTCCACAAAAGTCATACTTTTGTGAGGCCTCACCTGCTAGCAACCTATAACCAAGCCAACAAAGAGATGAGTAACATGGCAATCAAACTTTTACACATGCTGGATCTTTGTGATGTTGTGTATGCATGAACTTAAAGTCTCTTCTTGAAAAGAAGTGAAGATGCTGCATTCAGAAGATTTGGAATGCTGTTCGCTGTGATATCACACCCCTGCAAAAATCTGTGACAACATCCCCTATCTACCCCTCCCTCCTAAAAAGGAAAAGGAAAAAAAAAAAGAACATCACCTGGAAATGATCATATCTGCATTTCTGATGCAATTATTGAATCAGTCATGTTTATTAATATAATAATATAATAAAATAATATAACTAGAGCATCGGACCATAACTAGTGTTTTGCCAGTTCATCTGTTTGCAACTTTAGGGTTTTTCTTATCACAGAACCTGACCTGTATCAAGCCGTCTTGAATGATGGGGGGGGGGGGGCCTTCCATGAAGCATTTTGTCTGACAAAGTTGTAGGACAAATTTGCTCTCAGCCAATCAGATGCAAGGGTTTCAGTACCTTGTAACAGTTTGTCAGAAAAATATCAGACCAAAACGCTTCATGAAATGCCCCCCAGTGCTGTTCCAAACGCCGGGGCATTCAGAGACGCTGAGTCTTTTTCTGGCATGCTTAAAAAAGGCGCAATTCTCACATCCTTCAGATGCACAAGATTCAAATGATCAAGCTCCTGAATAGGTCCTTCTGGTTGGGAATTCAAAGTACATGTATTTTGTTGTCGTTGTTGTTGTTGTTGTTGATGTTCATTTGATAAATCACCCTCATCTCAAAGCTCTGTCAAAAGAATTCAAATGCAGGCATGTTGAAATTTCACAGCAGCGATTTTTGTGAGTAAATATTAAGATGATAAAATCTCACCTGGTCACTATATCGTGACTTGAAAACACTTTATTAACTGGTCATTATGCTGTACTAAAGACCAGTCATTATATGCAAAATCATGTGTCAGGCTAAATAAATCCATGGTCACGTTTACGCTTTCAAGCAGTCGTAAGATTAAGATCTCCATGCTTTTGAACATCATTTTATAAATCCACATAATGTACCTGTAGATGTGGTCATATTGTCGAATTTTATTAGTAAAAATGCCCATGATTTGCTGTGTAGGAGACTACATTGGCATAAACACCATTAGGGATAGTGCATTGGCCTATTCCACCATTTTCCATCCAGAGTTCCACTGACAGAATCAGATCACGGGTATAAAGAGTTGACAGAGAATGATGTATCTTTAATATTTACCAGCATATTTGATGAGTGTTTACAGTATGGTGGTCACATATAGAGAAATATTTCTCATAATTCATTTTTCCAGGCTTGATATGAAGTGCTGAAGACATTGTATCTTGCCATAGAATGAAAGTACTGATTAGATTATCCTTTGGGTTTTTTGGTACATATCATCACTAGGGTGACAAGAACTCATATCTCATTTTGGCAATCTCCTATTAAACTAAAATTGTGAATGTCAAAAAATACTGATTTGAGTTTTAAACCATAACAATTGCTGATGTAATCCAAAACAATGTTTCTACGCTATTTGATGTTGATGTTCAGATGATTTTTGAAAAAGGTTAAAAAAAATTATAATTGAAAAAAAAAAAGTTGTTTTGCTCTGTGAAAAATTCATGATTTTGAGATACAAGGTCTTGTCACCTATTAGGGATGATGTATGACAGTCACATAATCAAAAGATTAATTAACGATAAACTGCTCTTGAAAAACAAAAGTGAAACAAAACAAAGGTAGAATACCAAGGATGTTATTAGACATAAACATCAATTATGAATGCAGTAAAGGCACATTTGGCCAGGATCAACTGGCATTGTCAATGACCATGTGCCGACTATGTTGAGAAAAGTATAGTTACATGGCCACATGGCTGTAAATGTGAAGGCGACAAAAGGAGGTGCGTGACCATGAATTTGGCACGTTTGAAGGCGTGGTCCTGGCATCGGCAGCACAGTTTCATCTGTGACAGAACCTAATCGATATGTGATTCTGATGAAAAATCAAATAGTATATTAAAACCAAAAAGAGAGCTTCTTTGTGGGTAATATGTGTTTGTGTGGGATGGGGGATTCACCTTTTGATACACTGACAGATGTGGAAAATTTGTATGGCACGTACAGTTTTTCTTTTTTTTTCAGCTGTTACCCATTGAAGACTAGTCCCAAGTATTCTCAGGTTGTTGTCTGTGGGAAATACATGTTATGTTTGTCTGTCTGTGTCTGTCTATCAGTCTGTCTTCAATGGGTTTATGGAGCTGTGAGTCCTTGGAGTAGTTCAAAAATTATACATGCTCGCACATCACACCTTTCAGTGCTACATGCAGGCAAACTGTATGGCTTTGAAAATGCTGCATATGACTTCAAATTTTGCTGAATTCTATTTCTAATAACTTTCTAGACTGCCAGTATGTATTTGTATGCCGCATGTACAGTAGAACTTGCCATCGTCAAACACAGAGTACGGGCATTGGTGTGCTGCCTTTAAAGGCATTATTTACCATTTGCGGATCGATGAAGCAAAAACCCAGCATTAGTGCTGTCAAATAGTTCTAAAATGTGAGTTAGGGATAGAAACAACCACTTCAAAAAAATTGAATCAGTAAAATCGGTGTTAAGTATTGTTAAATATACAAAATGTGAACAATAGTTATAATAACAATGTTTCCAGACTAAACCGTCTACAGTTACAGTTTATTAAGAAAAATAGTGATATCTCCTTATATTTTAGGCTTTAGTGCAAAAATTTTATATGGTAGGATGTTTTGTGGTACAACCGACCTACTCATATGCATCAAATGTGATATCTTGAACATTCTTTAAATCACTGCTCCCAAAGGTATGTAAACTGGACCTTTAAGGTATTTTGACTGTATTGCTTTCTGAGTTTCAACAATTTCTTCCCTGTCCTTCTGGCCAGATTAATTTTGTTTTGATGTCTGCAGTCAGTGGGTTTAATTTTCCTTTTACCAGTGTGCGTGAGTCTGGTTTTTGCTGGATGGTTTCTCGAGGACACAGAACAGTGTAACTCATTAAAGTTGTCTCTTTACCTTTTATCTTTTTTTTGCATTCCTTGAAAAAAAAAAAACACTGGCTCAGACACGGAACTTCGCGATTTGCATGGCTGAATTACTTTGAGGGAATAGTAGGATTATCTTCATTCTTTTTTTTTATGCCTCCGCCACGAAGTGGTGCCAGAGGTATTATTTTTCATTACGTAGTAATGCTGGAATGTCACAGCGTGAAATATCATTCGATACAATTGAATTCAGAAATGCTGAGAAACCAAAATGGCGGGCTGAATTTTCAGGGCCGTGTACAATAAGCACGAACTATGACTGTCCTAGAGTCATTCTGTGTGTGTCTCTCTCTCTCTCCCCATTCAATGAGAATCTAATATATTTTCGAGTGACTATTCGTCATGTGACAATTGCCAAGAAATATAGCCATTGAACACTTTTGCTGTTCAACCTTTTTTTTTAAAGTTTGGTCGCACACAATGGTGTCATCCCTGTACACCAACTCCAGTGATAAGCTCATAATAGTTTTGCATTATTTACTCATTTGATTGTAGCAAGTTCACAGTTCCACTTTGCACATGAGCTTCTGAAGAAGGTCTTTTGCACTATAAGACGTGTTGGTTCTTTAAATTCACTGAGATACTTTAGTAAGCATCCTTGATATAAAATTGTGATTGTATGTAATCCTTATACAGTGTACATGGTGTTTGCTAGCACATCCACCTGGCAACAAGCCTGGTATTTGGCAATATCAATAGAAAATTTTCCATTGATATTCCCTTCTGGCTGGTGTACATGTGTGTGTGTGTGTGTGTCTGTCTGTCTGTCTTTCCGTTGGTCTGTATGTGTGTGTGTGTGTGTGTGTGTGTGTGTGTGTACTGGTCAGTGATTGGTCGTAATGTAATCATGTGACTTTTGCTGCGAGGATCAAAATCGTTAATGCGAGTAGCATGTCACATTATTCAAATTCCAGAATTTCACTGGTCTCTGATAGGGCTAGAATGAACAAATGACATGTGTTTAATGCAGACCATGTAATATAACACATATTGCCTTGTCTATCATAGTTTAAAACTAGACACGTAATAATAATGATAATAATAATAATAATGATGATGATGATGATGATGATGATGATAGTAATAGTAATGACAATAATTACAATGATAATCATAATAATGATTAAAAAAATGATAATTGTGAAAAATAATAATAATAATAGTAATAATAATAATAATAATAATAATAATAGCAAATTCTTATATAGTGCATGTCAGACTTGAAAAGAATTTCAATGGGCTTTACAAACAAATCATGCCATAATACATATCTTCCACTGGGGTTAATACCCAAGAACACTGGGCGGAGATCACTTACATTTTGGCACGACTTTTACTATAATCCCCTTCGGCCCCCACCAAGAGAAAGATTCAATTTTGTTTCATTGTATCGGAGAAACAATGGTGGTTGGCCTCCATTCTTCCCTCTTCTGTTTATAATTCAATCTGCCTCGTGTGGTGTGTCAGGGATTTGTATCGTTTGTACCTTCTTCTTTTTTCCTCATCGTTGCTAAGGTCATGTCCATCATCGATGCAGCAGGCTTCTTCTTTGGCAGTAGGCAAAGTTCCAGGCATTTTTTTTTTTTTTTTGTCATCTATGTAATCTTAATCATCAGCAAACTGTGATTCAAATTTCACATTTGTTACATTGTTTGTGTTGAGGTTTTGCAAACATCAAGTTTATGCAATATATTTCAGCTTTACACTGTGTTGCATTCATATACATATTTTTGTTTTTCGTTTTGTATTAAAGGGATAGTACAGTATTGATGGAGGCGAGGATTGGGCTTTTAACTTTTTGCGAGATACCAAGAAACCACTTTATATGATATAGTGCAGAGCACACCATTCTAAGACAGGCTTCAAGTTTATTTGATGAAAATTGGTTTTGGAATGGCTGAGACATCCAAAAAGAAAGTAAAATAAAGCGATCATAATAAAAGCTGGGTCCCAACTTTTATTAGGATTAATCTGTTTTGGGTATCTCAGCCATTTCAAAACCAATTTTCATCAAATAAACATTGAATGCCTCTTGGAATTACATGATCTTACATATTTCATAGGAGGTTTCTCATTGTCTCACCCAAAACTGTTAGAAACCTGAAGTTAGGTCTCAACCAAAACTATACAATCCCTTTAAAGTGTATGTCATTTTAAAGTTTAGAGTCTGCTCTTTCAGAATCTGCCCTTAACTAAGAATCCACATCTTTTTTTTTTGTGTGTGTGTGGTTTTGTCATGCAGGGTCACATATAACAAAACATCCAAGGTACAAATGAACTTATTTCTTTGATCTGATTTCTGTTTTCCCACTTGCTGGTGAAATCTAATATTTGTCTGACATGAAGGTAAATTTTCCATTCAACACGGTATGAATTAGACACACATATGTAAAAACAATATGACATTTTATGCAATGCTTCAAGAAGAAAGCCCTTGTTCTATTTGCAACCTTCTGGCTCTAGGATTCATTGTGCTGTTGTTGTTTTTTTCTTCCTTTTTTCAATTTTATGTTCTGTATTCAGTTTTTTCATCATTCACAAGAACAGACATCTGTAAAGAAAGACATTTCCTGATCACTTGTCTTTTGTTTTGTTTTTTATTAGGTGATCCGAGTATCCTCTCGGATCACCTTCTGTTTCTGTACGGATTCTTTCTTCTTCTTCTTTTTCTTATTTCTCCCCAAAAATTGTGCATCGATTAGCTCAGAAAGTCCTCTTCCTATCAATTTCAAACTTATACCATATATGTATCGTCTCCCAAAGACGGCAATCGAACTAAAATCAAAGTGATCAGTCGACCGTGACGTCACTATGACGTCATTATATGAAAACACATTCTCAATCATATCTCTTTAATGGAATGGAATCTTTCAATGAAATTTACTTCACATATATTTCAAGTCAAGGGCATTCTACTCATATTCTCAAAATTCATCTATACCTTAAAACGTGCGCGTACGCGCGCGTTGAAATATTTGTATGCTCAAATCGAGCTCAAATTTTTTTTGCACACGTTTCAGACCATTTAGAGCATTTTTTGAAAAATTGAAAAAAAAATTTGCGGACGCGTACACGCGCGCGCATATACGAACGCACAGCTCATATGCAATAGAAATTTCCCGTTTTTTCACACTTATCGGCTGCCTGAAATGTTAAGGAATATGTCTACCAAGTTTCAAGTCAATCCGACTCAATATGACGTCATACGGGCCCGTCAAAGTTGAAATTCCGCGCGCGTCAATGGCGATATACAGTGCAACAATGCCAAAAAACCGCCAATTTTAAATCCGATTTTACTCGTCAGGATGGACGGTGACCCCCAATTTTCTTTACATATTCTGAAAGCTGATGAGTTGTACATGTTATTTCATGGGTTGGCGATGCTGGAAAAATGATTAAAAGATATCAAATTTCTTAATAAAATAAAAAGAGTAAATTTTCAAAATGACGTCATCAAATTACAAGTTCACTAGAGCGTATCTCACTTATCCTTTGCCCATTTTCACCCAGATTTCGATATGTTGTAGCTTATTAAATGTTCTTTCATTAATGTACAAACAACATTTTGATTGGATGACGTTATCGCCTCGTAAAAATGGATTGAAAGTATCCTTGTAAGATTTGACCAGTTTACGTGTTATCTCTATGGGAGAGCAGTTTTTCTGGCAGTGAAAATTGACATGACTCTCTTTTTCGAGCACTAGCTCACTTATGCTTCGGTGAATTTCTCCCAGATTTTAGTATGTTGTAGCTGAGACTTTGGGCTATCGTAAGTGTGCCCTCCATTTCTTCATACAATGTCGGCATCACGTCGAAAAACTTGGTTGAAAATGGCACGAGGCTTCGATGCAGCGTCATTTTGCTTAATACACAGGGCCTATGGAGAATGAAATAGGTCATTGCGTAGCGCATTCGACTCGTAATCCTAAGGTCCCTGGTTCGAGGCTCACCCCTGCCAATATTTTTTTTTTATCTTTTTTAACACTTTTTTCTTCTTTTTCTTTAGTTAATCTGAATCTCCCTTTCCTTACTTTATCTTTTTCTGATTTTTTGCTGCTTCTCCTTCAAATTTCTATAAAATAACATAATTTCTATAAAATAACATAATTTTTGCTTTATTTTTCTTTCTTTCTACTACTTTCTGTGCAATAGATGAACAACAACAATGGCTATCAATCCCATATTTTGCACATGTTTAGTACATGTCACGTACATTATTTCATAATATAACAACTACTTGATCAGACACCATCTTGGGTATGTAAGTTAGGGTCAAAGGTCATAAATGTTTCATCCTGTATCTTGGTGAATACATGTCCTATCTTTCCCATATTTTGCACACGCAAAGACCATGTTACAAGAATCATTTCATAAAATAATTACTTTTTGCTTAGACACCATCTTGGGTGTGCAAAGTGAGGTCAAAGGTCAAATATACTTCATTCTGTATTTCCGTTAGTGTATACGGAATTCGGTACCAAAGATGGCAGGTCTCATTCCCTTTTCTAAATGAGAATCCAAACATCACACGGCCAATGTCCCGTCAACACAGATGAAACCTGTATGGTCATGACTATTGATGGCAGACCTGACTCCCTTTTCAAAATCAGTATCCAAACATCACACAGCCAATATCCCTAAACACACATGAAACCTGTATAGTCATGCCTATATTGGGATCAAAACTCAAATCATTGATTTTCAAAAGATCGGATCACCTAATTTGTCAGTCTTGACAAATTCCGGGTCTAGTTTTTGTTGTTGTTGTTTTTTTGTAGAACTGATGCATTTTGTAATTTGAAACTTTTCATTTTGATTTGGACCAAAAAGGAATCTTAAAGGCATTATTTACCATTTGCAGATGAAACAAAAATAAAAACACCATTAGTGCTTTAAATAGGTCTAAAATGTGTGTTAGGAATAGAAACAGCCACTGTAAAAAAAAAAATGAATCAGTACAATCAATGTTAAGTTTTATACACAAAATGTGAACAATAGTTATGATAAAAATGTTTCCAGACTGAACTGTTTAGAGTTACGGTTTACTGAGAAAAACACTGATATCTCCTCATTTTTTAGGCTTTATGCGAAAATTTTATGTAGTGGGATGTTTTGTGATAGAATATCTAGACCTTCACATATACATGCATCAAATGTGATATCTTGAAAATTTTTAAAATCACTACTCCCAAAAGTATACAGGACCTTCAACTAATCCATTTTTAAGTTTGAGCTGAAAGTTGAATCTACTGTTTCTCCTGATATTGCCTTTAGTGGTTGCATGGTTTGAAACTTGAGAAGCTCAATAATGAAAGTAAGGAAGACCAACAAATTTCCCTGAATCTGGGTGTGTTTATTTCTGTTAACAGCAGAAAATTATGACCTGCAGTCTGAAGACGCATTCACTTGACTACTGAGAAAAAAGATCATTGTTCTTGATATATACACCGTAAATCATGATGGAGGCTTTAAAAAAAAATGTTGCAAAGCTGGAAAAGGTTAGATATTTGTGTCGAGATGGGAACGCAGTCTTTTAGGGGATTTTTATGGGATCTCAATAGACTTTGTGAGATGTAAAGAATATGAATAATATGTACCAGTAACTCAGAAGAATGATTGATTTCTACAAACTGGGCCATATACCTGCCATTGAAGTGCAGCGAACAGTCAGTTGTGTGCAAGTGGCAGTGCACTGCCTTCATCGAATATCAGTGATCGTTGTGAGTACATGTACAATCTAATTCAGTGCTTCAACCATATGCAGTTTGTCAGCAAAATACATTATTTGACACTTTTTGGTAAAAGATGAACTTTTATAGTTACATTGAAGACAGTGCTTTATATTGTGGTGGCTCAATTGTCCATGATGATATTCAGATGGTTGGGGGGGGGGGGGGACGTCAGAGCACCCAAAAGTTTTGAGGATATTGCTGTCACCATGGTAGTGCACCATTTATTGCAACCAGTTTATTACTGAAGATTTATCAATCTAACACTTTTGAGTTCTAAATATTCATCAGCAGGAGAATCTATCGGAGAGAATCTGCTTATCTGGTTTATTTCTTGTCATTCAGTGTTGATAGTCATCATATGATCATTTTGCTTGAGTCAACATTGCAGAAAAATGGATATCTTGCTTATGCATGCCTGCCACATTTGAGACTGATGTCACTCATGTACAACGCGTTAAAAATAGACCTGACAAGACGTGTGTTTCTGTTATTGTTAATTCTCTGTTAGCGTGTGAGCTTCAACTAGACAGAGATGTAAATTTTAAATTACACGGATATGTCTTCAATGTTTCAGTGTTATGATAGATAGCACACATCTGCAAGTAGATGAATTATTTTCATGGTGGAATGATTAGTTTCTATTTTTCTTGGAATCCTAGATCCTTTGGTTACATGATGCTCCCAAACAAGAGAAGGTCTCAGTTGACGTTACGCACTCTGGTCATTTTCAAACCTATCGAGAAACATAACTAATTAAGCTGAATTACAAACACGATTGCAACTGGGTAATTCCGTGAAGTTGGGGCACAAAGTATTACATTTTAGCATAACTCAATACTAATTATGCTATACATATATTGTTTATAGGCTTTACATTTGTATTGAGACCATACATTTTCCTGGAAATTTTGTGCCATTCAGACTCAATTTTGATGAAGTTATCAAAACGATATGTAACGGTGTCCTGTAGCATCGTGACGTGTCCTGTAGCATCGTGATAGTTGAAATCTGATCCTAAAAGACAAATTAATGCAATTAGCTTGACCAAAATTTGATATTATATGCATAATTACTAGATTAGTCAGATACTTAAATATCTTAACTCTCCTTTCCACAGTTTAACTTTTACAAGAAAATTACACAATGTGTCACTATGCTACGCGGTGTCCACCAAATGTAACAAAAAAGGACACCGCATAGCATCGTGATACATTTTGTGTTTTTCTTTTAAAATTAAAACTGTGCACAGGAAATTCTAGATATGTAGCTATCTCATTCATATCTTGTAAATGCATATTGCATCAAATTTTGGTCAAGCTAATTGCCATAATTTGTCTCTTAGGACCAAATTTTAAAATATCACGTTGCTACATGGACACATCACGATGCTACATGGACACGTCACGATGCTACAGGACACTGTTACATATTGTTTAATAACTTCATCAAAATTGAATCTGAATGGCACAAAATTTCCAGGAAAATGTGTGGCCTCAATGCAAATGTAAAGCCTACAAACAATAGATGTATAGCATAATTAATATTGAGTTATGCTGAAATGTATTTTTTAAATATCACGATGCTACATGGACACTGCCCCAACTTCATGGAATTACCCAATGATGATGTTTTTTATCATTGTTTGTTCTCACAACTGAAGAAGGCGCCGCAGATTCTGCAGTTTTGAATTTCAGAGCGAGGAGGGGAGGTGTGGCTTC
Source organism: Diadema setosum (assembly GCF_964275005.1). Lineage (NCBI taxonomy): Eukaryota > Metazoa > Echinodermata > Echinoidea > Diadematoida > Diadematidae > Diadema > Diadema setosum. The sequence goes on along the minus strand of NC_092703.1, from coordinate 10,878,347 downwards.
TTTCCGAGTTCCCATCAATCACTCTGAATCCATTAGTAGTGCATGATTTGACTGCAGTGTGAGCATGGAGCTACTAACCCTAGTTGTAGCTCCATGGTGTGAGCATTAAATTTTGAAGAGCGTGGTCTTTCCATGGAAGTATAGTTCGAAGGTCACCAAAGCCCCACCCCCCAATACTCGATTGGAGGTCAATCCGTTCACATGACTGTTTTGCTCCATGGTTCTGGTGAAACATGATTTAAAGGACAAGTTCACCTTCATATACATGTGGATTGAGATAATGCAGCAATATATACTGTAAGTGTAACACATCAGTGAAAGTTTGAGGAAAATCGGACAATCCGTTCAAAAGTTATGAATTTTTAAAGTTTCTGTGCAGTCACTGCTGGATGAGAAGACTACTGCAGTTGATGATGTCACATGCATACAACGATATAAGGAAAATAAAGAGAATTCCACAAAATTTCATTTTTTGAAAAAAGTACACATTCCCACAACTTGTAACTGATATATGTTAAGGGTAATATTACTCCCCCTGCCCTCTGAAAGAGGCAAGTCATGTGCTCTTCTATTATGCGAGAAAAGTGAAAATATGTTGAATTTTCTTTATAGTTTCTTTATATGGTTGTACACATATGACACCACAAGCTGTAGTAGTCTTCTCATCCAGCGATCCAGGGGTCGCACTTAACTTTTTTTTTAACTAGCCAGGCGGACTACTTAGAATCAATTTTGACACTGAAGCAATATTTTGGCTAGCCAGACGGACTAGTAACTTCAGAATTTTTCGATTTTTAGCTAGTCTGACGTGATTTCGGGTGGCCAATGGCCAGCGGACCATCACCAATTTCGAACCCTGCGATCACGGGACTGTCCGATTTTCCTCAAGCTTTCACCTATGTGTTCTACTAATATTGCTGCATTCTCGCAATCGTCATGTTTATGAAGGAGGACTTGTCCTTTAAGAAAACGCCTCCTTTGAAACACAATTGGAATTACAATTCAAATCACCCTCTGCAATTTTAGTCTGCATTCACATTGCAAGGATTTTTTTTTTTTTTAAATTAGAAACATGATTCTAGTGATGCGTCATTACAATCATGTTTCAAATTAAGCACTGTTAGTATTTGTGAGAGCAAGGTCTGTTGCCTATAGAGGCAAAAATGAATACACTAGGATCTCAATTATCCGGCCACGTCGGGACCAGCGGGTTTCTGGATTTTCAATTTGGCCGAATAAGAGAGATACATTGTATGCTCAAATACATGTTATTACCAATTCACTGATATCATGATGGTCTGCATAACATCGTCATGTTTCATACTTCCTAAATTGATTTAAACTTCAAAAAAATGTCATTTCACTCTCTTGCCTATCAGTATCATGTGAAACTGCCATCACACATTGTCAATTTAGATGTACTGTACACCCAGTGGGACAATAAAAATGATATAGCAGAAACATACCAGTCACCATAGCGAGATTTCTCGTTTAAAAATGTATGTGGTGGGTACCATTAGTGCCACATGATGCAGTGGTGATTTATTGCTTTCATGGTAGCAGTGGCAGCCATTGAGTGATGAGCAATCAGCTAATGCAATGTGGTCAAATTGTAATGCCTCGCATGTGTTCATGATGGGCTTCTCGTTCGGCCATTATTGATTCTCACATGCTCCAAAGCACACAACGACAAGATGTGCAGCTGACGTACACCGTGTGCAGACAACTGCCACGTCTATTTGGGATTCGGACAGGAGTATAATCGCACCCATCCCATTTGAAGTGTAATGCTCAAAATCAGAAACATTTGCTCTACGAAGCTTGACTGCAGTCTTACAAAAGACCTGAAAAGAAAAACTGCAGAAGGTGGCATTTTATAGTTTCTTTCATACTTGAGAAGATCCATGTTGCGATGTTGGTCTGGTAATAACTAATCAAAAACAAAATAAAGTCCACGTTGTGGTGTTTTAACCATTTAAAGTCAGAAGAAAAAATTCCAAATTTGTAAAGCTTGAGCGTAATCACAGTATCAATTTTGCCACAAGGCTAAGAGCGGTTACACACAGTTAAAAATTCGTCATTTGAATGATGATTCCAGTGAAAAATAATTCTAATGACGAATTTTTAGCACGTGTGGAAGCAAATTAGAATCACGAATGCTAATCACAATCACGAATTCAAATTCTAGTTCGGAGGTGAATTCCAGTGAAGTTTCACTCAAATTACGGTGCGAAATTTGCATGTGTAATGCTTTACCTCCAAAACATCTTTTGAGGATTACGTAACGCCTTCGCTCGAGAATTCGAATTCTAATTACAGTTTTAGAGCGAGCGTGTGTAAGGTCCGATAGTTCTAAAGACGAATTGCAATCATCATTACAATGATAATTCAAGTTACAAATTTTCTCTCGTGTGTAACCGATCTAAGTGTAGCAGACCAAGGTAAATGTTTAACTTATTGAGTGGAATCAATTGCAAACATGAAAACTCAAAAGTCATCAAGATGTTAAATAATCTGTTTTTGATAGACACATTTTGTGTTTAAAGGGTGTGTACAGTTCTGGTCGCGGTGAGGATTTAGCTTTTAACGTTTTGCGAGATATTCAGAAACCACTCTATGAGATGTCAAAGAGCATGCAATTCTAAGGGGTATCAAAAGTTTATTTGATGAAAATCCGTTTTGAAGTGGCCGAGATATCCAAAAACAAGGTGAAACAAAGAGATTCTAATAAAGTTGTGGCCTGTAGTCTTATATTATTATCACTTTTTTGGATATCTCAGCCATTTGAAACCCAATTTTCATCAAATAAATGTTGAATCCTTCTTAAAATTGCATGCTCTTTCATATTTCATAAGAGGTATCTCATTATCTCACTTAGGAATGTAAAAAACATGAATCCCCACCTCAACCAGTACTGTACAGCCCCTTTAAATTCCTTTGCAGCTCTTTGTGTGTGTGTATGTATGTATAATATTAATATCAACATATATGCCTTTGTGTGTTTCCACCTGAAATTGTATTGATTCCTTTGTTGGTATACTGTAAAACCAGGAACATTTGCAGCATGAAACATTCAAGAATTTTAGCCGATGGTCTTTTTTGCGGCATGAAACTTTCACAAATAGCCACTGGTATTCAATGCAATGTGTTAGACATTGCACATTTTTGTGCATTTTACTTTCTCTAATTTGCAAATGTTTTTCAGGCAGTGCCATAATGCAAAAATATCTGTTTTTTTACACTTTTACTTTTTACACCCTTCACACTCATGTATATAAATCAACCATATGACCTCACCACCTGTATGGAATTGTTTGGTGGGAAAGAGGATTGTGATTGGATCATGCCATACACTTATTGACTTCTGACCCCACAGGTCATCGGAGTTCGGAGGGCAAGTCTACGGAGGAGCTCTTTGCCCAGACCAGACACCAAAGCTTCCTCGACGTGGTCAGAGGACGTATTCTGGCCGGGAATTATTTTCTCCTTGAAAGGTCAGTCTTTTGGTGTCTTCTTCTTTTTGTTCTTGTTGTTGTTTGCTTTTTGGTTCTTATTTTGTCACTTAATCCTCTTATTGTATGCAACAAAGGCACCTGTACCAAAATGAACAGATTAACAAAGATATCCAAATCTAGGATTTGACTCTTGTTGTTTTTTTGTTGGTTTTTTTTTTTCTCCCTGGCAATTTAAAAGTTAAGATTCTGGGATCTGTTTCATGAAAGTCTTGTGAGAGACATTTCACTCATAAGATACACTTAGAATGAGAGATTGACTTCATGAAATGGATGTTACTTTTCGACATAGCCCCATTGTGGTGACTTTCACCATTCTGAGATTTATGTAAAAACTTTTATGTGATGACCCCATGAAACGGACCCCCTGGGCAAATATAGCAGCAAATGTAAACTGAGAGATGAGCATGAGTTATGATTTGTTGTTTTACATGGTTGCCAAAGAATGCTAATTGAAAGCGTGCACCATGGGCACCAATGGCTTTAAAGTCCCCTTTGCAAAAAGGACCATAAAAGCTTGAGTTGTATACGTATGTTTGTCTCCCCATGTCAGTTGGTCCAGGATTCTAAATAGATGTGTCCTATGGGTTACAGCTCGTTGTTCCGAAGGTTCTTTATTCCGAAGGCTCTTTCGTCCGAAGATTCGTTGTTCCGAAGGTTCGTTATTCCGAATTTCATTTTTAGATTAACGAATCTCCGGAATAACGAACCAAATGTTCGGATTAACGAACCCTTTTTCATTTTCGGATTAACGAACCTCTAGGTATACGGAATTTCCGTGTTTCGGATCAACGAACCTTCGGAATAACGAACCTTGGGAATAGCGAACCTTCGGAATAACGAACAGCACCCGTCCTATGTACAATCGCTTGGAAGTTGAAGGCCTGTAGCAAGAAGAAGTCTTGGTGCTGTGAAAAAGAGGTGTGAAGCTTTTGATAGCAACTCGCCCGGCTTTGGTCGAGCGTGGCCAGACGTGGCTGGTCAGTCGCTTGTGGTATGGTTTGGCCCTTTTGTTGTGTCTGCCCATACTAATCTTGTGAAGTTACCCCCCCCCCCCCCTTTTTTTTTTTCTTACTGTCCAGCATGATCTATGGTAACTGACCATTCATTCCCACACCCTCTCTGACTCCAGTCAGTCTGGGCTGGACAAGACGCTCTAGCCGTCCACACCAAACCACTCGCTCTGACTAATGGTCAGAGCTAGCTGTTGCGTGTCGAGGTCTGATCACCCTTATTACCCTGTTAGCTGCATTCACGGAGTCATCTCCAAAATATGCTGATCATGTGGCATGGCTATTTCAAGCTTCTTCTTCTTCTTCTTCTTTTAAATCTTACAATATACATGAAAAAAGACATACCATTTGATTATATAATCACTAATCTCCCTCCAAGGTAATGATGATTTTGATTTGAAAGTTACTTTTCCATGACAAGAAATCCTCGCCATAAATGATTTTGCACATTCCACTGTGCATGTATGTGTGGTGCAGAAAAGGGCATCTGACCCTGGAGTTATTTCTGAAGACCCTATCATCAAATTCTGGAAGAAGCACTTTTGTTTGTTTGTTGTTTGTTTATTTGTTGTCTAGTTTGTTTTGTTGTTATTGTTTTCAAGTTTTGCATTGCTGAACACAAGTGTCATTTCGTGCCTTGGTCAATACATAGGCATTATACATAATGTTGAATTAAAAAAAAAAAAATCAGTCTATCTAAGCTTTTTCCTGTTATCTGATCAAATTTCAGAATTCTCCAAAATTCATGTCTCCTCTTTGTTTGTATGTTTTCTGTGTACTTATCTAAACATAAGAAACCATTGTCTCACCCCACCCCAATCCAACTTTGATTTTACATCGTATATTAGTTTGGATTCATTTTATGTGGCCGATTGGAAATTGATCAAATGCCTATAGATAAGCAAGAAACGCTGTGATCACCAAATTGTAAGGCTCCTCCTGAAGGATGTGGTGGTAGGGAGTATAAGGCACCCTGTCTGAGGGTGAAACTACTGCTTGATGCAGGACTTGGACCAGGACTTGGACCAGGACTTGGACCAGGACTATGCTCCTGTCCCCTGACAGGAGCACTCTCTGGGAAATAGCAGTGGAGCCACTGGGTGATTTCAAGTTCGGTGCTAGAGCTATCTCAGCACTAGCACTGGTGATGAAACCGAACTTGAAATCACGTCGGTGTTGGGAGTTGACCTCAAAATTATGACGTATTTCCGGTTGCTGGTGCTGGGCTCGGTGTTGAATGTCGTCTGCTGAACCGAGCTCGGCTGTCTGTGTTAGCGATTTATGTGCTTTTTACTCCCATTGACTAACACTAGCCCCTAGGGATTATCATTTTCTTCATTTCAAGTTCGGTGCTGGTGTTAGCGTTGCCGTGCGAGACTCGCATTCACTTCCATAATAAGATGCATGTTTTATGTGCAAAGTCTATGCTAATGCAGTGGTCGCCCATGTAACGTACATGAACACTCTCGACATGGCTATATTATTAAATCTGGGCCTAGGAGCAAAATTAAGGTAACTGTGATTTCAAGAAGAGATGAAATTTGTGATATTTTAATAAGTCTTTTAATCAGTCTATGCATCAAATGTGATATCTTGAAAATTTTTTGAATTACTGCTCCCAAAAGGTAAACGGGACCTTAAAAGAGTTTACAAGACACAAGACCTTTCCAATGCAGTGTCTTTCTGATCAAGGGGTTGCTGGAAAACAAGGTGGGGTACGGACATCAGAGGAGGGATGAATGGAGGGGGTGGCAATAACAGTGACCATGGGTCTTCCAAGGAAGTAGGAATCTAGTCTGACAACATTCCGAAGAAATCTTAGTAACCCAAATTTTGGTGGGGTTGCATGTAAAATAAAAGAAGGTAAACAGACCCGCACATGAGAAAAACCAACATATTCAAAATTAGCATGGCAATACCTAATGATGTTGAAAGGCCATACCCTCTCACAGAGAGCATTCCAGATCATTTGGAATTCATAGCAAAGATTTTAACGTACACAGGTACACTGTACACTAACATTTCAAAGTTTACACTGTGCTAAACAAAAACAACCACACTTTTTGGCAAATATGAAGCTTGTCTGAGGCCTGCCTGATATGGCGAGGACGTATACAGGCAAAGCACGTTTTCATGGTAATTAACTTGTAGAGGTCAAGCAAATTTTTGCTGTAACATGCATTTCCTACTGACACCTGTCTGAGTATACTAAGGAGGACTAGTGTTCAATGGGTGAAAATGAATTGGGCACTCTGGGTGGATGTGGGAGTGAATAGGTAAGCTTGTTCTTAGGTCCTTGCACGGAGCTACAAACGAACTATGGTCCTTGGAAAAAAAAAAAAACATCCATAAATTGTATCAGGCCTGTTGTGCTGTTGCGAGTTAGTACACAAATCAAGCTGTAAGACAATCACTTCAGATGTCGTATTGCATGTTTTTAGTTGACATTCTTACTGGAGATGACATCAGAAAAAGCAGAAAACTTGCAGAGGTTATTATGTCTCCCTCCCCCCCCCCCCCCCCGCACCCCCCAGCACCCCCCCCCCCCCCCATGCTCATATATACAAATTCATGCTTCTACCCTTGCAAGGTTACTGATTGCCCCGAGTAACTTTACGGCATTAACCATTCCAAACCACCCACCTGGGAAGACCTTTTGGATGACTGCACAAAAACCAAAAGTGAATTAGAGGTCATGACGAATGCAAGTAAATTGGAGAAAATTATAAGAGAGATGACGCTTTTCCAGTTCCCTCCCTCCATCACAAGTTACGTTCAGACGGCAGGCCCTAACCTCGAGGTTAGGAAACCTCGAGGTTTAGCTCTTGCCCCCTAACTACGACGTGTGTCCACACGACGAATCTTAACCTCGAGGTTACGAAACCTCGAGGTAAAGCTTCTGCCCCCCGTAACTACGAGTGGGTCCCACTCGATGTTAAAACCACAAAACCGGAAGTTTCAGCCCACACTGCTAACAAGACGTCTATTTATTCTTTAGTCCAACCCTGTCGGACTCGCTTACTGGTACTCTTGTTCTCTGTCATGGTATGCAGAGATAGCACTGCACTGATGACTTTATGCCTTTATGCCTTTCTGAAGATATTCGTCGAAAACATTTTTTCAGCGTCAGAGAAGAATATAGAATACAGTAGCGAGTTCGACGTGTTCAGTTTCAGAGATCAAGCGCATGGGAAGAAAAGATGATGATGTTGTTGTGTCGTGCGTCATAGGTTTTTCACGTGTAATGTATTTGTGGTGTACGTTTGGGAGGTTGACCCAGAAGCAGAGGGAAATTGTGGGGGCTGGAGTTTACGGCGAGGTCACTCTTAACTTCGAGTTCGTTGTTTTTTGTGTCCACACGGTGCGGGGACCCCCCGCGGCTCGTGGTTAGAGCGCTAACCATAAGATTTCTCACGGCTCGAAACATCGAGCAAACCTTGAGGTTTGCTAACTACGAGTGCGTCTTCACGGTCCCTAACTACAAGCTCTAACCTCGAAGTTTCCTAACTTCGAGGTTAAGGGCTCCCGTCTGAACGTAACTACAGACGGGACTGTTTGAAGTATAGAATTACCAAATGCTGTTTTCCATGTACTGCGTACCTCCATTGAGGTGGTGCTAATGTATGTACCTCCATTGAGATGATGCTAATGTATGGTATCAAAAGTAAATTTCATAGAAGAGGGATTTGGGATTTTGCTGGGGGGGGGGGTTTCTGCACTTAAATGACTGTAATGTGATCAGTGGATAAGGCTGCGGTGAACAAAATGTCTGTCTCACAATGCTAGGGTAATAATAAAAAAGAAATCGCAAGAACAACAGTGTCTATATTGAAGAGGCTGCATGTGGGACGATAAGATCCCATATATCATTATTCACTATCGTTCAGCACCTACAAAAGATCCTTCCCACCTGATAGACAATTGCTGTAAAGCACCAATTGATCTGGAATTATGGCGCATAATGAAGTAAATAGCCATTTGACGGTTATTCTGATACGGCCATTGTCAAACTCTCAGTTTCACCATGCTTGTTTCACATACATTAGTGATGTCCTATTAAAAAAAAAAAAAATTAAATGGTTGTGTTCATATGCAATGTACATAGGCCATGGCTTAGATTTCACTGTGACTTTTTACATGTATGTCCTCGATATCTTATAAAACAAATAATGAATGGATGTACATCCAGTGAAAAACAGCACCCCGTATTCAAGATCAATTGAATAGGACATTTATTTCACCTCTTTACCATTCATACTTACACATAGTACATTATTGTTCACTAACAGGCTAGAAAGTGTTCTCAAATTTGAGAACTTGGTTCCTGGGGCCATGGAGGGGGCACCAGGTTCCTCTCAAACGGGGGACATTTCCTGCCACAAATGATCTTGGCTTAGGGAATGTCCTGATCGCTAATGAGGTTAAATGCCTATGCCAAGACTTGTCATGCACTTGCCCCCTCCCCATTAATTCAATTAAGCAAAGCCATTTAACTTGTTTTTTTGTTTATCTCTATACACTCTGGAAAATCAGCCACGAGTGTCTTCAGATGCCAAGCGAGAATTTCACCTGTGTCTCCAAGAATTTTGGTGTAGCAGTGCTATTTCAAAGACTGCTACAGTACCAATTCCTTACTCGCCTCCCCCCCCCCCCCACAATAGTGCAAGTTCAAATGTCAGATAAGAATAGTCTTGACTCAAGACTGACAGAAGATAATGGATGTATGTATACACATTGGGAAGTTACCTGCACCATAGCACCTACATGTTTTTACCAAAAAAAAAAAAAAAAAAAGTGACATTAGTGTCATGCTGGCTCTCTGTTTTAAACCTTTGCCCCAGAGATACATGTACATTTACATTATGGAAGACCTGACACTCATGAGCATTGGGCCAAACAATGATGAAATGATGAAAGGAAATTGAAATAAAGCTGATGTTGCTCTTGTGCATTTTGAGTGCATCTCTCTTCGCCCTTCTCCTTTTAATCTGCGCAGAAACTACGAGCGCTACTTCCTGCATGCCCAGAGAGTCCGACGCCTCATCGCCAACGACTTTCAGGAGGCCTTCAGCGATCAGGGAGTGGACGTCATCCTCACTCCGACGACGATCTCGGACAGTCCGACGTTTGCCGAGTTCTCCTCCGTGGACAGCCGTGCGCAGACCGAGAAACAAGATGTCTTCACGACGCCGGTGAATTTGGCAGGTGAGAGAGTGAGCACTCGACGGTCATTAGTCGCAGTCATGCTGGCAAAAGATCGTGAAGCTTAAGAACACAAAGTCTTTGTGATATTTGGTCGTCTGTCCACAACAGCAGCGAAACTTCTCAAATCATTAAAGGACAAGTTCACCTTCATATACATTTGGATTGAGTGAAGGCAACAATATTAGTAGAACACATCAGTGAAAGTTTGGGGGAAATCGGACGATCCGTTCAAAAGTTGTGAATTTTTAAAGTATCTGCACAGTCACTGCTGGATGAGAAGTCTACTACAGTGTATGATGTCACATGCATACAACGATATAAGGAAAATGAAAAGAGAATTTCACAAAACTTTACTTTTTGAATAAAGTGCACATTTCTTTGACTTGTCACTGATGTATGTTATGGGTAATATCATTCCTCTGCCTTCTGAAAGAGAGAAATCGAGTGTTCTTTTGTTTTGCGAGAAAAGTGAAAATATGTTGAATTTTCTTTATTCTTTCTTTATATGGTTGTACACATGTGACTCCACAAGCTATAGTAGTCTTCTCATCCACCCGTTACTGAGCAGAAACTTCAAAAATTCATAACTTTTGAATGGATTGTTCGATTTTCCTCAAACTGATGTGTTCTACTAATATAGCTGCATTCTCTCATCCAACATGTCTATGAAGGTGAACTTGTCCTCTAAGATCTCAAAATTTTGGCCACTGGTGCACGTGTGCAAGAAAGAAGAAAGAGCCCGCCGTCTGACAGCTTGTGGTTGTGACATAACGACGCAAACCTGTACATCACCATACTCTTTGCAGACTCTGCCTGCAAATAGGTGGTGGACTGGTCACATGACAGCAGAGACTCCACCCCTAAGCACCTTCTGAGCTGGAGATTCTCCCACCTGAAACCCCTAGCAAACTGGAGACTCCAACTTGACGGGCGCAAAGGGCCCATCACAAGCACAAAGTTCCTTGCGCCTGGGGTCCAGGGCCCGCTTAAGGGCCTTGGAAGCTGTAAGGTTCTAGATGCTCTCTCGTGCTATCTCAGGCTTACCATAGACATAGATCTAGTTATTTTTCAACATACAATGACACTATTTAGTAAGAGATCATTTCAAGCGGGAGATACAGAGCCAGGGCGGGAGAAATCAGATCTCAAGCGGGAGAACGGGAGATTTTGCAAAAATGGGCTTTCGGCGGGAGATCTCCCGTCGAAAGCGGGAGACCAGCTGGAGTCTCTGTGACAGACTTCGCAAAGTTTTAGTTGCTAGTGCTCACACTGCCCAAAGATCGAGAAGATAGGCGGGGCTTTGTGAAATGTCGCTGATTTGAGAGGGAAGTTTCGCAGGAAGTTCACACTAGCAAAATTTCGAGATCTTAAAGACCACAAATGCAGACACTCTTGTCTACATTTTGGGAACCTGATATACCGGGATCCCATAAGGATTGGGGTAATGTTATTCAGCCAGATATGCCGAGACATGGATCAGGTAACATTTCCTTTTTCACACAATGTCAAAAGTGAGTCCTCCATCGTTAGTCAAGATTGCTGGACTTCTGCCTAAATATATAATAAAAGCCTGAGAAAGCACAAGCGTCCAAATATCAACCACTGTCAAATCGCTCTAGTTCCCTCCCCCTCCCACCCCCCCCCCCCCCATGACGTAATGTTCAGGAAAGTTCAGAAAAGTGTGATCCTCTTACCAGAAGTGAATACAAAACATGATAGTTTTATGAGTTTCAAATATTTACAATGTAAAGATAATTACACTGAAGATAAACAATGAAAGTGAGAACTTGGTGATTATTGTGGTTTGATATACACATACATGTAATTAAGATGTGCATGATTGGCACGTGGACAAAATTTGAGTCTTCTCTTTGATTTTTTGTTTCTCTCCTACTTCCTCGATTCCAGTATAGAATGATGCTTTATCAGTATGCATTTATAACCTGCTCAAAATTTAATGTGCCATTAAAATGGAAAGCAAGCCTATATGTTTCAGTTGGCTCGAGTGTGAGTAAAATTGGGCAGACAGCATACATGTACATGTACATGTAAGACAATAAAGGGGCCCTGAAGCCCAAATCAGCCTAATTTTCATGTTGAGGCCATTTTATGTGATGTTATATGCTGATTTTGCATTTATGACTACTTTTTGATGATTCTGATGAATGAAAGTGCTATTTTGAGAGAAGATACAGCTCTGGGAACGCCCCCTGAAATTCTGTCAAAACACTCGAACGGGACGTAGGTCCTCATGATGTCATCTCAAGAACGATGCGAGTTCGAGCAGACGCTACTCAACTCTATTGGCACGAAAGTGTATATAGATTCTATTAGCTTTTGTCGTTCGTCTACAGCAGATAACACAACTAGTTTTCTTTGACTAACCCTTTCCCCGGAAACATGAGCGATTCATTGGATAGTAGCATGGAAGAGAGGGTTGACTTTTCAAGTTCAGATTCTGAACATGCAGAATTTTTTAACCAAATTCCTGCTGTTTTGCCTAGTCCATGTGCAGATAAAAAAAAATCAGACCATACAGGTTTGAGCCTAAACTTGAAGTTGAAGGTGCCGCTGTGGCCGCAGCTGCAGTCGGAGGTGAAGGCGAGGTACGCATGCATGAGTATGAAGACGCTGTTGCTCAGTTTGATGATGGAGAAGACATTGAGAGATGGCTTGGTAACAGAGATTGGTAAATCAAGCTGTTGATTTTCATTTTACTGAAATTCTACTGGTTTCTGTAGCAAAACTGTAGTTCCCTAGCTACCAATTTGCCCCTTACCCGTACTTTCGCGGGTTCGACGTGCATATTTAGTATGTCACCCCGATTGGCCCGGGGAGCGCAATCTTTGTGTGCCATGTTGCAAACCTCCTGTGTGCTACATTATTCTGAGACTGCAATGTAGTCATGCTGTGGGAAAAATATTCTGTTTTTCAAACCTATGTAACTTCGTGTTGTGTTAGTTACCCTCGACATGTAATGAGCGAAGTTGGAGAGAAAATCCCAAGTTTGCTTTGATGTGAATTGAATGAAAAATCTATGATTTCTTTTCTTTGGAATTACCAGTAGCTCCATTATTGTAGAGGCATGATTTTTGCACACGAAACAGCAACAGAAACCTGGCATTTACTCACAAAGCCAGTAGGAAACACCGCTTGATAGTCAGTCACCACATAATATGCAAGCTACATGTGACAGGAATAGAATCTAAAGAAACTATTCCATTGCAGTGTGGAAATTCGCAATTTATCGATTGGTCTGAGCGGGCTTGTGCATTTGAGCAGAATATGTGAACTTGGCACGTCTTCGACTGAGTCAGGCGTGGGAACGTGGCACATGTTATATATCACCAGTGTATTATAATGGGGTTGAGGGGAGAATTGCAAGTATTGGCCGGGCAAGATGCCGGGTGCATGATAATTTTGGCAAACTTGTCATATATTGCAAACCATGCCTGGAAAGGCAGGTGCAGCATCGGGTTTCAGCCTTCTGATGCGTTTGATATCAAATAGGGTGTGCAGCCCCACTTTGAAGGCATCCTCTGGGAAGTGGGCGCTGCACACCAAGCTTGAGCTGCTGGGCCCATCCCAATCGGCCCTCGTCAGCTTTACTCTTGCAGTCCAAATTTTCCGTAAATTTGGATCTTTGGGAAAGGAGTGAAGACTCACCCAATCCTTTGCCGTGTTACTACACCCTGCAACGATGCATTGTCTAGGCATGGTTTACAAGGTGCAGCTAAGATCTCCAAAAACAATATTTTTCTTGCCATGAAATGTTTGACAACCCAACGTCTTGCGAGCAATCAACACATGACAACAGTGGGGTACACGTACGGATACGGCCGCGTATACGCGGTATGGGTGCCTTGAACATTAGCTAAAAATAGTCGGCTTTCATCTGCTACGAAATCTTCGTTCTTGAGATGACGTGTTCAGTCACGTGACTCATGTTTGCCGAATATTTATTTTCTTTAGGGGCGGGGCTTATGAACTTCGAAATGTGCAATACCAGGGTGGCAAAAGTGGTTTCTCTCTCACCCAGGTGCTTGCTACAAGCAATTGGTGAAAGAATATCAAAGAATAAACACATCTTAGCCCTCTCAGAGCTCAAATTTGTGGATTTCGGGGACCCTTTGATTAAGTTTCATTGAATTTGGTTGTAAAAATGCCATATTCCATGAGACCAGTTTCTAAATTGAATATGGCACCGGACAGTAGATATTTCCAGTATTTTGTGAGAACAAATTGGTTGGGGGGGGGGGGTAACAATTTTATCTTTTAGTGTATAGATGTAGGTCTACACATTGTACATGAGTTTTTTCTAACGTATTTAATCTCATTTTGGTAAATTTTTGGTCAAAACATATTAATTATTATTTGTGAAACTTTGGTCTACTCAAGTCCAGTTGTGCTTTCATGTCTGTCTTTCATAAATGCTGCAGTTCCGCACGCTAAATTAGTATGTTTGAATAGTTCCAACGCATGGAGCTTTGATGCGCAAATATCAAAACAATGCAAAACATGGAATACCAGATACAGGGCAATGACATCATTTATGACATTCAGGAAATATTAGTGGATGATTGACCAATAAGATGACAGAAATCACGAAAGCTAAAAGATAAGAGTTTTTCTCATTGACTTCTTTTAAAGACACACAGGCCTAGGGAAGATTTTGGATGGAACTTTCTGTTGGGCTAAGGCCCCCCCCCCCCCTTAGCCCCACCGTTGGTACGGGACTAAGCAAAAATTTGCAAGTGTAAAAAGCCCTTTAGTGCATGCCACACTTTTCTCATAAGGAAGAAAGTGTGGCGTATTCTTGTTTACGAATTTTATCGTATTCAGCCACATTAGATTCAAGGGTGTATTCTCCAGGGCATTTTTTTTTTTTCATCGCTCAGCATTACCTATTGTTGGCAACGCTGCAATGTAGGAGTCAAGTGTTTTGGAGAAATTTCCATCTCTGATTAATGGCTATGTATGCTTGCCATACCATATTTCATGTGTTCACTTGAGTTTGTGTGTGTACTTGTGCATCTAAACGTAGACCAATAGTCAGATTTGAATCAGGGTTTTTCAATCAGAGTGTGACAGCATGCACACCTTTGTCCACTCTGCACCGCGTGCCTCAGAATATGACCATCAGTGCACATGCAGAACAGGTTGTAGATGAACAGAAAGATAGAAAGACAGACACACAGACAGATGAAGCTACAGACAGACAGACAGACAGACAGTGAGTGGAGGTGTTTGGAAGACTTGGCATCACATCGCCTCACAGTGACTGATCCTGAGTCAACGCGCCCCCACAATTCATTCAATCCTTTCCCCGGGATGATCGTGGGGATCCGCTATTTTCCACCCCCCCTCCCCTCCCCCCACATCTCGCCCCATCCTCTACCCCTCGGATCCCCCCCTCGCCCTTGTTCCTTTGCCCCTCCCCCATGACATGCGCTTGGATAAAACCAACAGAAATTGAATTGGCTCGACAGAAGAGGAAATTGAGGAAGAGAGCACCTGATATCAAATGTGCCCCTTAATAACATCAGCAAGACTCAACCGTGTATAGCTCTCTCTTGCCATTATGTCATGGCAATGCAGTTTCACAGCCATAAATCTACCGAGCTATATGTACAATGTATCTTTCTGTGCCTGGGATTATAGATGTGTACTTTGAACCCCCTCCTCTCCTCCCCCCCCCCCCCCCACCCCTCTTCACTGCCATATGGAATGTGCTCCATAAAAGTGTCAGCCATGTCCGTGCAAAGACGTTTTGCTGGTACATTTGATTAGAGCATGTGGCAGTTTAGTTTCATTTTTCTCTTTTTTGGTCAGCGTGATTCAAAGAGTGGTGCATTTGAGTCATCCACCAGTGAGAGAAAAGTGGAGTGTGGGTTGCAAAATAGAAAAAAAAGGATATCATCCTGAATGACAGGCCTCTTCACAATAAGTGGTGATTTTCAGCTCTTGCAAGAGTACTGTCGGCGACAGTTTCACAATGTAAACGCAGAGAGGGATGCATTAGTGATAGAACATAACACAATAGTTTAATACGTACAGAAAGCAGTGTTGTAATAATTTCCTTCATTATCATTATAATTGCCATTTAGATACACTATACATGATTCAACTATACTGCAGCGCTCACACAGTATGCATAAATAAAAAGAGATAAAATATCATTACAACTGAGGAGAAAGATAAACTTTCAGAATTTTCTTTAAAATGTGCATTGAACTTATGCAGATTGTGATGAAAGTGAGGAGTTTGTTCCACTCCTTGGTTGCTGTTGTATCACCCCTAAATGTAATATCAACGCTAAATGTAATATCGACCCTAAATGTAATACACCTTAACCCTAGATGTAATAACAACCCTAAATGTAATACATTTTAACGCTAAATGTAATAATCGAGTCAACCCTAAATGTAATACATTTTAACCCTAAATGTAATAACCGGAGACAACCCTAAATGTAATACTTGTCAACCCTAAATGTAATATCGACCCTAAATGTAATACATCTTAACCCTAAATGTAATATCGACCCTAAATGTAATACACCTCAACCCTAAATGTAATAACAACCCTAAATGTAATACATTTCAACCCTAAATGTAATATCGACCCTAAATGTAATACACCTCAACCCTAAATGTAATAACAACCCAAAATGTAATACATTTCAACCCTAAATGTAATATCGACCCTAAATGTAATACATCTTAACGCTAAATGTAATACCGACCCTAAATGTAATACATCTTAACGCTAAATGTAATAACAATCCTAAATGTATACATTTTAACTCTAAATGTAATAACAATCCTTAATGTAATTCATGTCAACCCTATCAAATATAATATATTCAATGCTTAATGTAATTACGACCTTAAATGTATACATCTGATTATAGAGAGGGTAAGCAACGCAGAATATCGGGCAAAATGTCAGGGGGTATACAAAAGAGATATGACGCAACTTTCTCTCGCACTCTTAAAATAATGATAATAGTTGGTTAGACTTGTTTTTGTTGTTTACCCAGGTAAAAATCACACAGTCTTATTAAATCTATCGTTTGCTGCAAAGTTAATCAGGTTCATGTGACATAGTTCTTAAATCTATTAGCTTTATCATGCTATCACATAAACATTTTGTATTCCAATCTTTATTTAGTGTTCATTATTGCTTAGAGTTTTGTTGAAAAAGGAAAAAAATGAGCAAAAGTTAAGTCAGTTTGCCTTACTCATACATTAATATAAAATTATCACAGGAAAGTCAATATATAAATGGTGCCTCAAAGATGATAAAAAAGACATCTATTTCTTTTTGCTTTACTGGCATTTTTAAATTTATTTCGTGTACCCTCCCCAAGACCAATTATTGTCCCAGTGTCGTGTAAGTATAGTCGTGATTACCAGGAGTCGTGAACAGAATGTCATGAGGCTAATATTTCGGACAGTGATTTGCTACCATGTCAATGTGTGACAGATATTTCGTCATTGAAAACATTACATAGATAATGATGGTTCGTCAAAAAATTTGCGAAATCTTTCTAAATCTTTCTAATTTCTAATTTTCTCAATCTACTCGCTTTATATCCCGTTTCATCAGTAGGTATATGTTTTGTTTTGTTTTGTTTTTTTGCAATATTATTCATATTCAGAATTTCCTTGCAAAGAATTTTTGCCCATTTTTTTCTTTTTCATCAAAACTTTGAACAAACATGAACACTGAATGAAGATTGGAATACAAAATGTTTATGTGATTGTATGATAAAGGTATAGATTAAAAAGAAAAACTATGTCGAATGTACCTAATTAACTTTGCAGCAAACAAAGGAATTAATAAGACTGTGTGATCTTTACTTGAGTAAACAACAAAAACAAATCTAAGCAGCTATTGCTGCTCTTTCAAGAGTGCTAAAAAAAGTTGCGTCATATCCCCTTCATATACCCCCTGACCTTTTGCCCGATATTCTGCGTTTGTTACACTCTCTATAATTTTACATTTAGGGTGGTAATTACATTAAGCGTCAAGATGTATCACATTTAGAGTTGACATGAATTACATTTAGGATTGTTATTACATTTAGCGTTAAAATGTATTACATTTAGGGTCGTTATTACATTTAGCGTTAAGATGTATTACATTTAGGGTCGATATTACATTTAGCGTTAAGATGTATTACATTTAGGGTCGATATTACATTTAGGGTTGCAATGTATTACATTTAGGGTTGTTGTTACATTTAGGGTTAAGGTGTATTACATTTAGGGTCGATATTACATTTAGGGTTAAGATGTATTACATTTAGGGTCGATATTACATTTAGGGTTAAAAAGTATTACATTTAGGGTCGATATTACATTTAGGGTTGACATGTATTACATTTAGGGTTGTCTCCGGTTATTACATTTAGGGTTAAAATGTATTACATTTAGGGTTGACTCGATTATTACACTTAGCGTTAAAATGTATTACATTTAGGGTTGTTATTACATTTAGGGTTAAGGTGTATTACATTTAGGGTTGATATTACATTTAGCGTTGATATTACATTTAGGGGTGATACAGCTGTTACCATACAAAGTAGGATCCCCAGTTTTATTACCTGTTCAAGGACAGGAAAGATGAAAAAGGCAGGTACTAGAACATAGATTACTTCTGGGAGAAATATACAACTTGAGACAATTGTTTAGGTATCTTGGTTCTTGGTTGTGAAAGGTTTTATAAACCAGCTATTAGGAACTTAAATTTAACCCTTTCCTTGAAAGGTAATGTTTACCTTTGGGAGAAGTGATTTTAAAATGTTTGAGTAATCACATTTGATGCATATGTGTTGGTCAGTTGTATCACAAAACATCCTACCGTATGAAAATTTTGCAATAAAGCATAATTTATACGGAGATATCACTATTGTTCTCATTAAACCATAACTGTAGATGATCAAGTCTTTAAACAATTTTATTTCAACTATTGTTTCACGTTTTGTACATTTTACAATACTTAAAATTGTTTATACTGAGTTAATTTTTTACACCGGTTGTTTCTATCCCTAACTCACATTTCAGAACTGTTTTGAAGCACCGAAGCTGGGTTTTTGTTTCATCTGCAAAGGGTAGACAATACCTTTAAAGGGATCATATAGTTTTGGTTGAGACCTAATTTCAGATTTCTAACATTTTTGGTGAGATAATGAGAAACCTTTTATGAAATATGAAAGAGCATGTAATTCTGTGAGGAATTCAACATTCATTTGATGAAAATTGGTTTTGAAATGGCTGAGATATCCAAAAAAAGAACGATTCTAATAAAGTGTGGGACCCACACTTTATTACGATCACTTTGTTTTACTTTGTTTTTGGATGTTTCAGTCATTCCAAACCCAATTTTCATCAGATAAACTTTGAATTCCTCTTAAAATGTTATGTTCTGTACTACATCATAAGTGTTTTCTTGGTATCTCGCAAAAAGTTAAAAGCCCAATTCTCATCTCCACCAATACTGTACCATCCCTTTCAACTAAGAGCCAGTGAAGAGTCTTCTAGAAAAATTGTCTTGAGTTCATAATATAACCAAGATCAGTTTCACTCTGAAGTGGACTCAAATTTCAAGAGGAGATGGGGAATGCAAGGTTGGATCATTTGGGAGATGAAAAGCAGGGTGTTCAGATGCAAAAAAAAAAAAACAAACAAACAGACAATTATACTAGAATGGTATAGCTATACCAAAACAGTATAGCTGTACAATGAATCTATATGTCTGAATGCCGACTAAATGACACAGCACATAACGAAACGACGGTCAGAGCATCGTTTCGAAGTAGAACTTGATAACGAATCATGGTATGGTGACCATAGAACGGTATGATTGGGCGGGGCTTGGGGAAGCGCGCATGCAAGGTGACCCTGTACCTGTCACTCATGACCATAACAGCATGCGCAGTGAGAAACTGCACATCTACACGATGTCTTCCAGAACGAGCGAGATTACCGTCCAAACCGTCTGTTGGCTATATGATGATTCTTTTTATATGTCATTTCTTCATGGAGTTTTGCTACAAACTGGCTTGCATCTGAACAGGGGGAAGGTCATCTGGTGAAAGTTGATCCATGATCCATGCTAAGAGGCTTCCTGACAAAAGTGTGTGCGACCCATTTCTAGGAACCTACATCATGTTTGCAACGAAATCAAGTCATCTTTGATGGATTGATGTTTTGAATGCATCAACAGTAATTACCGTATTTCTTTGTTTTACATCAATGTAGTCTGCATGTCGGGAAGATTTTTTTTTCTTTCAAATCACAAATTGTCACTCCATCAGTAGATTTGTTACCATTTTTTGTGACATGTGCGAGGAAATATGAAAATAAAAGTCGGTGAATAACCTTTTGTTAGCATTCAGTGTGATTCAGTGTTTTGGTTTTCAGTACTTTTGACGCTTTCAAAGTCTACAAATACATGTATTTTTATATAAAATAGGTTTTGTTGATTTTGAAGACTATTACAATTCTCTTTTTATGGGGTTGAGGGGATAGGGGGAATCTAATCATTATCTTTTGTGTGCGGACGCATATTCCCCAGCATTCTTTTACTGCATGTTAATTAACTTCAAAACATTTTTTTTTTTCCAATCAACTGCAATTGTTCGGTAAAACTCTGTCTTATTTGCCATTACTATGGTAGTTTTAGAAAAGGAACAAATGTAATGGTATTTGAAAGAGTTTGTGGGACTGCACAGCCAATGGGGCAAGCGTTGTGCTAGCAGTCCACGGCATGCCTTATACTTTCACATACAGTCACTTCAGAAGATCAAGAATAACATGACAAAATGGCTGATCTTATCAGTCATAGTTTTGCCTTTCCATCCTTACTTGTGCTGCCAATTTTAGTCACCTTGTACTGCCAATTTTAGTCACCTTGTGTTCAGGCTTCTCATAAGGTGTGATTCTCACTTCTCTTCCCCCCCCCCACCCCCACCCCCTGCCCGCCCGCCCCCCCCATCCCCATCCCCATCCCCTTCTTCGTGCCACCCCCCCCCCCCACTTTGCATCAACAGGTGAATAAAGTCATCAGCTTGCGTTGCCCATGGTAACACAGAACAGCGAAAGACTAGGCCTCATGAAAAACCAAAGATGCCATGAAGAGGGGGGGGGGGGGGAGGGATGAAGGGTATACAGTGGAGCCTTTCTAAACCTGTACTGATGGTTAATAGTTTGCTTTGACAGTAGAGGGGGTAGGGGGGGGAGGGAGGGGAGTGTTATTTGTGGCTAATTAGTCAGGCGGAAGTAGGGATCGCAGAGCAGAGCATATCTACTTATCGAAGGTCATCACGTATGGGAGGTTGCAAGGGACTTCACACTTCGCGGTAAAGCCACACTGACTTCTCTTAACTTTATATCCACACTTCTGCATTAAGAAGAAGAAGACTGTGTGGGAAAATCAAGGGCCGGCATTCAGAAGTCAGGTCTAGCTTAACACCTTGTCTTCCTTGGACACATAATGTGGAGCTGAAGTGAGCACTGGGAACAACTCCAGTCTGAATGTAGTCGAGATGAACTTTGCTTTGGGTAAAGTCAGGGTTAGAAAGATGTCTGAGCTTATGCTGACAGAATTCTAAAGCATAGCCAGGCTTTACATTTCAGTCAGTACGAAATATCAAAACTGAACAAGATTTTTTTTTTTTTCTATTTGTTCCGCTGCCCCCTAAGAGAGCCAGAGGCACTATGTTTTCGAGTTGTACATTCATCCATTTGTCTGTTCGTCTGTACCACATCCTGTTATTTTTATTTCGCAGGGGAGAAAAAAAAAGCAGATTTCTTAATGCTTGGCTGGGTGTGCTTCATGAGGTGTAGACTTGCTAATTAGATTTTTAGATGAAATATGTTCAGGTCATGGGTCAAAGATCACTGAACTTTGGCTGAAAATGACATTTTTCTGCTCTTTTATACCTTGCATACAATTCACAGAGAAGTGGAAAACATGTTATTATGTTATGTTTAGTGTAAAGGACAAAATATAGCCACAAACATTAAGTAACCTTTTGGCAATCATGAAAATCATGTGTACCAATACTGCATGTAGGAGTATTCAACAATAACTTACAATTTACTGCTGGACAATGCTTCATTAAGTTCACCAACATGGCTGATCTCAGGCCATACCTCAAAACCAGAAACATTACGTTGTTCATGTCATGAATCTTTTGCAAACTGGGGCTGATGGCCATTTTCGCAAATTGCCTACCATGAAAAAAATTGTGAATATAATACATGTGTAAACAAAAAACTTTTGTGAGCACATTTCACTTCTGCGAATTTTTGCACCTTGCAAAATTTGTGAAAGTTTCGTGCACGCGTAAATTTCTGGTTTTATAGTAGGCCCTTGATAGAAT
Organism: Diadema setosum; assembly: GCF_964275005.1. Lineage (NCBI taxonomy): Eukaryota > Metazoa > Echinodermata > Echinoidea > Diadematoida > Diadematidae > Diadema > Diadema setosum. Next base: position 10,856,223 of record NC_092703.1, on the reverse strand, counting down.
ATGCTGTCATTGACATTTGTGCTCGTTGATCTCTGTCACAAGTTTATTAAGACTTCCTTTGTCGTCGAAAAGTGCTGTACAAATCTGTCCGTAGTGAATGAATGAATGAGTGCAAACAGGTACGCCTTCGTCGTGAGCATGCTGAACCTGTTGGTGATGCTTAAAGGGTGTGCCAGTTTGTATTAACGCGAAGACTCGTGTATCTAGCATTGCACAGTGCGTGGATGACTAAAGTCTGACCTCTTTTAACCGAGACAGCTGGTTGATCAGAACAGAGTCACAATTCGTTGTCCCTACAAGGCAGTACATAGGTTTAAATATTGTATATTGTATACAATATATACATAGGGCCCAGAGGGCTCAACACCAACCTTTTTCTTTGATGGCCCGTTTGGACCACTAAAGTCTTCTACATTTGCACTGTTGTTGGCCCAAAATAAAAGAAGACATAAAACTAAATTTTGTATCTTTGTTTGCCTGATCGGGCCATCAAAAAATAACCTTTTTGGAGGTTTGATGAACCGACATCAATTTTCAGTGGCCCTAGGGCCGCCAGGCCACTGCTGATGTGAAATCTGATCTGTACTATGCGTGTGATGTGAAAAATGTGTAGTGTTAGGTGACTGTACGTTTTGGAGGCATGAATGAAACATAGATTGAGAGTCGTTAGCACTAGCACCTGTAGAACTCTTGGCAGAGGACGTGGCTGTGAGCAGTCCGGCAGGGCTCATCTTGATGCATCAGAGTGTGAAGACACGTGTTATTTAAGGGGAAGGGGCGCATGCGCTCCCTCTTTAATTTTGTAAAGGCGCCCCCCTCCTTATGAAATTCCCGGATCCACCCCTGACGTTCACACGTCCAACTCAGTTGATGGCGTGCCAACTTGGCATATCCTGCTCAAGCGCACATTTGAAGCAAATGATAATTACCAAATATCATGACAGTGAATTGAAAATGTTTCTTTCGATTCCATCCTGTCACATGTAGCTTGCATCGTATGTGGTGATTGACTATCAAGCAATATTCCCTACTGGATTTGCTAGTAAATTCTAAAGTTTCTGTCACTGTTTTGTGTGCAGAAATCATGGTTCTCCAATAATGTAGCTACACTGGTCATTTGGGGAAAAAAAAGCAATCATAGATTTGTCACGCAATTTTTTTGGATTTTGGATTTATTTATTAAATACTCCATAAAAACCATACAAACAAACAGAGAAAATACGCTACATATAAGTACAAATACATTACATTTAAATTCATGTCGTCAAATTTGTATAAAATGACTGATATGACTGCTACAGATACAAAATATAAACGTCAACATAAGAAATCATGAAGCATTAGGAACTTGACAGGAAGGCGGTGCCTTATATGAAGCCAAGTCCTTTAACATGTACCAAACGAATACATTTACCAAACGAATACATTTACATCTAAGCAAAGCTTGGCAGTTTCTCTACAACTTCACTCATTACATGTCCATAGTAACAAGAATCTGTGAACGTTACATATGTTTGAAAAACAATGTGTTTTCCCAAAGTATGACTGCGTTGCTGTCTCATAATAATGTGGCACACAGGGGGATTGCACCGTGGCACATAAAGAGTTAATAGGGGAATTTAGTAGAGCAGTTAAGCCCTCAAAATCATGAGAATTGTGCAAAATTTGACTAAAGCCTGAAACTTTCACTAGTGTTAGTACATACCCGGTACCATAATATTCATCTTAAGATCGGGAGGTAAGTCTGATTTGACCTCTGATGACCTCCAAAGGTCAATGAACTTTAAATATCAGAATATTGATGTTTGGATGCATTTGTGAATGATAGGCCTAGATCTTGGTTACGCTGCAGTAAATATGCATTTGTACTACAAATCTTCCGTTTCCACAGGGCATTGACAGGTTTCTACCTTTGACCTCTGATGACCTTTAGAGGTCAATGACCTCAAAATACCATAATATTGATCTGTGATGTTATTAGTTAATGATAAACATGGTTAAGATGTGCAAAACAAGCATATCTGTTTTACAATGAAATTGTCTTCATATTCCAAAGAGCAAAGACAGGTTTCTACCTCTGACCTCTGGTGACCTTTAGAGGTTTTTATGACTTCAAAATATCATAATATTGATCTGTGGTATCATTAGTTAATGAAAAACATGGTTAAGATGTACAAAACAAGCATATCTGTTTTACAATGAAATTGTCTTCACATTCCAAAGAGCACAGACAGGGCTCTACCTTTGACCTCTGGCGATCTTTAGAGGATGTACAAAACAAACATATCTGTATTACATTGTAGCCCAGATGGCTATTAGCACATAACATAAAGAATAGAATAGAATAGAATAGGATAGAGAGTAAGTCTATTCATTCATTTAAAAAAGCAGTAAAGAAAATGTTGATTTCACAGTACCAGTGATACCTTCTGTATAGAAACACTTAATGACTCATTCTTTGTTCATTGTTGTATCTATTATGTTTCTTTCTCTCCGAGTCTCTGCACGTGCGGATGCACCTGCAGTATACTGTCCTCCTCTGATCCACTGGGATTCATTCCTTCTCTGTTGTTCATTATTCATGTTATGTCGGGCAAATCATGGTTAACTATAACGTCATGCCCTGAAAGGGCACGTAGAAATTTATGATGTGTACATAGATGATTGCTTTTTGTCTTCTTCTCTTTTTCTCTCTTTCTCATTCAATGTAACTTTTACAAGACAAAAGCAACACTTGTTATGTGAATACATCACTGTAATTAATTAGTATAAATACAGTATGTGCATGTATGTATGTGTCTAAGTATAGAGGTATGTCGAGTTGATCTGGCGAGACTAGTATCCGGAGGTTTTTATCATCTCCTCCCCTTCCTTTCTTCTCTCTCTCTCTCTCTCTCTCCCTCTCCCTAACCCTTATTCCACGAGCATCATGTTGGACCCTCTTGTTTTTCTTCACTATAATGTTATTTGTTATCGGTTGCCAAACAGTCAAGCGTTGTGCTTATTATTGGCAATCGTTCTGTATGCAAATTATTAACACGTTACTCATGTAATTATACTACAGATGTATTGCATAATTGATGAAAATGATGAAAATTGTATAAAGTATACTACCGGTATTTTGTACTTTGTTGATGAAATTGCAGAAAGTTGATGTATTTGAAAAAAAATGGCATACAGAGAATAAATAAATCAAATCAAATCAAAAATCAAATCAAAAAAAGAAAACAGAACACTGCATTCGTTTTCCTAGTCACCCTGTGACGTCAATATGCTCAGTATTTTCCCCTTCTTGGAGTTTATGAAATCGTTTACCTTCCTTCCAGCTATTTTTTTGTCGAAACTCCCTCTCCCAAGAAAAGTCTATGGTCATAGGAATTTATAAGTTAGACATTGGCTACTTTCCCCGCTAGTGGTCAGTTCCAATGGCTCTCCATCCCCAAAGTCCCTCACCAAATTATGGGAAATAACATGATGGCGTGTTTTTACCCTCTGATCCCCAAACATATAAATGATCTTCTGAGCTGGAAGGTCGCCCTCCTGCCAGAATTCATCCCTCTAAAGGGCTTTTTAGTACACTCTGGCTTGTGCCGAAAGGGTGGGTTGGGTGGTGGCGCGTCGCGTTAATGGGAACACCACCCTTCGTCCAAAGCCCCCCCCCCCCCCCCCCCCCCGGTTTTGCCGAAAGGGTGCGTTGGGAGCGTTGGGTCGCGTCACGTTGACTGGAACCCCACCCTTCCTCCAAAGACCCCCCCCCCCGGTTTTGCCGAAAGGGTGCGTTGGTACTTTTTCTCATGTAGTATTAAAGGGATGGCTAGTAACCGATCAGTGGGAATCAATGGGAATGCTGAGGAATGATTGTTCCAATCCTTGTGGGATTCATTCTAGAGTACATTATATATCTGCTGTTGTGTGAAAATTATTTGCTTCAGAACGGTCTCATATTCAAGTAATGTGCAGATTAATGCCCGTCACTGACCAGGGACGCTTACCTGGAAACATTAAACTGCACATTACTTGAATATGAGACCATTCTGAAGCAAATAATTTTCACACAAGAATAGATATATAATGTACTCTTAAATGAATCCCACAAGGATTGGAACAATCACCCTTCAGCATTCCCACTGATTCCCACTGATCAGTTACTAGCCATCCCCTTTAAACGAGTTTTGAATTTATATTTAACCTTCAAACAACCATTTCAAAGAGGCTATCGTCCAGATTGGTTTACACTCTATTACCACTTTGTCTACAGCCAGTTGGTCTAATAGACTGTTTAATAACAGTTGGTCTAATAACCAGTTGGTCTAGTCATCATTTCGTCCAATTACTGTTTTGTCTAATTGTTATTTGGTTTAATTACTATTTGGTCTACAGTCAATTCGTCTAATAATAGCCATTTGGTCTATTTTTGGTCTATATGAGTTGGTCTAATTCCATTTCGTCTAATCATCAAATGGTCCAAAATGAAACCAAATTTGTCCAATATAAATTTGGTGTACACATCATTAATTTTGGTCCATTGCCCAGTTGGTCTAGCCTCTATCTATCATCATTTAGTCTACACCCATTTGTCTAATAACCTTGATCTTATTGTCATTTGGTATAATAGTGAGCCTCCTGGTCTAATCAGGTACCATTTGGTCCAATCATCGTTTCGTCTGTATGACCAACTGGGCTTTTTTTTTTCTTTTTTTTTGGGGGGGGGCTTTTTATTGATGTGTACACCAAATTTATATTGGACAAATTTGGTTTTATTTGGACGAAGGGTGGGGTTCCAGTCAACGCGACGCGACCCAACGCTCCCAACGCACCCTTTCGGCAAACGGGGGGGGGGGGGGGGGGGGGAGGGGGGGGGGGGGGGGGGCTTTGGACGAAGGGTGGGGTTTCAACGCGACGCGACCCAACGCTCCCAACGCACCCTTTCGACAAAACCGGGGGGGCTTTGGATGAAGGGTGGTTTTCCCATTAACGCGACGCGCCACCACCCAACCCACCCTTTCGGCACAAGCCTTTTTTGTTAGCCACCAATAAGGAATTCATTTCTAGTGAACACCACACCCCATAATATAAGATTGAGCCAATGAAATGCTTTAGGGAAAGGAAGTCTGTTAGCAAATTACTTTGAATAATTAAAACTAAATAACTAAATAAAAAAAAAAAAACATGTTTGAGCCGAGAAATCAGTTAGAGTGGCAAGCTGTAAATGTGATGACAGATCCAATATCTATGTATCTGTACAATAATATGGTCGCCGGCTTGGAGAATGTCGTAAGGAGCTTTTGGGAACTTACACAATAATGACGTTGTCTTCATATATATATATATATATATAAGAGAGAGAGAGAGAGAGAGAGAGAGAGAGAAATCGTTTAAAGAGGAATGACTTCAATTTACGTGTGAAGACATTTCAAGAGATGTAGTCTGATTTGTTAAGGGGCAAATCATTCTACTGTTTGCAGTCTTGTAAGCATACTTGTATCTTTAGCGAAAACTGTTCGAGTATGTGGACGGTGACAAGTAGGCCCCTTTAATCAAATTATGTATGAACCAAATGGTTTCTTTTGAACATGTATTGTGTTGAAAAGTTCTTGGCAAAATTCCAGGGAAAATGTGTATGTGAAAATTCCGATTATCAAAGCATGTGATGGGAAATGTAAATAGTATGTGCGAATGTCTCTATGTTTCCTACTAAACTTAGTTGTTAGTGGGGAAAAGAAAAGAAAAGAAAAGTCTCGCTCTACCATGTCTACACCACAACGCCTACAGATATAAGCTGGAGGTGGGTTGGAATGTCTTGTTTACAGCACCATCCTAAGTACAGACTAGTTGGCACGCTCTCTTTTGAAGAAAAACAATACTTTGTTTCACATCGTTAGTGGGGAAAAGAAAAGAAAAGAAAAGAAAAGAAAAGAACAGAAAAGAAAAGTCTCGCTTCATGAGAGATGTTCAGATCCTGCTCTACACCACAACGCCTTCTAGGCTGGAGGTGGGTTGGAATGTCTTTGAGCACCAACAGTAAATGCAGATTAATTGGCACGCTATCTCTTGAAGAGAAACAATACTTTGTTTACTCACGATGATAGCAGAACGACAATTAATAATCATCCGCCCGTGTGAAATCAAGCAGAAGTTTTTCAAAAGATTTCAATAGGCATCTTGGTGAGTTACAGTCTGTTAAACATGTCATAATGTGAAAAACAAATTGAAGGCCACCTGCAATAGGCCACCTGCATTACAGCCTTGCATTTTCCGACATTACAACTTCACGTGAAATAATCAACACGTTCCATATTATACTCGTGATGGAGAGGGAAAATAATAAACAACAACATTGCAAGATTGATGAAGACAACAGACAGGAACTGATTCCATGTAAAATACATAAACATGTACATACTGTATTTAGATTTCTCCATGCATTTTCCCATATCATTACACACAATCATTGCACACGTGTACTTGATAATATGGTGTTCAGCTCACTGTGTGCAGACTGAGCACGATCCGATAATTCCGAACCTTTGCCTGAGAAAGGATTGTAGCCTATCCCGCGAGTCAAAAAGAAGCTTTCTTATCATCTCTTGCATCCTGTATTCTATGCGCAATGCACCCGTCATAGAGACAAGCTTGCCTTTACCCAAACTGTTTAGATATTGCCAATGGAAGACTCTGATGATCGCATACAGTGGCTGTGCACCTGGAAGAACGCTGGTTTGACCTCAGGATGTCCATTTTAAGTGTGGTGGAGATCTGTGTGCCGATCCGTGCAATGTAGGCTCAATCGCGTGCTTCACTGAAGACGCAGATGCTGCCCTGTCTTGAAGGAGATCGAGGGTATACATCTAGACCAATTTCAGCAGGAGGTTACACTGAATCATCACTTGCTGGCAGAGAGTTTTAAATTATTATTATTTTTAATTATTACCCGCTGCCATATTACCCTGATTCACACATTGGATGCAAACCGGATGGCGGCCATATTGGAAACAAGCAATATTTGGGCATGGGGGCACAACTCTTGGCCAGGCCCAATTGTTAGGAAGTATCGAGTATAAAGAAGACAATAAGAACAAATAGTAGTTCCACTCCTATTTGGAAGTGAGGTACCTAAAGATGTCATTAAAAAAACAAAAATGCCCCAAGTTGCCTGACTTAATGACCTAAACTTAACTGGATGGCAATAGCAAGACACAGGATTACTTCATGTGGAATGCATGTTAGGCCTCACAGTATGTCGTTTTCCAGATGGTCCATGACGTCACTGTATGCTCCAGGACCATGAGTCATTCATCGGAACCATACAGCCCACGAGCTCGAAACTAGGTAGCATTGCTCATGAGCTTGACACCAAGTTTAGGCAAACCAGGCCCATAAGAGTCCGACACATGGGGGGAGGGAGCGAGGTCCACGAGACCTATGCACTTCATAGATTAAGCTCTCTGAAATACATATATTAATCCCATACCGTGTGCCAAGTTTTCCTCAAGTGTCGAGCTCGCGGACCGCATAGCTTGTGGGCCTATTATATTTGATGTCGAGCTCATGGACCTTGTTCATCTAGTGTTTAGGTCACAGGATGTATGACTCGTGAGCTGCGTAACTCATGGGCTGTACGACTCTTGAGTTGTTTGACTTGTGACGTACACCTGATGAGGTGGGCCTGTTGTTTTCTGGTTTGTATCTTTCACCCTTTCATCCAGTTCAAGGGGCTTTGCCATAAGCCTGTTCACATACTATGAAGCATCAACCCAAAATATGGTACTCCTCTCCCCACTTTCCATGTTTAAGCGTACAAACTTTGTCCAGTGCAAATTTGATAATGTTGCACATAATTTCATGCAAGCTAGGCTGCATAACTAACCCAAACATAAATATTATACAGTATGTCCCCAAAAAAAATATTACAATCAGATTATCGCATTGATAACACTCAATATGATGAAATTGTCTACATGCTACTCCAGGGTCTTAAAATATAAGATTTTAGCTCTATTTTGCAGTAAACCCTATTCGATTTGGTTAAGCGGTCACAGAGAAATGTGGATTGTTTTAAAGCATGTCATGAGTTTTATTCTTCCAAGCTTAGCACTTCGATGATTTTGTGTGTGAATACAATAGACAGAACTTGGAGGGAAGAGATTCCTGACATCCTGTACAAAATTCCTCGACCACTGAAGCAAATCGAATGGGGTTTCCTGTAAGATGTGGGCAATGTGTTGCAGATTCATACCCTGAATTTTTATTTAGATTGATTCAATATTTTTAAAGATATCATTGCGGAGGTTCCCGTTGCATTTTTTATGCCTCCGCCACGAAGTGGTGCCGGAGGCATTATGTTTTCGGGTTGTCCGTCCGTCCGTCCGTCCGTCCTTCCGTCCGTCCGTCCGTCCTTCCGTCCGTCCGTAATGAATTTTGTGGACAAGGTAACTATCGAAACCTGTTGAGGTATCCTAATGAAACTTGGCATGTATGTGTATTAGGGGGTGAAGTTGTGCCTATCAACTTTTGGGTGCACATGATCAAGGTCAAAGGTCAAAAGGTCAAGGTCAAATACATAAAATTTCACTATTTCCACCATATCTATTGAATGCCTGAAGATATTTTCTTGAAACTTAGTGTATACATGTTTTACCCAATTAAGATTCTCTGGTGAAAGTTTGGGTCATGAGGTCAAAGGTCAAAGGTCAAAAGGTCAGGGTCAAATACATAAAATTTCACTATTTCCACCATATCTATTGAATGCCTGAAGATATTTTCTTGAAACTTAGTGTATACATGTATTACCCAATTAAGATTCTCTGGTGACAGTTTGGGTCATGAGGTCAAAGGTCAAAGGTCAAAAGGTCAAGTAAAAATATTAAAACTTCTTTTTTTTTCTCCGTACCTTGGAAAATTTTTCAAGGTATCTTCATGGAACATAGTATATACATGTACTGACTGGAAGTGATTATCTAGAGAATGTAGGGTTCATGGGGTCAAAGGTCAAGGGTCAAAGGTCAAGTGCAAGACTTCAAAATGTTACTATTACCCTCATATTTATGCAATGCCAGCAGGGTTATTTTTTTACACTTGGTGTATGCATGTGTAACCTAATAGAAATTCTCTGGAAAGTTTTTTTTTTCTCTTTTTGCCTCAAAGGTCAAAAGGTCAAAGATCAAGTGAAAGTGCTGAACTAACTTTTTCCTCCATATCTCGGAAGTGGCTCAAGTTACCTTGAAACTTAGTACATATTATGCATGTTCTACCTGAAAGTAATTATCTTATGAATTTTAGGGTCAAGGGCCAGATGAAAATGGTAACAATTTACTATTCAATTCAGAAATTGCACTTTTTCTCCACACCTGTACCTTGAAAATTACTCAATGCCTAAATGTATGAATGGGTCAAAGTCAAGTTAAAGTCCTTAAATCCCTAGATACATGCTCTCCTATTCATCCAATTAAACCTATGTCAAGGAAGGTGAACATTCAACACATTTGTGACAAACTTGTCATTCCAATATTTTGCCAATTTTGTGAAAATGTAATCACACAGTGTCCACATCTACTATCTAGACCTATTGGGAAAATCATGCATTATGGCGGAGGCATACCAGTCGCCAAAGCGACATTTCTAGTTTTTTTTTGACATACGGTATTTGAGGTCACTGCCATCACTGAAGACACGTAAGCTTCATTTCTGAAGTAATTGACCGCTCACATTCCTGAGACCTTTTACTATGAACTAATGCTCTGTGGAATATGCATACATACTTTGATTATAACGTTAAGGCGTGATTTGTAAATGATTCAACTTTTAGGATTAAACCAATAAAGCCAATAATTGTAATCCTACACAAATTTTGATATTCTAAAAGTCTGACCTCACATTGTCCTTAGATGTCAAAGTTGGATATACACAGGGTAATGACCAATGTTCTGTGGAGTGAGAAGACACTTCTATGGTAGCATAAATGCTAATAGCAAAATGTGTGATTGTACACCAGGTATACAGTTAACCATTGAATATACGTCAAATATCAATATTCTGATATTTTGAGGTCATTGACCTGTTACACTCCTTGGAGGTCACCGGCAGTGACATGTAAATAATTTCCCTTGATCTGAGGAATAGGAAAGCGATTCAGTTGTAACACAAATGAATTCTTAAGACATCGTTATCATGTTTATCATCAACCAATTGCACCAAATATCAAAGTTCTGATAATTTGAGGTCATTGACCTCTGGAGGTCATCAGAGGTCAATATAAGGTAGAAACCTGTCAAGGATCGGTGGAACATTGAGGCAATTCCACTGTAAAACAAAAAACAAAAAACAAACAAACAAACATGGTTTTAGTACATCATTGCCGTGTTTATCATTAATCAATGACAAAATATCAATATTCTGATATTTTGAGGTCATTGACCTCTGGAGGTCATCAGAGGTCAAAGGTAGAAACTTGTCAGGGTTCTATGGAACATGAAGACAATTCCACTGTAACAAAAAATGCATTTTTAGTACATCATTACCATTTTAACATTCATGAATGACGCAAAATATCTATTTTTATCAAATTTTGAGGTCATTGACCTTTCGAGGTCATCAGAGGTCAATTCAGACTTACCTCCCGATCTTAAAATGAATCTTATAACATGTGCTAACACTGGTGAAAGTTTCATGCTTTAGTCAAATTTTGCACAATTTTTCGGCTTATCTGCTCTACTAATTTCCTCAAAAGAAAAAAAAAATGTATGGTGCACGCAAGGGGAAGGCCATCAAACCATCAATGCCATGGTTGACCATTCCCAGGAAAGCATTCAGATTATTCCATTTCCAACCCTCCCCGCCTCCCGATGATTCGTGCCTTTAAAAGGGGGATGTACCGTCCTGAGCATGGCAAGGTAGAGCGTCTCTGAAGTTCACTCATGCACATGTATTTACAATTCTTTTTGCAGAGGTGACAATGGCCTGTACGATAACTGATTTGTTTTTGCTTCTGTTCTCTGAAAATGCATAAGATTTGGAGGAAGCAATATGTCATCTGTTATTAGTTTTTAGCACTTTGGTAACAGAAACATTGAATTTTTTGCCATATCTTTGTACATGATTAAATGGAAAATTGTGAGGTAATGACATCATTGGCTCACTTATATGCATATTCATATCAAATAATGAGAACAGTTCTGCAGAAATTAGCAAAACTTCACGATTTCATAACTTCGCTAATTAGTGTATGATTTTCATCAAATTTTCACTTTTGTGCCTGTAAGATTTTACTCTTTCTTCTCAGACTGCTAGTAACTAAAAGTAAGTAACTAATAACTGGACTGGAATTCCTCTTTTATTCCTCTTTTATTGGAAATTGTTCTCATCCCATACATGCCATATTCAAAAGCCTCCCATTCCCATATTCAGCTGAAATTTATTGTGAAATGTCACAGGAAGGGCAATAATTCTTTTCAAAGCTTGTTGCCTTTTTCTTCTTTCATCAAGATAAAATGCTTTGTTAAAAGGCAAAACTCTTAACTGCTTTTGTTTCTTTGCTTTTGAACTGTGATAAATCTCTATGGTCATTCTGATTATCTATTGTCAGTCTTTGCTATCTCAGCCAATTTTGATATGCAAACTGTAATCTCTTGATGTCTTGAGAGTCAGTTTCACTCCACGTCATTTTGCGACGTAACGTTATCTTTGCTATAACTGACACATGCGTGGTGATCTTCTCAGATTAACATCCAGCTGCATGCCACAGCCTTGAAAGCTGCCAGCTGTTGTCGACACCAAAAACTAGTATCCCCTTGTACTCTTTGAAAAAACATGGTTCGTAGGCCCGTTCACACTTACGGTGAAACCCTGTAGTATTTTGCGTGGTATTTTGTATTGTGAGCGCATATTACAAAGCAAAATACCTCGTGAAAGACATCATAAAATACAGTGGTAGTTAAGGGTGATAATTCGAGACTTCATGTGATATATTTCACGAGGTTCGTGTTTTCTCAAATTTTGCGAGTCTGCTGCTTTTTGCAAATTGAAAAAAAAGCACACAAAAATATTAACTCTGATCCCGGCATAAATGTGACGTGCACACATACATATCTCCGTTCAGTCCTGTACTCATGCAGAGCCTGGCTATGCTGAAATTCTGTCAGCAAAAACTCACAATCGCAAATTTAACAACTCGCGAAATTGTCGGAAAGTCCAAATTCAACCAAAAAAAGATAGAATCTCTAAATATGTAGCCTATACAGTATTTCTCATGTAATCTGACACACTTCCACCAAAAAAAAGAAAGGGGGCACATGTGCCCCCCTCCTTTTTTTTTATTTTGTGCCCCCCCCCCCCCCTTTCTGGAATTCGTGGATCCGCCCCTGAAAAATGCTACATTACTACGTGAATGAGAATGGTAGCAACATACACTGAAATACTGCAGCATTGATTGCCATGGTATCATAACATTGAGAATGGTGACAGCATTTTACAGTGGTATTTAAAACCATGGTACTTCAAATGTGAATGCACTTTTAATAGTGATGTACATTAGGTCATGGTGTCATGATACAGCCTCTGTAAATTATTCAGTTAGCGTCTTGCCATATTCCAAATTCAGCAGGAGGTACTCATTGCTTCTTATCATTGCACCCAGATAATCATGAATGTGACATTTGAATTTTGTTTGCAATGCAAGATGTGTAAACAAATGATCTACATTATCAAAGTTTTTCAGAGTATTTGAACAGTTTATAATAAGATTATCTTTCCAATATACAAATGACGCACAGGTCTGAGTGCGTTAGTCGGAATTGTGTACTTAAGGTAACTATGGAATGCTCGCCGAGTGGGTTTCAGGCTGAATTCCATAGTTACCGCATGCAAACTGTATTCCGACTGACGCACGAAAAGACATGTGCGTCATCTGTATTATAGAATGGGTGATTTTCTTGCCAAAAATCCATTTTTTCTATCATGTTACCCAATGACAAATTTACTGGATGCATTTCCTTTTGGCTTGCTGTAGACGAGAGCCCTGAAAATCAGGTTGCAGCTCGTTATTCTGAAGGTTCGTTATTCCGAAGGCTCTTCAGTCCAAAGATTCCTTATTCCGAGGTTCGTTTTTCTGAATTTCATTTTCGGATGAAAAAAATCTTCGGAATAACGAACCTTCGGAATAATGCCACAAATGTTCGGATTAACGAACCCTTTTTCATTTTCGGATTAACAAACCTCTAGTATAGGGAATTTGCGTGTTTCGGATTAACGAACCTTCGGAATAAAGAACCTTTGGAATATCGAACCTTCGGAATAACGAACAGCACCCGAAAATCATGCATCCAGTATTTCCTGGATGCATAATTTGTTCAGTATTTACTGGATGCATGATTTTTTAGCCAATAGGCATCTCATACTGAGTGCTCAAATGCTTGCTTAGTGCGCGAACCTTTGTTACAAGTGCACATACTCTTGCTACAAGTGCACAATAACATGTTCACCACTGTGACTCAGTGTACGGATAGCTCTGAACCAATGAGATCGCAGGATTCTCGCTACCCATTCTATAACTATCTGTGTCTTTTTGAATTTGTCTTGTACATGAATTTATTTAATGATCTCTTGTACAGGAAGGACCATTTGATCTTCCTTCCATCATCCCTCCCTCACACCCCCCCCCCCCAAAAAAAAAAACCCACAATGTTATATATATATATATATATATATATATATATATATATATATATGTATATATATGTATATTATATATAAGTAACAAAGCTGCAACAAAGTATCAACACTTGAGAAAGGGCGGCGAGACGCTCAAAAATTTGTGTGAAGAAATAAACCGTTGGTGAATACAGCATGAACTTTGTTGCAGCTTTGTTACTTATCTTTTTATCTTGCCAACACGTGGACTACCTTATCAACATATATATATATATATATATATATATATATATATATATATATATATATATATATATATATATATATATATATAAGCAACAAGTAACAAGTAGGTCAAATGTCCTGGTTGGCTTTAAAGTATTTTAAGACTTTAAATCAGAGCAAGTGCAATTAGTGAAAGCTGTGAGGCATTACTGCATGAAGGAACAGAAGATGAACTAACCTGAAGGAACATGCTGGGGAGGGGGGTGATCCTTTGGTTTGAGGAAGCAACAGGTGGGGGATTACTGCTAAGGCAGGGGGTAATCTCTTTAAACTTGTCATACCCCATCGGTATCATGGCAGCCTCCTTTAAAGGGTGAGACGGCTCCATGTTCAAAGTGACCTTTTAATCAAAAGAGTAGGAATGAAATATTAACTGAGAAGGGAGAAGTTTAATCAATATGATCACACAAAGTAGATACTGTAGAGGTTTATGATTTTCATGAGAGTTTCATATTTTCATGATGAAACCATGATGTGGATGACAACTGCGCATCCAATATGCAAATTAGAGGAGGCAGTGATAATTATCATGATCTTACAACAGTCCTGTCTCGCTATGCATGCACACATACACACACACACACACACACTCACGCACAAAGTAAAAAGCATTTTTGGTCAATATCTATCCCATTGAGATACAACCCCTTGCCTCTTAACAGTCACCATCACAAAGTTTGAAACCACTACAATGGTAAAGGAATCCTTCTTTACTGTAAAACACAATATTTTCGCGGCATGAAATTTTCGCAAGTGGGAGCCGACGGCCTTATTTGCAGCATGAAATTTTCGTGAGTTGCCTCTAACATTCAATGCATATAGTGTAGACAAGATCTTTAGCATGCATTTTTATTTTATGAAACTCGGCTCTCGCGAAATTTCCGAAATTAAGATGCACGCGAACATTCCTCGTTTTGCAGTATTTCAAAAAAGAAAAAGGAAATTTAGTGAAAGTTAGCATACAGGTCAAACAGACACTTCTGAGGAGATGACATCATGTCATCTAATTTGCATAATTATGTGACTGCAACCAATATCACCATTTCTTTTTTTAAAAACCTGAAATATTTTTATTTCATGTCCGATTTTGCCTTTAAGCAAGTTATACAATTCTGAGTTTCATTTGCAATGCTAGGAAACTGATATTTTGCAGCATTCTCTGTATGTTAATTTATTTATACCATTTTTCTGTAGTAATGTCACAAATGGTTGTAGTCTTCTCATCCAGCAATTAGTGGCAGCACCAAAACTTTAAGAATTCTTAACTATTGAATGAATCGTGTGATTTTTCTCAAACTTTACACCAATGTGTTCTACCAGGTAACCACATCACTGCATTCACTCAGTCCACATACATATGTGGATATTATTCCCTTTGAGAACATTGATAGGCCTGTGGAATGCAACATTATCTGCAGATGTTGTTTCATGTTTATTCTATGCTTATTAGGACCAGGGAGGTGGCCTCCCTGTTAGGACCAAGTGTTTGCAATTCTCTGTTCAGTATTTTTCCTCGAAAGATAAAATCATGACAAAGACTCTGAATCAGCTTGCCTACCAGATTTAGTATTGATTCATGTTATTGGTATAAAACCCAAACATGATGTCATCCTTTAAAAGATACTGTTGAACTTTGAAATGTTATATTTGCTGACTGAGATGTTGTAATGATATATTCAAATTGATTCAAGGAACACTTGAGCATACAAACATTGTAAGACACTTCCTGCTTCTATCAAAACGAATGTCGTCTTGCTCATGACCAGTTTTCGTCAATTTAGTTTATTCTGATATACAGTTCAACCTCGATTATGAGGCCATGTCGCAACCGGCGCTCATCCAGATAAGTGAATTGGCCGGAGATGTTGTAATGATATATTCAAATTGATTCAAGGAACACTTGAGCATACAAACATTGTAAGACACTTCCTGCTTCTATCAAAACGAATGTCGTCTTGCTCATGACCAGTTTTCGTCAATTTAGTTTATTCTGATATACAGTTCAACCTCGATTATGAGGCCATGTCGCAACCGGCGCTCATCCAGATAAGTGAATTGGCCGGATATAGGAGACACAATGTTAATGCATATAGCTGCCGTCCAAGCTGCCGTTCCAGTGCACTGGCAGCTAGGCAGGTAGCGTACCCAGCAACGGTGGAGTAATCTATGCTAGCCTGCGCAAAATTGTAGTCCCTTCTTCACAAAAATAAAGTATATCTTTATGTGAAAATCATAGATGTTTCACCTCATTAGATATTGAGAAACCTATCATGCACATCTTATGAGATTAGTGAAATAGATCCATGAAAAGATATCAAAGTCACTGTTTTTTCTCAATTTTTGGATGAAAAAAAAAAAGTCCTTCACTGCGTGAATGCGTCCGGATAATAGAGATTTCTGGATAAAAGGAGGCCAGATAATCGAGGTTGAACTGTAGGCCTCTATATATATATATATATATATATATATATATATATATATATATATATATATATATATATATATATATATATAATATGTATGTGTAGGCCTACTATACTGTTAAGGGGGAAAACTGTGTGTAGTAAATCCAGTCAGTCACAGGTTTATTTCTTTTTTGTTGTTTTTTTGTTGTTACCGAAAACTTAGCAATTTTTTAAAGTGTATTTGAACATAGAAAACTTCTGCTTTTTAATATTTTGATCTTTGATAGCTAAGTCATGTGCGTAATTTTTTGGAGTGTTTATGCATACACATTAAGACTCATTCCTGTCATACATTTGATTCACTTTATATGATGAAAGATGGTATATTGAGTTGACTATGAGTATTCTTTTTTCAGGGATTATAAGGTCAGCCTCTGCTCAGGTATGATAGGTATTTATCATTTTGGGCATATTATTTAATTGTTTTTGCTTCTTTTTTCCCTCCCAAGTTTGTGGATTTGTGGAGATCAGCATAGTGTTGGTTTGAGTTGGAATGTGTGAAATGATGATATGATGAAATGATCATATAAGATGGTCTGTTGAGTTGGGAAGACTGTAAGTATTCTGTTTTCAGGGATTATAAGGTCAGCCTCTGATCAGATGATAGGTATTTATCATTTTGGGGAAATTATTTTACTTTTGTTACTTTTTATCCACTGAAGTATGTGGATTTGGGGAGATCAGTATGGTGTTGGTTTGAGTAGGAATGTGTGAAATGAATGAGTCTAAATAGATCATTAAAGACAGTCTATTGAGTTGACTAGAAGTGTTCTTTTTTTCAGGGATTATAAGGTCAGCCTGTGATTAGGTATGATAGGTATTCATCATATACTATAGGGGTTGTTATTTTTTTTGTTACTTTTTCCCCTCTTAAGCATGTGGTTTGTTAGAGATTAGTGTGGTAGTGGTGGTGTGAGTGGGAATGTGTGAAATGGGTGAGTCTCGCGCTCAGTGCATGATTTAGGCTGGGGCAGCCCAGCTGTATGTTAAATCCATAGAGTGTGCATTTCAGATGGCTGCTGCCTCTTTGCGTGAGGATCATTAATGAAGGACATGACACGTTTCCATGCATTCACATCAGGTGATCCCCACGAGCCCGGCGTGTGCGTCAGAGTCAGCCGCTGAGCCGCCGCAGTCTAACCGACCTCTCTGTCCATGAGTCACCGACTCGCGAGGCTGGAATCTGCGTTGCGAGGTACAAAGAGCTGCGTCGTAAATCGCAGTTCAACATACGTGTCCATGGCAGCTGTGACCCACCAAAAAGTTTGAAAGTCTTCTCTGTGTTTAAGCTAAATTTAAAGGGGAAGTTCCCCCTAAAAAAAAATAATTAAAAAAAACACTAAGTGAATTGAATGAATGCAGACAGATTGCAAAATGCTCTGTGGAATTTGAGGATAATCAGATGACAGAGATGAATTTTTGAATTTTGTTTGATTTCATTTTCAGCCTTCTTTTGTTTGTGATGTCACAACAGTGGTATGATTACACTTTATATATGAGTGAAATATGAAAAGGAACTCCCAATCTTCATTATTTATGAAATATGTATGCTCCTTCAGTGTACCACTGACGTAAATTTAAACAAACATTATTCTCAATTTATTCTGAAGGAACCAGGTCCAGTGCTGTGTAAACATGCTGGAAGAAGTGAATTCATTTTCTATTTCCTGTTATCATGTTTCTACAGGTACTTTTGTGAAGAGGTAAATTGCAAGATAGTTTCCCATTTTAAAAGTCAACACTCGCGTCTTTCAATGAGTTGTTTGTGAAATCCAAACATTGTACGATTAGGGAAAACCCCTTAAAATCCCCCCAAATCTATGTTGTAGTACTGGTTGCATATTGATGACTTCTGCTGATAAGAATATGTCTCTAAGTCACAAATTCAGTAATTATTTGCTTGAAATACCATGTATTAAAATGTAAGTAATGTTTAGTAGATGTAAGTAAATAATTTACTTTTTAGTTACATTGCACCCACTTAAAGGAGACCTCCGGATGATTTTTTGATTTTTACATTTGAACAACTATAAATTAGTTATACGGGGTACAGAGTTTCAGAATTTATAGTGATTGGGACGAAGGATAAGAATGTTTTCGAAATTTATAACAAATTGCAATGAACAAGGATGATGACATGGCAGCCTCATCATAAGAATGCATGAGTTGGGGCTCAAGGAAGCAGAACAAAAGAAGAAGGCATGCATAGATTATACACAGGTGAACTTGCAAGCAAGTGGTGTTGTAATGGAATTACGCTGCCACTTTTCTGAAATATGTGAGGCTCCTATGTCATCGGCACTGTTCAGTGTAATTTGTTTAAGGTTTTTCAAAGTATTGTTTCTCTGCTCAAGAACCTCAATAAATTCCACAAATATATACATGGAACTATCGATTTATGTATCACATGATATGAAATTATGAAAATCGTCTGGAATGCCCCTTTCAAGCTCTACTCCTAAAAAATTGTCTTTTTTTGTCCTCTTGTGATGTCATCAGCAGCAATGATGTCAGCTGAAATAAGCCTAGCGTTACCTGATGCTATGCACCTTGCTGTAGGCAGGCACACCAGTTCGCACTGGCAAGACCAGGTTCATACAGTACAATTCTTGCCATACTCACAGAGACTCCAACCCCAAGCACCTTCTGATATGGAGATTCTCTCACCTGAAACCGCTAGAAGACGGGAGACTCCAAGCTGATGTGTGCGAAGCGCACATCATGTGCATGAAGCGTGAAGTTTCGTGCAGCAGGGTCCAGGGCTCTTAAAGCAGGCCCTGGAAGCTCTAGGGTTCAAGATGCTCTCTCATGCTATCTAAGGCTTATTTTTCAACATACAGTGGCAATAAGTAAGAAATCCTTTCCAACGGGAGACACAGAGCCAGGGCGGGAGAAATTAACTCTCAAGCGGGAGAACGGGAGATTTTGCAAAAATGGGCTTTCGGCGGGAGATCTCCCATCGAAAGCGGGAGAGTTGGAGTCTCTGTACTTAGAATCCCAGGACATTTTCTCACACAAATGTGTAATAGCAATCTCGTGCTATTATGGTATCTGAGATGTGTTCTGACACCTGCCTTTGCTGTTGTTTGTGCAGCACTCAAGCTAAGGTGCACCATTATAAGTGACATGATGATGATTTCAGCTGAATTTTCCTCATGACGTGATGACGTCATGAGTGGTAAGAGAGTATTATTTTGTTGGGGTTTTCTTTAAGTGTGGATGCATGAAATTGAAAAATGGAACAATAAAAAAAACCTAAGGAACCTGTTTTTTGTGAAATTTGTGAATTTGCAATTTATAAGTCTTTTAAACATCAGGAAAAGTCAATGTGTGATGGATGTCAGGGAACCTTTGAATAAGAATTTACAGTAAAGTCAAGATGCAACAGTGAAGTAATACATTGAAGTCAACACAGAGCAATAACATTTATTTTCACACATCAAGCCACTTGTGAAAGTGTGAGGTGATAACCTCAGTGCCTCTGTCATTGCTAAGCTGCATAATACATGGATGTGACTCATCTCACTATTTTCTGAAAACTTTTGAAACTTTGAAATTGCATATGACTCACCTCACTATTTTCTGAAAACTTTTGAAACTTTGAAATTCCATAATCCTCGATTTATTTTCCCTTCGCCGATTGTTATGAAGCCTTTTATACAAAAATGTTTCTGTTTGTTTTTTAACTCGACATCCCATTCAAGCGGAACAATAAAGTAATAGCTCATTGTTACCCTTTCTGGACCACAAACTCAAAATGCCAGTGGACATCCTGCACACACAGTTTGGCGATTGTAACGGAGGGGTTAACCCCTTCCGTGCCTGGTGCAGATGAACTTTTCTAGACATTCCTTGAAGGATGTAGTCTGCATGGCAAAATGAATGTAAAGGCGCATATCACGAGCACGAAGACCTGCGGCCAGAGTCCAGGGCCCTATAGAGCTATGAATAGCTCTATAGGGTTCTAGATGCTCTCTCATATTATTTCATGCTTATATTCCAACATACGATGGAACTAAAAATCATATTATTTATTTTCGCTTGATAGAACTTCATTCCTAGGGAGGAGACACAGAGCCAGGGTGGGAAAAATTAAATCTCAAGTGAGAGAAAGGGAGATTTTGCGAAAATTGGCTTTCGGCGGGAGATTTGGAGTCTCTTTTTCTTCAATTACTTTTCAAGAAGGATTAACTCCTTCATGTTTTCCCCTTTTCCCTCCATTTTTCTTCCACTTTCTTGCATTTGGTATCGTGGGTGAATCACTACACTGAATCCTGGGTGGTATTAGGACATTCACACTACCAATGGAAAATCACAACATTCAAAGTATCATGACATTTGAATGAGAGTTACTGGATGACTGCTTAAAGCCCCCCAAAAACATTGCCCACAATATTACAGACCAGGATGCGATGCTTTTCAAAATTAACATAAAATTTGCTGTGATATACAAATCGCTATGAGAGTGCACTGCAGCAAAACCAGATTTTTTTCCATGGGACTTCCACTCGTATTCCCCCTGCAATAGTATACAAAATATGCAGCTAGCCAACTGGGCTTATGTGACTTCGTAAAATGTGAGAAGCAGACGGCCAAGCAAATATTGCATGTGTGTGCGAAAAGTCAGAATATTTCTGTAGGGCCATAACTTTGCAATTTTCTATCATGCACAGTGCATGGAAACCTCAAACATCACACAACTTATTTAATGTCAGTGTTTTGCAATGAGAGTAGGCCTCTTAACCCATTGAGGATGAGTCCAGTGTAATGGGCAGGTATCTATGGGAAATGTGTGTTGTAGCAAAATCAGCCCATCGTCAACGGGTTAACGTTTGAAGAGCTTGTCGCGTATAAGGTCATTTTTTGTTTTCTTTTTTTTAATGATGAATAACAGACATGTCATCAAAGAATATGGGTCCTTGTTATGACACTATGACACAACACAGATGTGTTTACATTGTGATGAGATGTAGATCTACCTACAAAAATCATTTGGAGCTAAAGCTGCCCAGACATTTTGAGGACAGGAATAAGGCAGATACCATGTCTAAGAATAAGGTCTCTTAAAAAGTACTTTGACAGCTCACAGAGCTTTGGTCATAATAAGCCAGAAATGAGAGTGAGAGTGAGACTGAATGCTGCTCTTCTGAGCTTCAAATGAGGCTTGTGCTGCCCTGCGAGTTGGTGCTCACGTAGTAAAATGGTAACTTGTTGCTAGTTTGTGTTGGACTGTGGCAAGTACAGATCTTGTATCAGGAAACTGGAAGTGGATATGTTAGGTATGAATCTTTTGTCATGAAAGTGACAGTGTTCATGCAGGGTGCTACAACAAAGTGATATGAATTGGTTTCTTGCCCGTTAAAAGTGCAGGGCCTTTTCCATTACACCCATTCAGACTTGTGGGAGAAATATATCTGTTATAATGACCTGTAGTCTTTTGCATAAAACATTTAACCTGAGAAAAGCTCTGGTAAGAACTGAAAACTCAGGTTAGTATGATCCGACCATTGACTTTACACTGGAAAAAATACTGTTCAAAATCAGCCAGAGTCATTCTCAGGTTGAAAGTTTTATGGAACAGGCCCCCGATGTGTATATTGGACTATTGTGAGGAAAGAAACAGAAAGATTGTACTAGCTGGTGAGCAAAAGTTGGGTTCACTCCTTTTCTTAGTTTACCCCGTCCTTTAATCTTCCTATCCCCATTTTCTCCATTTCTATCTGCCCTCACAGGGTTACCAGCTGTCATTGTGCCTACCATGCTGTCATCCAGGGGCCTTCCCATCGGTCTCCAGATCATTGGTAGGAGCCACCAGGAGCAGTCCCTGCTGACCGTTGCCAAGTGGCTGGAGCAGGAGGTCCGTTTTCCTCACCATGTCCTGGAGGATCACATCGCCGCGGCGGGAGTGGGGCTCCAGCGGGAGGAGTCTGGGACGAGCATGCCTTGACGACTCTGTGTGCAAGGGAGCGCTGAGGTTTAGTGGAATGGTACTCTAGACTCTCAACCTTGAGATGCTGAGTTCAAGTCCCATCCAGTGGAAACATCTGTGGAGGAGCGGTGTGAATGCAGAATGGAGGGAGAAAAACTGTTGTCACCAGCATTTTTAGGGCGCTCTTCTTAACCCGTTGAGGACGGGTCCCGAGTACACTCGGGCGAGTGTCTATGGGAAATGTGTTTTGTAGCAAAATCAGCCCATCCTCAATGGCTTAAGCATAGCGTACCATTACCATACCAGCACCAGAGGAGCACTTGAACACTATCAAAGTGTACTATACTGTTCCATTCCATGCCAAAAGTGGACCACTTTCCGATTTGCTCCATTTGTACCATGCCATACTGTAAAAGTGGATATTTTCGCGCGACTATTTTTTCTCGCTTGGCCGGGTAAGAAGAGTGTCACATGTTTTTAATTCCGCGGAATCAAGACATCACGCACAGGAACATATGGCAAGCAAAAATATTCGCGTGCTTTTATTTTCGCGCTAGTTTCTGGTTGCGCGAAATGCGCGAAAATTTCATCACCGCGAAAATTTCCACTTTTACAGTACCTGAATTTGTCATGACAAGAATGCACGTGACACACATTACTTCATAATACAAAGAGTTGATTCCCTCTGTCCAGGATGCACCTTTGTATGTAGTGTAAGCTTGCAAGTTGCATGACCCTGCTGTGACAAAACGTGTGACTTCTCTGACTGGAGTCCAAAAATAACTCATGAGGTACGTGTTCTCCAGAAAGCGCCAGAATGCTCCCAATCTGTCGTAGTATGGTATGGTACGGTACGGTATGGTTTGGTTCGCTTTGGTTTGCTGTTGAGTGCTCAAAGGCGGTCCTTGTTTCAGGAGAGTGTCATTGAAGGATGCCTCAAAACTACATCGCTGTTTGAACATGACACTTTTATGACTAATGTCATAGTCATCATTCATCAAGCTCAGATTAAACTCTTCTGCTACCTCAGAATGGCAGGAACCAAGATGAAAGTCTCCTGGTCTGTTGCTTTCTTAGTCTGTCTGTGTGTGTGTGTGTATGTGTGTGTGTGTGTTTTGCATGTGTGTGCATATGCAACAATAGTGAAAAGGAACCAACCAAAACAAATGGCATTCAGAGAGACAGTCGGTGGTTTACTGCCAACGACCCCCAAATACAAAGTAATAATAATGACAATATATGCATATATATTGTCAACTGAGAACCAGAGGAGTGCTAGCGTGTTTTCAAGACCCTGTTTCCACTGAGTGAAAAGGCCGCGCTCGGCCACGGCCGAATCCGGCCTTCATTTCACTGTAAACGTGCAAAAGGCCAAATGCGGTACCAAAATCGGCCGTACATTTGGCCAAGCTCTAGAGGTAGTCTCGGCGGCGGCTTGGCCGCGACCGAGCCCGGCCTTTTCTCACTGTAAGCGCAAACTGGGCCAAATGTGGTACCAAATTGCGACCGGCGCGCTCCCAAAACATTGTAATACTCGTTTGTTTACAAGCAGAGCGCCACTATGACAAAATATTGAAAGGTTTAAATTAAAGCCCGGGCCGAGCCCGGCACTGTAAACGGACAAAATTGCGTGGCCGAGTACCGCAATTGAGGCCGGGCTCGGCCGTGACTCGGCCTGGTCCTGCACTGTAAACAGGGTCTAAGATTTGAGCGTAAAAATAAATGAAAAAAATCAATTTTCATTTATAGTGTACACTTTACTTGATTGAAAATGGGTTGATTTATAAGCATTGTTCTAATTATTGGTTAAATAAGTACCCTTGTGGTTTAAAATTGACACAATAATGTAGAGGAGATCAAGCTCTATGACGTGATACCAATAATTCAGTACTCATCCCCCCCCCCCCACAAAAAAGATGCAATAATGTCCTTCTGGTTTTTAGATGAGAATATACATATTTATGTTCTCATACAAATTTGATAGGCCAGTCCAAAATATGTGATATCCTAGTCCTCAGCCAAGATGTTTTTCATATTTGTGATTTTAAGCGTGTACCTTCATCATATCAGTGCAATTGATAATTAATTAAATTTGATTAAATTCTATGCCTTTTTCCAGCCCTGCATGTAGTGGAACAGAAGGCAATCTTTGCACGAGTAGATATGTTGTGCCATTTGCAAGTGAGAGCAGTGACTTTGCTATTTATGTGTTTTGAAATAAAAGGATGAATAATGTAGTGGATTGCTACAGTGTGTAGACCTAATCTCTTGGGAAGGGATAAGACTCAACTTGACATATCAGAAGAGAGAAGTTAAATCAGAAAAACATGGATATCTTACCCAAGCCAAGTCAACATTATTGTGTAGAATTTGCCATATATGCATTAATATAATAATGTCACGTATTGTATTCTTTACCCATTAGTGCAGTCATAAACCGGGATGTCATAAACTACATTCTTTTATGGCGTCTTATATCTGAGGGTAAATATTTTCTTGGACCCCACCTAGTCACAATAATGTTGTTCAATCCCAGCTAAATGTTTGTGCTCCACAAAGTCTGGAGTTGATGCAATTTGTATGTTTGCCTTCGTCAAACTCGAAAGCATGAAAAGTGTTCTTTAAAGGTAAAATCCATCCTGAAATTCTTTTTGCTTTGCTTTGATCAGTAGAAATTTGGAAAAAAAAATATTTGAAATTATATATATATTACAAAAATTAAGAGAGTAAGACAAATTGGCAACTCTGTGTAATCTAGTCTTGAGCAGCTCTTTATTTTGGTGTTTTTTTTTCAATAATTTTCATTTCTCTAAAATATTAGGGCACTAGTAGAAGTTTTCCATTGAGGAGGAGACCCAAAAAGAATTATTACTCTAATCATATACCAACAACAGGTCCAAAAAAAAAAAAATCTTGAGAGAAAAATGAAATGTACTAAAATGTACAATCCTATATGAGAATTACAGTTGAAAATTATCACTAATCATCAATATCTGTTTCCTGGTACGTCTGTTTGCTTTGCAACATATCACATTTAATCAGTCCCATCATATTATTTTTTTACTGTTTAATTTTTGATAGCATTTACAATCCACATGCTATTGTTCAATGTTGATTTTAGAATGCATGTGTGTATAAGACAGGTTGGCTCCAGCGCAAGATGTACACAGAATTTTATTGTTATCTTGAAGATAGCATAAAGTCCAAACCTTTGATGAAGGCTGTCATGTACACCACTTTATAGAGTGAAACTTCCATAGGAATACATGTGTACATGTGGACATTTATTCAATGACGTATCTTTAATCCTTTCAGACTATAGACATGTTCAGTTTTAAAACTTATGTTGGCCATTACTGGGAGGGGGATGGGGCTTCCAAAGTAAGAAGAAAAAAAATGATTCGATGGGTTATGCAATGAGTCAGGTGCATTGCTATGTCAGTGCAAAATTTAACTTAATTGTTTCTGAAGCACACCCCCCCCCCCCCAGTTATGGTTGAAATAGACATTGACGTTAAAAAACACAGCCTCAAACCAAGCAGGTCTATGAAAATGGCATGATATGATTTTACCCAAGATCTTGAGATAAGTCTTTTTTTTTTTTAATCACCAGTAAGAGATCGAAGCCAACATTTCATCACAAGTTATGTCCTTCTAGCTTGATTTTTTCATTCAGATGAACTGTCAAACTCCCTCCCCCCCCCCCCCTTCCATCAACTAGTGGGTGGAATTATTCTTTTGATAAACCAGATTGCAGTTTGACACTCAGCCAGTTGTGCACGATATCATAGTACTGGTAATTAAGTCCTTTAAGCTCTGAATCAGAGAAAGGGTACAAATCCACTAGTGCTAATGGTGGTGTATTGTTTCGTTTGTTGATCTTGTTATGGTGCCGTGCAAATGAAGACCCAAGTTTGTGAATGCTGACACATTGCAGTCAGAAACAGGACAGATACCACTGTCTAGTGCTGTGTTGAATTATGTGAAAGACAAATAGCAATTGCCTCACTGTTTTCTCAATGAACTTTCAGTATTGTGTTTTGGCACGAAACTGGCAAAAATAATGACTGAATAATATTTGTATATTTAGCTTTTGTGTCATTTCTGAGTATTGCATTTCAAAACTATTTTTTGTTAATTTTCATTGGTGTCAAGTTCCAGTGGTGCTGACTTTCAAAAGTATTGGTTTTATGCTTTGTGAATGCTCCATTTGAATATGAAGATATGGAGATTGCAAGTGATGTACACACAAGTACCAAAAAAACAAGGAAAAGTAGAAATTACGCGGTGCGTAATATATGTCCCCGCCGGAAGTAGCATTTAGTAGCAAAATGTACAATATAGGTAAAAGGATCAAGGTCAAAGGTCAAAGAAGTCAAAGGTCAAAATTCTGTGTAGAAGTTTTGAAGCCCTCACCTAGTGCCATCACATAAAGCAAACGGAATCGAAATCGGGTTAGAAATTGCAAAGGGGTAGCATTTTGTAGCCAATGTACAATATAGGTAAAAAATCAAGGTCAAAGGTCAAAGAAGTCAAAGGTCAAAATTCTGTGTAGAAGTTTTGAAGCCCTCACCTAGTGCCATCACATAAAGCAAACGGAATCGAAATTGGGTTAGAAATGGCGAAGGAGTAGCATTTGGTAGCAAAATGTACAATACAGGTCAAAAATCAAGCTCAAAGGTCAAAGAAGTCAAAGGTCAAAATTCTGTGTAGAAGTTTTGAAGCCCTCACCTAGTGCCATCACTTAAAGCAAACGGAATTGAAATCGGGTTAGAAATGGCAAAGGAGTAGCATTTTGTAGCAAAATGTACAATATAGGTCAAAAATCAAGGTCAAAGGTCAAAGAAGTCAAAGGTCAAAATTCTGTGTAGAAGTTTTGAAGCCCTCACCTAGTGTCATCACATAAAGCAAACAGAATCGAAATCGGGTTAGAAATGGCGAAGGAGTAGCATTTTGTAGCCAATGTACAATATAGGTCAAAAATCAAAGAAGTCAAAGGTCAAAATTCTGTGTAGAACTTTTGAAGCCCTCACCTAGTGCCATCACTTAGCAAACGGAATTGAAATCGGGTTAGAAATGGCAAAGGAGTAGCATTTTGTAGCAAAATGTACAATATAGGTCAAAAATCAAGGTCAAAGGTCAAAGAAGTCAAAGGTCAAAATTCTGTGTAGAGGTTTCGAAGCCCTCACCTAGTGCCATCACATAAAGCAAACGGAATCAAAATCGGGTTAGAAATGGCGAAGGAGTAGCATTTTGAAGCAAAATGTACAATATAGGTCAAAGGTCAAGGTCAAAGGTCACAACTGAAATTCTGTGTAGAAGTTTCAAAGCTCCCATGTAGTGCTATCATATAAAGCAAACAGAATCAAAATTGGCTCATAAATGACAGAGAAGTAGCAAATTGAACATTTTGATCACACACGGACGCACAGACGGACGGACGGACGGACGGACACACAGACACACACACGTACGGAGCCCGTTTCATAGTCCCCTGCTCGAACTCGTTCGGCGGGGACAAAAAAAAAAAAAAAAGCTCCTAATAAATGGAGGTTTGTGGTAGCACAAAGGGTTGGTTAAGACAGTGCAGTCACCTAAATTTGCTCTGATGTGTGTGTTTGTGTGTGATGAAGATAAATGCAGCAACAGGTTTACATCATACTACATGAAATATGTAGTTGAATGCCTGCCAGCCATTGGACAAACATAATCCTGTGTTACGTGATCATTGTGCAATGTACGCCTTCCACGGGTAGAGCATCCAGAGATGTACCCTTTTGGGAGAAGAAATTCGAGTCAACAAGTGATGCAAAATGAAAGAACGTTGATATTTAGAGTCCATAGTCCATAAATTTCCTAGTCTGTACAGCGCTGGTATCCGGGTACCAGTATCTGTCTAATATTGTACGACGCGAACAGAAAGTCTGATTTACCCAAGTAGTGCATAGTGACGTTGGGTATAATCAACACTCATACACAGTGCATTGTATGGGTTTGGTTATGATGCTGCAAGAGTAGCTACCACAGAAAAACTCAGGAAGGGGTATGCCTTATTTGCGGAATACTCGGACCAACCAGCAGAAAATGACAGCTGGTGACTTCTGCTGAACTTGGGGACAGTGCAGAATATTCTGACCTTACTGGTTTGAAATGCCTTGTCTGGGAGGTTGTAAATCCCCCAACTTTGTCTGGGGACTCGTAACTTGGACTCGGTGGCATTTCGATTTTTCATAGAAGGGAACATGTCGGATGCTTATTTGTTATCACACCTGCAGCACTGCTAACCTTGAAAAAAAACATCGCTGTATTCTGAGGGCTGAAAAGGCATATATTTTTGATGGAAAACAGTATTTCCACCCTCCCCGCAATAAACGTGGCAACTTGGGGAAAAACAGTATTTTCCATGAAACCTTAACTATTTTTTGGCAAAAAAAAAAAAACAACAACCCAAAATAAAATACTGGGGGAAAAAGGTTACAGTTGTCATCTCTGCACCAGCCATCATCAGTATACATGTAGGTGGTGCGTCTATCGTTTGTAGCACATGGGTACCGTGGACTCCAATTATAATGAAGTCCTTGGGACTGGCAGTTTTCTTTCATTATATGAACATTTCATTGTAAGCGAACAAATAAACAATGAAAAAGAGTATAAAAACATAGAGCGGATAATGCTGCGACGTGAATTCTTACTTTGTTGTAACCGGAATTTTGTTATAGCCGTGTTCGTCATATATGATGGGGTGCGCTGTATTGTATGATACGCTAATCATCACCACTCAGTTGTGCCAAGGTTGTGCTCCTATCATGGTTATGAACAGGGCGTACTATACGTTTCACAACTGCGGCTCCCCAGGAAAACATGAAAAAGTTCCTCTTTCCGAGCTCTTAATTGATTTTCCTGCTCCACCTACAATAAATTGTTGCAAATGGAGGAAATCCTATGTATGTGTCAAAGTGCTGGGATCCAGCACAAACCGGGAATCCCCTGCCCCTGTCCCCGTCTCATAACTCCAGACACACTTACAAACACACACACACACACACACTTATGCAAATGCTTCCTTGAAAAATGATCCTTCAGACACAATAAGTTGTTTACGGCACAATATTTCTCTCTCTTTTTTTTTTCTTTTTCTTCCATGCACTTCCTCCTCACTTAAGCCAAGAGTTGGGGGGGGGGGGGGGGGGAAACTCTTCAATACTAGCTTTTTGATCGTTGTTATTATAGTCTCGTATTGATGAGGGATGCGATGTGAATTGTGTTGCTAGAATTCATTAACTTTCCACATTTTCATCTGCTGTAAGCCCCAAACTCCAAATTTCTGTCAGACTTTGGCGGGAATCATTTTGAGGGAAGGAGGATGCAAAGTTGTTCAGGTGGCCCCCAAGGAGGTCCCAGGGATGGAAACCAAAAAGGTCCTAAAGTGACTAGCTTTTCAAAGACCTCCAGATCCAAAAGGGGTGCAATGGACGACGAAGTCACACATTGCATGCCGGTGCTATTGGAGGTAACCGTTGTGAGTCGTTCGTGACATCATGCAGACAGTGGCACTGGTGGCTACGTGATCACCTAAGGTCAGGTAGCAAAGACCAAAAGTTGAGGATGGGACCCAAATTTTAAAAGTGACATATGATTTTATCCCTTGTAGTGCACAATCATTTTTATCCAATTTGATAATTAAGGATCAGTATACTATTGGATTGTTTCAGGAGCCTAAGAGCAAGCCCCCTACACAAAATTTCCAAAATTTTCTTTACTCAAAAATCCAAAGTAGTAATACAGCCAAGTTGTACTGTATATACTAGAAACTTTGCTTATTACAGTTTCAGTGATGGAAAAATTTTGGCCTCATATGAGGGGGTTAATATGTTGGGAGAGGGCATGCAAATTCCTAGAACTGACATATTATTCGTTACAAGGAAGAAAAACTGACCTGCCAAATTAAGGCCTAGAAGTTGTCATTTTCAGGGGTTTGGATATTGTTTCATGTTTTCCCACTTTTTGGCCTAGAAGTAAGACTATAAAGCAATAATGACGTAGAGATACACAGGACTAGATAACATGCTCTCCGGATCGAGTCAAGTTAAAATCCTTGTGTTGTGAGGTAGACGAACACCAATACAGATATAGTTGGGACCATACAAATCAACAAAAGTAATAAGGGAAATTATGGTATATGTAGTTTTAACGAACAGTTAATCAGCTCGTTTAAACGAAACATCTACGCACCAGCGTTTGTTATAAAGGGGCTCATGATATACACGGCAAAATAACAGATTTATTGACAGTTGCAGGGATAGTTAATTTGATGAAATACTTTTTCTGTTATTGTGCAAAAGGCATGAGACGTCATTCATAAGGAGATGGGATTATCTCATGAATACGTGATAACACATTATAACCCTCATGAAGGTCATGCCGGGGCGGAGCAAGCGAGGACGAAAGTACCATAAACTTTAATCCTCTCCTTTCTAGTCAGTTGCCGAGGTAAATTATATTGTGTGTGGATACATTTAAAGGTGCATTGGTCTTTAGCTACTTGAAAAGGTATAGTTAACATTTTCGGAGGGGGGGGGGGGCACCACAACGAAAATTCCTCTAAGGTTGAACTTGTCTTAAAAGCTTGGGGCAATGTCGAGCCAACGGGGGTCGTTTTTATAATTATTATATTTTTTTTAAGCTCAACAAAGTCAAAGAACTCGGGTCATTTTACTACAAGCGTATTCGATTTATTTTTTTTTTTCGTCCGTTTTCTCTTCTTTTCATCATGTTCATCTCTTGTTAAAACTGATTTCCGGCCTATCCAATAGATGCCCGTTTGAGAGCTTCGCGGAATCCCACTTTGCCTTCAGGGCCGTGAAGGGTCGTTTTTTTTTTTCTCTCTTTTTTTTTTGTGTGTGTGTTTTACGTGGGATTTGAGTGCAATATGTGTGTGTGTGTGTGTTTGCGTGTGTGTTCTCTTTTTTTTTCGGAGTGGGGGAGGGGAACCACATAAAAATCATTCGCTGTAACTACATGTATGTAAAGATTGTTGCTACAGTTTCGCATCAGTACTTGATAGATAACTAAATCAAAACTGTGTTTAGTATAGAAAGTTCTTTCGATTGTCGTGATAGAAGCAGTAATAATGATAACGATAATACGTTTCAATTTATACAGCGCGTGATAGTCTTAAAGATTCTTTGTTATATCATATGCGCTTTACATAACCTCCGTCTTATGCACCACCCCTCCCCCCGCTCAAAAAAAAAGAAGAAAAAAAGATAATTTTTCAAAGAATTTACAAATTGCTTAGTGTCTGTTTGACAACTTATTCCACAGAACAGGCGCTGCAACAACAAAAGAACGATCTTCATATAAAACAGGTGGATGAAACTTGTTCAGTATAAAGGAAATGCTCATTAGAAGACCGGAGGTTTCTTGAGTATAGCATAGGAAGAATATTACGATAGGCAGTAACCCAGAAACTGACCAGAATTACACAGTCGTCCAGCGTCGGGTATCAAATCGATTTTTTACTTGTATGACGACATCCAACGGAATTCCAACCCCCACCTCCCCCCCCCCCCACTAACACACACACACACACACACACACACACAAACAGCAAGATCCAACACACATTCAAATACTTCACCCCACCCTTCTCCATTAACACGATAAAGAAAGAGAAACTGATGTTCCATGTAAACAGGAAAAGAAAACGAAAATGTATTGTTCTATACTGTTTGTGTGGCTGAATTTATCACATGATTGTATTGCACAGGCTTTGTCGTGATGGTAAGACAATAATGTTTATTACTGTCTGTAATATGATCTTTCCTTTCGGAAGTTATTCTCCGAGGAGCAGTGTTCGAGTCACATGAGAATTACACAGCATTTTCTCCACCAGGCCAATTGCGATTCTCCCACACATCAAAACATACTTGATATACCAGTTGGGAGTGTATCATCATTACGCTATATTTCTGGATCCGTTCTTCTTTTTTAAACGACGGTTTTTCAGTCATCTTGCATGGTGTCTTTCTTCCCTTGTTGGCTTGATTTCTGTACCTCGTGGGAAACTGTGACTTTGTTTGTTTGTTTGTTTGGTTTGTTTGTTTGTTTCATGTAGTCAAGGAGATAAAAGCCCTCTATCAGCCGAGAGGCCTTTTCTCTAGACCTTTTTTATTTTCTCTAGACTGTGAAGTCATGATATAAAAAGAACAATTCAAAGAAACAAAGAAAAAAAGAACCATGGACCCCATGGAAGACCAGCTTAGCACACCCGAATATGGGCTCCTTAGGGTGGGATTTCACGGAGCACGCGAACGATTTGCAAAGGACGCGAATGGCAAAATCCAGCATTCGCATTTTGGTCTGCAAAAGATCGCCAAACGAACGTGAGGGTTCGGAAGCGTCGTCAATTGTTCGCGAATGTCGTTTTTACTTCGGCGAGAATTTCAAAAAAGTTTGAAATTTTCTGCGAACCTTTTCCGCACACTTGGTCGTGATTTGCTCGTGAATTGTTCTCGAAAGTGTCTTTAAAGCCTCGTCATAATATGCGCAAGACCTTCGCAAGACACGCGCGATGTTCGCAAAATATTCGTGAAACCCCAAACAGACTCGGAATCTTTGGAGAATGTCTCGCGTATGTTACGCGAAATCTGCGAAGTTTTTCCGATCATTTTACGACGTAATCGCAAACTGTTCGCGTACCTTTTGAGACATTCTCGCGAACGTTTAGCGCACGTTTGGGGGATGTATATACGTTTTATACGTTTTCTACAAATAAAAATCGTAGCATACACCTAAACATCAAACAGTTATTAACAACTATAGTAACATAAGAAATTAAAGACTAGCAAAGAGAAAGAAATATTTGATATACAAAAAAAATTGCAGAATACAGTTAAAATTAATCTAAAGTATGTACAATTTTATTTGAAGTGCAATTTTTATCATCAAAGTGCAATTTTTATGTACTTATACTTTAGGAAGATGCTTCCAAAATGTTTAATGAACTATTTTCAAATGAGTGATAATAGAGGATATGATAAGAGAATCAAAGATAGATTTACATTGCCTTATGCCAGAACTATGCCATCATATACTTCTATATTTTTTAATGGACCCAAAATTTGGAATGCTATTCCGGTCGAAATAAGACAGAGTTCATCGCTGAATGTGTTTAAAAGACAATTAAGATTGCATGTTTTAAATCAGTATGCCAGAATGGTGTAATAAACTTTTTTCTTGTAAAACATGTCAGTGTCGTGTATGTGTGTGTGCGCGTATGTATTTGTGTATTAACTCATAAAGAAATGTATTCATTCAATACTTTAATATCTTATGAATGAAATAGTATGGGGACAGGACTTTTATATAAGGCATAGCCTTTGTGTCTGTCTCCGAACACTTTCAAATGTATTGTATTTTCGTACTGATGCTTATTGTGATCATTCTTTTCTTGTTATTATGGTGTTGTCAATTTTCTGTATTCTCCTGTTTGTTTGTTTTTTTTTACAGAAAGTGTTGAATAAATCTGAATCTGAATCTGAATCTGAAAGTATAGAGATTATGTGTTGGAGGAACTGCAAAAAAAAAAGGAGATACGTCCTAGGAAAAAAAATGTAGGCAAGCACACAATAGAAAAATGAGAGAAAAAGAAAGGAGAAATAGAGGAAAGAAAAAATTCAACTCAAGACAGCTTCCACCTCTCCTTGGGTACATTTTCTCCCATGATTATTGAAAAATTTTCGTTGTTCGCATTTCCGTCGCGTGTTCTTCGTGTACGTAACATGCTGTACTTTAGCAATGATACACACGACATTCGCACATACGTCGTGGAAACTTCGCACAAATTGCGCAAGAATAGTGTTCGGCTTCATTGTCGGAAAACATTCGGAGAAAAACATTTCCGAATGTTGGATTTTGTCATTCGCGTCCTTCGCAAATCGTTCGCGTGCTCCGTGAAATCCCGTCTTGTGCCATCTTCTCAGATGGAAATGACCAAACAAACCATAACCTAAAAAAAAAAAGGAATAATCATGATATGAAAAGCAAAAACAACAAAAGCAATCATTCGAGGTGCTTGTCTTCTTGTGATCAATACGAACACTTCATTATCACATGAGCATGAGACGAAGATGATCAAATTTGACGCAGTTGTCAAGCACTAGCGATGTTGTGTCTCACCAAATGAGAACGCATCCACGGGAAAAAGGCGTGATAGAGGAAGGGTGATGGGCAGAGTGATATGCAAAGACGATAACTACGTACCGTAAAGAAGGATTGCAAAACAAAACAAAACAAAGCAAAAAGACTTCATGGTCGTTAGGGTGGGAGCATCCTGGAAATACATAAATCCCAACCTTAATGCCATATAAAATCAGACAGACAAACAAGGCCTTTGCAATGTTCAGTGGATAAAATAGAATACTCGAGAGTATCTCTTGATGGCCGAAACCATATTTTCATTCAGCCACTTATTCTTCTCGATGAAAAGTGCAGAATCCGCCATAATGGAATCAATCCTTGAAAAAGGTCGCCCCAAAGGCCAGAGAAGCCATCGCGTGACCCCGTAAATGACGTGTTTTTATAGTAATGAATATACACAAAATTATATTTTACTCTTTCAGGGAGCGTCGATGATTTAATTTTTTATTCAGCCTGAAAACCAGACAAACTGCCCCAACATGCCCAACGAATGATCTCGTGCCCCTCCGGCCTGTCCATTATAACATGACTGATATTATGCCTGTATTTGGAAAAGAGTTCTTAGCTGCACAATGTGCATGTTCCCTTTCAGCGAAACGTTGACATATAGATAAGCTCAGCTGCAATACTTAATTGCTTCAGCGATCCTTTGTGCACACTACGCTTGCGCACCGAAAAAGGAGGAGAAAAAGAAACGAACAAAACAGCAAAACAAGACCACAGGAAGACAACATGCATGCGGTATTTGTCAATTATTAGCATAATCATTGCCTAACTCTCTAACAGGCTTATTTCGGAATGTCGGATGTAACGAACCTTCTTTCATTTCGGATTAACGAACCTTCGAAATAAAGAACCTTACTTCATTTTTCGTATTTCTAACCTTCATAACTGTACGAACCAATGGATTAACGAAAATTTGGATCAACAAACTGTAGCTGGCTTACTATTACACGACTCTGAGTTAACCTCAAAATACGTGCAGCTTGAACTCCGAAGTTCATTGGCCCTCTGCCAAAAGCTAAGAAAATCCATCAAAAATCCGTGAAAATTCCCAGATTACTACCAAAATTTAATAATTCGTTCCTTGTGTCATTATGAACTTTTCCCGCAAGTTTCATTCAAACACGTTCACAACTTTTTGACTTATTTTGCAAACAGACAAACAAACAAACAAACGCCGATGAAAATATATCTCCTTCCTTGGCGATGATAAAAATGCAACTTCATACATGCAAACTAACTCACCCTTAACTGCGATCGATCGATTGATTGATTGAGTGAGTGAGTGAGTGAGTGAGTGATTAATTAACTATTTTCCATTTGTACGTGTATGACTACAATTTACGTATTATCATATTCTATGATGGGAAATGAAACTCATCTTGTCTGTGCAGAAAGAACTACGCTTGAAGTTTGGAAAGGCTGAAGTAACTCTTTTTATGCGGGTATTCAAAATTATCTTGATAAGGGTTTACATTCCTCTCACTTTATGGAAATCTGAAAGTAACCGTTATTATAAACGGTTTGATAATAACTGTTGACTAGGGTCCTTGTAGGCGATTATTTGGCTATAACTAGAGTGTAGAGCATCGAGGTCAATGAGAGAAAAGTATCACAGTCTGGGAAATCGGAGACACTTCAGTGTGTAAAGTGTCGGGGATCATGCACACTATTGCAAGTCATGTCACACACATTTATTCCACACCTTCCATCTGAGTCATCTACTGAAGATATGGAGTTATTTAAGTCGCATAAACCTGAAGAACTCTTCAGGAAAAACCCATCGCTAACGGTGTAAGTTACGGAACCAATTGTACCTATTTCAATAAGATGACAAGAAATTTTAAGAAGGGAATTTGGGAAATTTTCCTACATACGACGAGTAGATTTCGTAGAAGTTATTTAAACCATCTGCAAGGTCGTGGAGTACTCTCATCTCGAAGTAACTACTAAGTTCAACGTTCGGATTTTGTTACGTAACAGTTTATACTACCCGTGCACGGCTACGTTTCAAGGTGCCACACCAATATTTCGTCTGATTTTGAAGTGATGTACCTTTTTACAATATTGTTTGCTGAAAAGCCGTCTCAAGACTCCAAAGTTATATCTCAGCACATTGTTTCCTATCATGATTTTGATGGATGTCATCCGTCTAGATTTGGTCAAACATTATATCGGTCATGGCATCACCAATGCTTATGTTTGGCCTATCACTAATAATGCGCTTGCTATGAAATATGATTACAAAATTAACTAACCCTGAAATTTAGGAATAGGTAGGCCCATGGCATGTAACAAAAAGAAAAACGTCCTAATCACCCTGCTTGAAAGAACACGATGTGTTCATATACAATGTATGTGAAAACGCTCGAATTGAATAGTGTGAGGATGATTTAACACTGTGGTGCGGTTTTTTACAGAGTGTCCACATGCACATAATGTTCTGTTTCACACTGTGAATGACATTATTCACACAATTTGTTCACAATGTTGAAACGCTCGAGCATTTTACCATCTAAATGGTACTCTCAGATACTGCACGATAATTGAAATTGTGCTTTAATCATGTTTATTATTATTATTTCATTGCCACATGGGTAGCGAGGACCAATTTAATTTATTCAGTATTTCCTTTATTTTTTTTTTCTCCAATTTTGCAAGCGCCATTTGAGTTGAGCCACTTCGGCTGATGAAATTGGCTTGAATCATTAATCGTAATATCGTGATGTGTCCCTTCATGAGATTTGATTTGCCTATAATAATATGCCTTGTGCGTGGGTGTAATGAATTTGGTATCTTCTTCATTGTTTTTTTTTTCCCTCTGATATGGAGTTTCGCACTGCAAATTTCCTATTAGAGCGGTGTGTCTGAAAGAGAAAGTTTATCATTCATCATGAAAAATGTAAATTCATTGTTATTGATGTTGTTACTCGTTTGGTGTCAGTCACGCACTATCGATCACCATATCGCTTTACGGAGCACAGTTATTATTTCATTATAGCAGCTGAAAACTCACAAAATTCGTGAAAATTTACTGTCATAGATAGGTGCAATCCCCCCCCCCCCGCCCATCAAATATATATATATATATTTTTTTTTTAAGTACAGTAAAGTACGAGCCCGACACCCACGAGTCATACGGCCTATGAGCTAGGCAAATCACGAGCAATATGTGAAAAGGAGCAAATAATTTTGTGTGCTCCTGTAGTGCGTTCTGAAAAAACAAAAAAACAAAAAACAAAAAAAAACAATGAGGAATTGGGGGAGACAGGTGTGATCTATCTACCCCGTACGCCTCTGGGTGTCCGTCTCGGTGACACATGAATGGGCCCATAAGGCCCTCACCAAAATATAAATGAAATCCATAACGCAGCTAAAGAAAAACATTGCCAACATAACGATATAAATAAATGATACAAGTCGGATGAGAAGTAAGGATGATATGACATTTTAAAATGTCAGATTTTTTTTTCGGAAAGCATTCTTGACCAGTCTTTATGAGTATTCCAGTCATCAAGTTGACAATGTCATGCACTCTCTGCTCTGCCATGGACATCAGATCACTACTCGTTGGCGATCACTGATGCAGTAAGCTTTCTGTGAGTGCGTTGTCATGTATACTGGCACAATTTCTTATTCATTTCGTATACAGAAATGACAAAAATTTCATATTTCAGCTGTATAGATATAAAACTTGTCTTAAAACCACCCACAATAAAAAAGAACAAATGTCAATTCTGATATATTATCTTTGTGTTGGGAACATGCTTTTTCTATATATTAGCTAAAAATGACAATTTTGCCGAATTAAAGAGTGTGAGGTTATGACATCATCAACTCGTTTATTTGAATATTCATGAAGATTGGTCTAGATTTTTTTTTTTAAATGTGGAATTTCAAAATGTCATATCTTCTTTATTTCTTGTCCGAGTTTGGTCATTTTTGTATCATTCTGTAGGGAAATTGTTTTATCTTTCTTTTGAAGTTTATTAATTTTCGGGGTGGATTTCCTCTTTAAGTACTTCTTTAACGTTGTCAGAGGAACAGCTGCTCTAGAATCTAACAACCAGAATCAGTAGCCACCATGGTAGCGTCAGCTAGGTGGGGTTATTCTTTAAGACTCCACGTACATCTACCGGTCGGTGGAGGAGATCTTTAAGTTTGTGTATCATTGACCAGCTACACCGCAAAAACATAGATGTCAGATTAACACCCTGGGTGTTAGATGTAACACCAATAAAGTGTCAACAGAGGACCACACCGAGAGATGTAGAAAGTATGTTGTAATGGTGTTGAAAAGTGTTCAAATGACACTTCGTGGTGTTAATTTTGACACTGTAGCTGATGGTAGTATATTTGACACCTTTTCTTTTAAAAAATCAAGTACTTTACCGGAAAGTTCATCATCAGATCGAGCCAAATTAAACCTTTTTAGTAATACCTCACTTGTGACGTAACAAGGAATCTTCTAGAAGTTCTGATTGAAAATATCTTGTATCTTCTTATTATTTTCTTTGTTTTTTCGCAGCTTTAATTACGCATATCTCAAACTCAACAAGGATGGATTTTGCTCGTTTTGCGATAAACTCTTCATATGTATAGATGTACAGCGGTGAATAATGTATTTATAACAAGATTTGTGATTGGTCAAATTGATATCACGTGACATTCATTGATTTCGCTGTATAGTTAACGGTCGTGAATCATGCTCCCTGACTGATGAATAGTGAATCCCGTGTTTAAGCAAGTAGGAATAGGCCATGTTCTACCAATTCGATGTTCCTACTTCCTTGCTTTCACCTTTCCAATTCTCTCCCTCCCCCCCCCCCCCTCTCTCTCTCTCTCGCTCTCTTTACATCCTTCCTCTAATCTTCACTGTAATTCTAAGTTGTAATTCCTACTTTCATGTACCTGGTTACCGGCTGGACCATAAATTATACAAAATTTTGATATTTTTGACGTATTTTGCACAATTAATTTGATTATGCAACTCTCGAATTAGCGTTGCTGTTTCTTTCCAAAGCTACTTGTGTTTATCATGTATTGTTGATGGTTGATGTCGCTTGCGCTGCGCAACATTGTTCATCAGAAACTCCAGATCAAACAGTTACCTGGTTACCACTAGATTAAAGTTTAATTTTCTATAATCTTATCTGTCCTTGCATGTATACATATATATATATATATATATATATATATATATATATATATATATATTTATTTATATATATTTATTTATATATATATATATATATATATTATATATATATATATATATATATATATATATATATATATATATATATATATATATATTATATCATATATATATTTTTTTTCTTCATAATGTCGCGTGTTTGAATAATTACTTGCTGGCATAACATGCACACGCACTGCAAAAACGTTGGAGTTAAATCTAACACCTATTAAATGTCGATAGAGGACCACACCGACAGGTGTAGAAAACATGTGATGGTGTTGAAAAGTGTTCACGTGGCACTTCGTGGGGTTAATTTACTTGACACGGTAACTGATGATATTTTAGACACTGCGCTGGTGTTAAATCAACAATGACACTGCATGGTGTTGATTTGATATTGCTGGTGTTAATGTCAGTGGTATAACATCCGCCCAGTGTCAATAGGAGAACACACCAGCTGGTCTTACTGGGGTGTAAATGTGTTCACAACTTTTTAGGTTTTCTTTTTTTCAAAAATCAAGTACTTTATTGGAAAGTTCTTAATCGTCTTGTTGAAGTTCAAAATCGACAAGAAGAACAGTAACTAATTACCCATTAAAAAAAAACAGTTTTATATTTTGAACTGACACCCGGAGGTATAAATTTAACACCAGAAATAAACACAGGAAATTTACCACCAGCTCGGTGTTCCACATTCAACACCGGACTTTTTGTAGTGCACATACAATACTTCACACTTTGGGCAGCTCCGTCATCCTGTTCGTGCCTATATAAAGCGTGGATCGTCTTGTTTTTCATTTAACATCTCACACACACACACTCACATTCACACTCACATACACACACACACACACACACACACACACACACACACACACAAACACAAACACACTCACAATGCAATGAAACAATCGTGTAAACCATTCCAAATATAGAATACAAAAAACAATCGTGTAAACCATTCCAAATATAGAATACAAAACCAGAGAACAGAATATTTATTATAGGAAAGAAACAGACACCGATACACGGTTGTTTACAGATTTTCCCCAACCACTGCGTTTGGCCTACAATCTTTCTCGCTTACAAATCTACTTGATGGATAATGAACACAACGCAACTAAGAGAAGAAAAAAAAAAATCATTAAGAATGTCAGTCTTGGTAAAACAAGAACACAAACTTAAACAAACCATAAGAGGCGATACAATCACTCTGTGTAGATACATTTTACAGATATTATAGAAAACTCTCCTCGTTTTCATGGCATCTTCTGCTTTTTAGCTCAAGAAACCCTAGTGGGAGTCCAGCGCGTACGAATCAGCCTGAGTTCATGGTTTGAGACTCACAAAGCTGGCTTCACCTCCGCACGTCATATGAAACCTCACTATACTTTATTGTGCTCTCTAACTTAAAGTTAACCAGCAAAGAGTGCCCCATCGTTGGTGGTAAATAGCGCACGAAAATTATTTCAATAAATATGGGCCGTCAGAGCGATATATATATGATGTGGTTTTATCCGAGAAGCTAAAGATTTAAGTCAGTCCTCAATCGCGCTTTGCTGCGTTCAGGTGGTCAATATCCGATACCTATTTGCGTTGGTCTAATCCTGCTTAGATAGCACTATATAGCTACACCATGATTGACCTACCACCAT
Source organism: Diadema setosum (assembly GCF_964275005.1). NCBI lineage: Eukaryota > Metazoa > Echinodermata > Echinoidea > Diadematoida > Diadematidae > Diadema > Diadema setosum. Next base: position 10,814,841 of record NC_092703.1, on the reverse strand, counting down.
CACTTATCGAGGATAACACTGCCATTGGTGTTGAAAAAATAGTATAATTTTTTAACATGGCGTATACTAGTAAATGTAACAGAGAGCGAAGAATGCTTCGTTGACTGGGGATTGACATTTGAAAGTGAAAATAGACAGTAAAAAGAGAATGCCGCGTTCACAATTACATATCTGTTAGGCCGACTACAATATTGCCAAATCAAAAGATAAACGCGGAACTGTCTGATGTTCAGAAAGGTGGATGGCCTTCGTCGCTTTCAGCTGAGGAGAGTGTAGTACAAGAGTGCTCCATAAATATACAAATTATTAATACATATTATATCACACCATTCGAGTGGAAAGGCAAATATACATGTATGACTTCAACGGACCGTCAGCACACGGACATTTTCAGTCCGGATTGGTTTTAGATCGACTAGTGAAAATACGGGTAGATGGTGGAGGATTTTAAATTGCCATTTAGCGCAATGCATCGATCCTCTTACAGACGTTAACAATCAATTACTGAAGAGCGCAGGAATTTGCCCGACAAAGTGGTAATGAAACATGCGATGTAATCACGCAATTTGTTCACATGTTGATTTAAGGCTAAAACAATAACAAGCAAAACAGCTCTTGATTCATATTTAAACAAAGTCTAGCTCCTTCAAGGTCAATTCGCATTTTAATTTCAATTTTCCCTTCACTCAAAACATGGATGATAATGTACAGTTTGTGGGTGTGGCAGATATTAAAATTTTCGATTTACTCGCTACCAATAATTTTATGAGATTGTTAGGCGATTTGATGAGAAACTGAGAAAAGTTGCAAATATTGATGTATGGTCGAGATTCGACGTAGTTTAAAATCGCCGTATTTCATGAATCAGATAAGACTATGATTGATTCAAGAAAAAAAAAAAAATCGGTAGATTCATGTGTCTCAGGCTGTCCCTGTGGAATGAAGACGACGCGACGCTGTTTGATGGTGCCGTGGCGGTCTATGACTGTGAAGAATCTGTTGACTTGAAGTCTGCGGTACAGACTGTAACGGACCGCTTGCTGCTGTGGAGATTGGCGTGTGTCTGACGACCAGAGAGTGGTTGACCGGAGGAGGAGGGTTAGATGACGGATGAGGATGTGTGGTTGTTGCCATGGAGACTGGGACTCTCTCTCTCTCTCTCTCTCTCCCACACACACACACACACGAGACACAGACACACAAACACACACACACAACATGCCCTCTCTCTCTCTCTCTCTCTCTCTCTCTCTCTCTCTGTCCCTATCTCTCCGTGTGTCTTCCTTCTAGAGGAATCGGGCGACGGCAAAGCTGAGCACGATGTAGCAGGCGCTGAACACGGCGCTGACCTGTGACCCACTGGTCGTCATCGCCATCGTGGTCATGGTGCCGTTCGTCATCGTCTGAGAAGGAGAAGGAGACAGAAATTATTAAAGGCCTCTGAGCAATCTTCATGGCATATATACTGTACACGATATATCACACGAGGGTTCATCCCACGAGACCGATACCCACGATGGCGAGTCATACAGCCCACGAGTTCGACAATGAAAGAAAGATCCATGAGTCATGCAACCCACGAGTCATACAGCCTATGAGTCCGACATTTAGGCAAATAACGCCTGTGATTCCGACACTAGGCAAACGAAGCTCACAAGTTCGACAGTAAACAAAAAAAGGCACACGAGTTCGATACTAGGCAAAAACGGCCCACAAGTTCGACATTATACATCACGGGGCTTAATGTGTCAGTCTCGTGGGCCTTGTCTGCCTTGTGTCGAACTCGTGGGCCTTGTTTACCTAGTGTCAGACTCATTGGACTTATTTGATTAAGAGTCGAACTTATGGGATGTATGCCTAGAGGATTGTATAACTCGTGGGCAGTATGACTCGTGTGCTGTATGATTCGTGAGTGTCGAACTCGTAACGTGAACCCGTCCACGAGGAGTTTGAGCATGCATGTCGCTGCAACATGCTCAAATTCTTGTGCAGCATCCTCAAAAGCCAGCAATATATGCAACATCCTCGAATATTGGCAACGTGCTCAACATAAAGTGTTATCTACATGTGAAAAAAAAAAACATGTGCAAACCTTTTGAGACAACATATTACAAAACAAATAAAACATGATACACAGAACACTGAAGCAGCACAACGGGAAATAAGTCGCGAAATATTGCGCCGCACTTGTGATGGGCACGCATTTACAATTTTCGCAATAATTTCACGTTAGAGCTGCAACGTGCTCAAATTTCAAGTTGTGTACCACCATTTATATTATACAAATTACACACGTCATATACATATATATATATATATATATATATATATATATATATATATATACATATGTATATATTTTTTTCATCGACATTTATGACCACTTGTTTGTATGGTAAACATTCTGATAGATATTGCTATGCAAATAAAGATTAATATAAGGACACAACTTAAGAATTTCAGACCACCAATGAAAAATAGTGATATCAATCTATAGATCCTGCATTTGGGTTGTTTCTTTGTCGCAAGTACATGGAATTTTGCGCAAGGTGATTTTTCGACATCATTTATGTTGGATTCTAACAAGAAGGCGATGAACATTTGATGAGAAAAAAAAACAATAGAATCCGTGCCCAAGCTCACAGTAAATAGAGTTGCCGAGCGCGCATTGCAGATAGACTAATCGGCAAGGCGGATAGAGTTTGAAACTTTGGTGATGAAAGTTTTACACACGTAGCGAAAGGAGACATTCATGGGAAAAAAAAAACCCGAAACCGAATGACAAAAAGAGCAACTGACACGCATGTACCACCTCTCTTTCTACACATATACATAAATTGAAAAATTAGATGACGACGATGGTGTAATGGTGATAGTGACGATGACACGGACAACGATATTTTACGACCAGGTAACATCCCTTCGTGTGGTGGTGGACGATAGCCAACAGTGATTCATTTTTACACTTGCTAAAGGAAAAGTTTAGCATCAAAATGTGTGTGCATTGAGTGCCAAATGCAGCAAAATTCCAGTAGAACACATCAGTGAAAGTTTGAGGAAAATCTGACAATCAGTTCAAAAGTTATATGAATTTTCTTAGAAACTTCACTAGAGTTTTCTGCCAATGCTGAATATTGCTGTCATTCACCCAAGCGACACATAACATTTGGATGAATTTGTCTTTTAATTTCAGCCGGGACCTATCGATTATAATATCATGTTGCAATCTTTTACAGGAGCTGTGAAATTGAATTCTTTTTTTTTTAATCTACCATCTCAAGGGAGAATGAAGAGAGAGGGCAGCACAAGCTCTTCAAGTCATGATGTTACGATGTCCGCTGTGATAGATTTTATTTCATGTAAAATATCTCCACTTGAAACTTCGCCTCCTGATTATCGTTATCATAATCATCATCACCAGACAACACTTTCATTCACACAGAGCTATATAATATATAATTACAACACGACGCGGAGTAGACTTGCATGATAATAATGGTGTTAGCATGAATCGTTGTTACTATATTGTATCTATAACAAGTAAACACACATTAAAAAAAAATGACTGGTAACAAGCTAATGATGTGATGACTAACAGACAAAGGTATCAGACGAAACTTTTGGTTCGTTCAACAACAACAACAAAAAAAACTCGTAGGACCTTTTTTCTGACTGTACAACCGCATGGCGTGAACATGGGTGAATCAAATACAGTAGGTGGAAACAAGTCAATGGTACGACAATCTAATGTAGATAAAACTTTGCCAAGCGAAAGGATGATAATGCAATTTTCACTGACACACTTCTTTTTTTTTTCTGATGAACTCTCATGATCAGGGTGCATTTTGACCTTCTTATATTTCATATACGATCCGATTGAATGTTTTCTGTTGTAGTTTGCTTGATTGATTTTTGCTTGTTTAAAGCCACCTTGGATAGTTTATGGAGTATTTATTGAGTAGCAAAGTCTCGGTTCCATGTTCTGATGGCATTGATGACGGCGACTGGACATATTTGTAGAGCTCACGATCCTTGCACACCTTGCACACCAGCCGACGTGTTATTATGACAACAATATTTTTTATGCGATGCACTCATCAACACGACGTGGGATCCATGGCGACGCCCATTTTTATGATGATGACTGGTGATAAAATTCCCTATAGCAATAGGACATAATAACGACAGGGAAAGATCTTATTACACTCATGATGCTCATTCAGTTCAATGTTGGGTCTTCGTGCACAAAACGAGCGATGGAAGTGAGATCAACGATCAATGTTTTAAAAAATCTCTTTCTCTCAATATCATACATCGCTGATAAAGAAGCAAGACGCGGGTATTCGACCACACCCCACCCCTTGAGAAATATCTAGTTATCTTTCTCACATTGCGTGATATAGTATTTATCTCAGAGTCCACTATATTCAGTTCCTTATTGCTGTCTTAACTGACGTGATCCGATAACGTTTATCTACACTTGTTCCTCTCTAAAGTATATGATGACGCCTGCTTTCAGAGGAAACGAGCTGTCGTTACATTATTTTCAACAATAATGTTGATAACGTTGTATATACGGCGTATGCGTCTAAATCGTGCACCAATGAGATATCACATACCTCTTTGAAGTTACACAAACGGGTCTCAAAGTATGCGCTGACGGTTGACTTGATTTTCATTAATACCACTAATATACCAAAGTAATAATGGATCTCACACAATTTCCCTTCACTGAAATGTATTTACTCAGTTAGGCGTGACTTGGTCAAAATACCTCGGATAATAGTCATAGAGTGACAGAAACATTAAACATCAAAGTGCCAAAGTTTTTTTGTTTCTACTTATATTTTTCGTTATGTTGCCTGTTGTTGCAGAAATATCATGAGCAGGGATGTAGTGAAAGGTTTTGTCACTGCTTAATGCAATCCCTAGTTTTGTTATTATTTTCTGGTTGCTAGAACAACAGCTAAGGCAACTACGCCTGTGTCTTCTGTTCGAGCAAGAACCTTGCGACAGTCCAGGAAAACGGCGTCAGCGATTATAAATTATCAATGTTATTATACCGTATACGTCATGGTACGTACAGTGATGCAGGGATCTGCCCTGCTCGTGATTGCACAAAGAAAATTATCACTATACTGGCCAAGTCTACAAAGTATGTGTGTATTGTATATCATCGGGAAAAACTAGAGACTGCTCTAGTCATGCTCTAAATCGTAAAAGCATGAAACCCATTTAACCATTAGGCCTATTGTGTATATGTTTTGAAAACATCTTCCCTGAGAGCGCTCGGCTTTTTTTTTTTTTTTTTTTTTTTTTTTTAAGCGCTAGGAAACGGTCGACACCACTGAAGTCGTGTATACAATTATTGTCTGCTGTGGTTCCTCACATTTCTTATCGGGCGTGGACAATCAACACTGTCTTCTTGATGATTATCTTTGAATATTATATTGTTTCACTTGAAGAGCATTGCTCTGATATAAACCTACGCTCAACAACAACAACAAAAAATATATAATAATCATGACACTCATCTTTCAGTGTAGAGTATTCAGGATAGTAAATCAGCTTTGATTTGACCATTGAGTACCACCGTGAGTACTCATCATCGATGTAGACTCGTATTACTGTCAGAATTTTGAAGGAAATTATTAAGAAATACAAGAACCATTTGTAATGGTACAAGCAGAAAAACCCGTCTGTTGAACGTCATTTTCTGTACGCTTATAGACAGACGAACGAAGTGTTCTCGGTGCTTAGCAACCATCCCTCTTTGATAGTTTCACATAATGTTACTCAAACATTTTTCTTGTCAAACAAGAGGTTATGAGCGCTTTAGAAATGTCTTTGACTTTGCTCGAAGACAAAATAAGGTGAAAAATTATAATGAAATCATTGAATGCTTTACGTGTAAATACCATGTATTTGTATTCATTCAACGGCCCTAGCCCGAACCAATTTTGTGCCTATATGTTTTATAGGGTTTAAACATTTTAATTCGCGTTTGGTGATTGGTGATTTTCGTGATTTTCGTATTTCCATGTGGTAACTATAATCTCACTGCAGGAAATAAGTATGAGTTTGTGGAGCAAATTATTTCATCGAGATGACACGCACCTGATTTGGGTTTATTTCTATAAGTATAGAGCCTCGGTAGTTAAGTTTAATCTGACAAGCAAGGTAAGAAAAAAAAAACTAAAGCTATGCAGTCAACACAGAGCCTGTTTGGTATAACGAGATCTCGATAAAATTTTGAGCTTGTCGAAAAAAGTATGGCACGGTATACTTTGTGAGCGTGTGGACATTTTGGAGCCGCTGCTAAGACGTGAAACAGCGTGATGATTATGCAGCAAGCGGTGACACATTTGTTCCTGCAACAGTTGCTCCGATCTTATTTTCTCCAAGGACAAAGGGTTAGGGTTAGGGTTGTGATAGGGTCTTATAGGTTTAGTTTGATGTGAAGATTAGGATTAGGGTTAGGGTGTGGGTAGAAGTCATGCTTGGCTTAGCGTGCAGATATTTCATTTGAGCAATTGTCGCAGAAGCAAATGTCGTGGAACCACAGCAAGCTCACTGGTTTTATTAAATGAAAACGGCTGATGATAGTCCCATAAGTTATTTTAGGTGTCACTTATCACGTGTGATTGATACGCTGTCGTTCATCCAGCTATATCAGTCATTTGAGTCGTTGATGCAAAATAGACCACTATATTATATCAAAATCGTTTGTTTGTTTGTTTGTTTGTTTGTTTGTTTGTTTGTTTGTTTGTTTATTTATTTATTTGTATCAAACAGGAGTTAAAATACTTGTATTTAGTCGATTGGCTGTTTTTCAGCAAGTCCGTGTGATATACAAAAACGAAGATTACAGTGAACATAGAGAAATACATACAATGTAACATCACATAGAAATTTGGAACAATGCGAAATTATCGGATAAGAAAAATTATGGAAATATTATTGAACATCAATCTTTGGTAAAAATCAGCTACTGAACTTTCGTATATACAAAATAATATATATAAAATATTCGGAATCGGAAAGGGTTCATAATATGAACACAAAATTGTTCCTAAACAAAAGATGGACTCATAATTCAAGTAATAAAACAGAATTAATATCCTTTAAAGAAAATTATTCTGCTAACCTTTACTTGTCTTAATGGGTTCCGATAACTGGTTAAATAATTGATTTGCTAAATGGTATTTTTTTTCCTTTGTTTTTACAAAACTGGGTCTAGATTTCGGTAAAAGAAGGCTTGTGTTAGATTCATGAGACTGTATTATTAGATATTTTGTGCTAACTCAACAAGACGAAAAATCAGGGGGGAGTTTAAGAACAAGGTCTTATCTTAATTTGACATTGAGTCAATCAGTGCGCAGTCTCCCATACAAAATAAATTGATGTTGTCTATATATTGTGACGTAATACACGTCTTGAGCATTTCGCAAAGCGCTGTTTTGGAGTACCTGGAGACTTTTTACGTTACCAAAATTCAGTTTCATCCCCATTACTCGAAGTGGGGTAGAATCATTGTATTACAGAGGATTAATTTATCTAACTGATTCATATGTTTGTTTGTTTGTTTGTTTGTTTGTTTGTTTGTTTTTGATAATTGTAACGCGCTTCGAAACATGTTTGTATGAAGCGCTATATAAATATTTCAGATTATTATCATTGTTATTGTTAATAATGCTATTGTTTGGTCAAAGTATATATTAGTTGTCTTGCCCTTCTTATTAAGCTTAAATATTATGGATCTAAATCACCGGCTCTGCTTTATCTCATGTAGTCTCCTTACACTGTCGTCAATGAAATGGCACTAATGGCTTGACACAACAGAATGATGTCAGAAGTTACCACATCACAGTTTCTGAAGAACTTTTATCAGTGTCCAGAGTATTTCTACAGCAATTGAGCGACCATGAGGATGATTGCATGGACATTTTGTAAAAGATGCGCCTTTTCGGATAAAATTAATATTTCCATGGGCGTGATGGACTAATTAATGTTTCAAAAAGGGAAGAAAGAGAGACTTTTATGAATGAAAGCTGAAGAATGTTGACTGCAATAGAATGGAATGTTTCGCCATGGCATGTGATTAGAGAGTACAGATTTCCCATAGCTACCTGCGTCGATTCAAAGAGTACCGTTGAAACCACAGAACTGTTTTCCGTAGATTCCGGCTGCTTATTATAGCAAAGTATTAATATCATTTGTTATATACACTATTTAGAAGATAAGACCAAAATGATACAGTCGGGAAATGTTGGCGAGTTTTAGCGTACTGTTTTGCATTCATGCTTCGTTTCGAGACTCAGAAACGAGTGTTAGATTTCACACTTGAAAGCATGGAACAATATTAGAGTAACGGTTACTTTCTTGCTCTTAATAATTTTCTTAATCTGTTGCTCTTATATCATTATGCGTGATCATGTATCTTAAAATCAAACGTGTGTGTTTTCTTTTAAAAGATATCCACTCAAACTCAAGCTGCTTTGGCAGTTTCGATTATGAATGTCAACATCAAGAGGATTTGCATTAATTGCCCCCATTTTAAAGCGTCTAAGGCATGGCGAGGAAAACAGGCCTTCTTAAACACAGCGTGCTAAACTGTTCGCCTGGCTTGCTCAAAAAAAAAAAAAAAAAAAAAAAGAACGGAAAGAAAAGGAAAGATGTGCACAAGAGAAACTAGGATCTTGATCATATTCAATGAAGAGTTTAACCTCAAAGCGGGTTAAGTGCTATTTTTAAACATTTTGTATAGTAAGTCCATCACCATGATTGTATGGAGCAAAATAAAACATTGCCAATGATACCTCACATATGGCATAACAAGGAATATTCTTGAAGTTATGATTAAAAGTATATATCGCATATTTTCTTTTAAAAGTATATCGCATATTTTCTTATCATTTTCTCTGTTTCTGGGAAGGTTGAATTGTAAATATCTAAAAATAACAAGAGTGGATCTAACTCGGGTTTTTTTTTTTCAATCAAACTCGTCATATTATCATGTTAGAGTTTCATTCAGGGACTCGAATTGAGGCTGTCTTTTAAGTGGGCTTGATCATCTGCACGATAAAGGGAAGAATACAACGACTCTCCACATTTCTGATTGATGGTAATAATTTCTTTTAGTCAAACTGGAGTAAAAGCAAGAACCAGCTGAACAAAATTATACTTATAAAAAGTGCAAAACTTTGTTGATCATAATAAACCAAGCCCATGAACTTCGATATCTGAATGTTGTAAAAATATAGGAAAAAGACAACAACGTGGAATTTAATTAATGACACTTTGACGAATAAAAACAGACCTCGAGGGACTTCAACCACGTCATCATGAAAATTAAATTGTATTCCCTGATGTCTGTAGTGCTGTTGGTATCCCAGACATCTGTTTATACGCTATACATTTCATTATTATTATCATTATTATTATTATTCATGATGTAATTGGAATCGGAAGCAAGTATCCCCCAGTGAGAAATAGAAGGCGAAAAGGCATTCCGCATCAGTCAAGCACGCCAGGAAAAATGAGTTTAATTTGTGCGATTAATTATCATGATGGCACTTAATTTAAGGTTACTGTTATCATTAGCATGCACATGCAGACAGGTTTATTCCCATTCTGGTGTGATTATGGGTTACTCTTAATCGATGAGGGGCTCATTAAGTGGATGCAGCCTTAAAACATGCAAAATTAACTATCATGATATTTAGTGTTAATTGGATTGTGTCTGACTTTTTAGCACAAGTCGATTGCTTTATTCACGTCAGTTCAGCTTATTTTCATCAAACAAAACGTAATACACGATACACAGCATACATTTTTGTCGACTCACTCTGTTGAGCAATTTGAAAAAAAAAATACAAGTCAATGAAATATGATACCAAATATATACATTGACATAAATAAGATAAATAGATAAATACACATAATAATTATTCTTATATATGCACAAAATGCACTAAAAATTAGACTTTTAGGAATGATGCACACACGTTGCAACACGGATGAAAATATTAACAGACATGGATGCAGGATATTTTTAAAGTTCATTACTTTTACCTCCTGTGTCGTCATAGGGCTATCCGTTGTGGCCTGTAAAGGTTGTGTTGACATAAAGAAAATTATGTGAAAATGGGCAAATATAACGGATTACCATCTTCACAATTCTCTTGCTGGCATTCAAATTGATGACTCCGATCGTTGGAAAAAGGAAGAAGATGAGAGAGAGAGAAAAAAAAAAGATCTGTGGCGTTCGCCCAGGGACACCTCATGCATGCGCAGGCAGAGTGTTTGTTTGTCTGTTTGTCTGTTTGTTTGTTTGCTTGTTTGTTTGTTTGTTTGTATGTTTGTTGTTTCTTCTTCTTCTTCTTCTTCTTCTTGGACGAATCGGAGGACTCCTGATTAACGCAATTTTTGAAGGAAAAATAATATTCATTTGTCATTCTTATCTGATTTCTGCAGTTGAAGGGACGGTGAGAGTGTGGTAATGTCCGTTCATAGCTAAACAACATCCCGTACTCAAATCACCCTTAATAAAAGGCGAGAGAGACAGAGATAAAAAAAAAAATCAAGGACTGCCACGGGGATCACACACAGGATATAAAACTTTGGAAATTTTATCAACAGTTTGACGTGTTTTCGCAGCACGTTGACACTAGTCACATACACAATCATATGGTAAAATGCAAAGCTTAGATTGGTGAAGATCAAATTATCCGACAAGTCGTCCACTCACTTTCCTCACAACTCATAAATTAATTCCCTCTCGTTTTAAATGAAATGATTTAACAGAGAAACGCTATCTGTTGTATCACACGATTGCAAATGAGTTAAAATGCTTACAAAAGACTTTTTCAATGCGGAAGTTGTATTATTATATTCAGTGTATTGAATACCGACAAAGATGAAAAGAATTGTAAGGAAGCAAGGAAGGCTGATGTCAAAAAAACTTTGATATTTATTGTCATATTCCATGTCCAATTGACACTGAATATCTATCATCATATCTGGTTTGTCAATTAACTGCAATAATCGTTTGTGTAAATGTACTCTATTCCTCAGGATGAACTTCAACATGAAGTATAATTAATTCCCTTTGACGGATTTCGACAAGTAAGTATGACAGTGAGTGTTATAGAAAGATATATATATATATATTATTTTTTTTACTACGAGTGTGTGATTAATATGTCCGATCAATTTTGGTACACAATTTTTATCACATGCATGTCATCATGTTAATAAATGACACGTTACAAGAAATGGATGCCGCTCATAAGCCGAAGAGCACTCCCGATCCCTAGTCATGCTAGTGGAAGGGGGAGGAATATCATCGTCCCCGGAAGAGCACGCCGCTGGATTATGTCCCGCTAATTACCACGACCCCCTTTCCTCTCACCCTTTGTCACCCCCTTGCAAATTACCGAGTCCGCCCCCGTGGAGTCACCTGTCTCCAGCTCTAGGAAATCGTACATTATATTATTTTCACCCCTTCCGGGTTCGCAAGAAGTCCAAGATAGCACGGATCTTAACGAAGCTTATAGAGTCACGCAGTGATCATGACTTATAGTGTAGTCCTGAAGTTGGGCATTAACAGCGATAAGGTCGTATTATAAAGACAGTTTGTTTCTTCGATTCCATTTCCACCAAAACTGCAATAAAAACATTTGAATATAGGGCCTATGATGATACAAAATCAGTACAACGATGTAATCAAGGAAAATATTGTGAACATTATTGTGAACAATAAAATTATGTTGTGACTTCTTTAAGCGAAGAAAGGAGGTTCCTATAGAGCGACACATGAAGACTGATTTATCTTTTAGAAAAAACCACACAGACTCCTCTGCCCACCATAAAGAGAAAGTAATATGTAATGTTTTTGGTGAAAAGAAAGTTGATACAAATTTCGAGGATAGTTTTCGAGAAATGAAAGTATACAAGATCAATCAAAAACAAGACATCAGTGAGATCATTTTTTTCTTTCATGTGTCATTTGATCTTACAGAATCTGAAATCGATTTGAATATCAGTGTCCGTTCGACTTTGTACCTAGATAAAATCCAACAGCTATCATATGGGACTCTCATTTTCACTTGCGACTGTCCAATGTTCAATACACCCAAACTACCACACTGAAGGGAGTAAATTCATAAAACAAATGATGAACATGCTGCCACTGACATCGTGCTCTCATGTGACCGAGGCGACTATTTCGACGCGCTCTTTCATAATTTTTCCAATTTCCAATTTCCAATCGTCATCTCGACGTTAGAAATTGTGCACTGGTCGATTGAGACGGCGTTCTCTTCCCATTCGCAATCGTCTCAGAATATCTTACCGTCGTTGAGGAAAATATAAATTCTAGTTACCGCACGAAGAATAATTGCACTCTTTTATACAACACCACCAAATTAAACAGTCAGCCCGTAAAAGTTAGATTCAAACATTTCACTTCATATTCCAATAAGTGATAATGATAGTGTACATCTGCATAATAACTTTGCCATAAGGGGGCTTCAACCGTTAATGTGTCACCATGAGAAGAGGTTTATCATACTTATAAAAATAACAATCCCGTTGACTTCTCCAGGACATTATCAAACCACTTTTACATTTTGAATTACAGTAAGAGCTATTGGATGCGGATTTTTTGTGGGTTTCTTTTTTATACTTTCATTGAGTCTGCGGGGGAAGACTCTCTGTTGGGAGAGGTTAGAATGGGCGGGTGCTATCGTCGGGAGAGCGATCTCGGATAGTCCTACCAGCGAGATCAAAAGGAGTCTTTAGGGAGTGGCTTTAAGGTTTAAAAGCGTGTGGATGGTTCAGACGTATTTGAAGCAGTTAGAATTCTTTGCCCGTGCATAGCAGGGGGAGAGAAGGGGAGTATTAGCGGTATAAGGCCATTTGAGATGACCAAAAAGTATCACATCCTTTCATAAGGAATATTCAACGATTTTCAATGCTGTGCAACCTTTCACAGATTTCATCTGTCTTCACCAATCCCGCATAAACTGGAAGACATTATAGTTTTACATTACTAAAGTGATGCTTCCAACACCTGAGGAAAAATAATCATGACATTTGCGGGTTTTTTTTTTTTTTTATTTGTACTATTATAGGAATTCAAAAAAAATCGAGAAAGCAGTTCAGCCGATATAACGATGGTGACATATTTACAGAAAAGAACAAAGTATATTTCATACTTACGTTGCTTGTCGCATTTGTCTGTGCGTAGGCTACCATAAATAAGGCAAAGGTGATGATACACACGAAAAGGGCCTTCATGTTGCTTGGTGGCTGGTGCGTAAGTTCCCAGATATGAAAAATGCAGGCAAAAATCCCTGAAAATGATTGGTTTCGTTGATTCTTTAATAAAACAAAAAGTTTGCCCCCGAGCGTGCAGTCGTATATTCACAACCGGTCTCTTCTGGCGAGAAAGTGGCTACTACTTGTAAAGGGCCGTCGGCGAGTAGATTGCCTTGCAACACTCACCGTCAGAAACAGAATGCTGATAACCCACTAACTCGTTGTAGGGTGTGGCGCGATACGACGTGCGCCAAACATTTGTCGAGAGCTGAAAGACTTCGTCCAATCATCGTGCAGATCGAAGCGCAGTCACATCTATGATACGGAAGTTATATGGTCGAAAAATGATTTAATCCCTAAATGGGAGACGGATCAATGGGGCAACGAATTCTTTCTCTCTCTTTCTCTCAGATGACATAGTTTGAATTATCTTAGTTTTTCGTTTCTTCCTATTGTGTGGGTGTTTGTTTTGTGTTTTTTCGGGTTATAAAAGTTTCATTGTCGTCATTGTTGAGAACCACACCCGTAGGCCGATTTTGAAACGGAGATAAAAACAAGATTGTGGTAAACTTGCCAATCATTGTCTTAAAAAAAAATGGGTGTATTCTGGTTCATATATTATGATTCACTATATTCTTATTATATTTGATGTACATTCCTTCATTGAGAAGTATGAAAATGTATTGAATTGAATTGAATTGAATATATAGTTTTAACAATAATATTTATAATAGCAAACTCAAACAAATCGTATTATTTTTGTTTTGTTAGCGTGTCAACCAATAATCAAATCGTCATAAAAAAAACACACACACATGTTTACATAAATATTATGTATGGCTGGTTGCGAACCTGTTAAGAACAAAGACCAGGGGGTATCTCTGTTATGGAAAACAAACGGAAAAATTAATGCAGTCATATTCGATCATATTATCATTCATGTACAAAAAGCGAATACAAAAAGAGTTTCGGATTCTCGCAGTTTACTAATAACGTGATTTCCCCGAAAAATCTAAAGCTATTATGATTATAACTGAATCCGATATGTAGGTTAAGAGATTAACATAACACAGGTCTGGATATGCACTTCAGTAAATGTTTACAAATTTGCCCGTGTAGAAACTCTTCCGCTTGCGGCCGTCTTTTATATCGAAATTTATCATTCTTACGACCATCAACAGAAAAAAAAAACCCAAGGCAAAACGAAGGTTAACATAATATAAATTGTCTTCTAGTTTCGTCTTGAAGGAACATTAGGGCTTGTCATTATTGTTTGAAGCAGATCAGTATTTGTACCAAAACCGTACAGTGCGTATTCCAGCCATGAATCGCGTGCTAGCGGGAGTGAGAGGGGGAGAGGCTTCTGGGAGGATATCTGTCAAGAGATGGCGCTATGTATAATAGCAAAACAATTTTTCTTTTCCCTCGTCCGCGGAGACTCATGTTTCTTTCAAAGTTTTTAAAGTAAGGCTACTGTGAGAAAAATGACCAAAAAAAAAAATATATATATATATATATATATATATTTTCATTAATACTAAACTCGTCACATAAAAAGAAATCTTTTTGGAAAACATCATTATATTATCACATGGAGTGCAAACCACGTTACAGGGATGGTATAGTTTTGGTTGAGATGGGACTTCATGTTTCCAACTTTTTTTGTGAGATTATTTGCAAGTTTTTTAATAAAAAATAACAAAAATAGGCCTAAATATTCATAGACAATGTGAATGGTTAAGGGTAGGCTTATGTTACCTCTTGATCCGCGTATACATCCTTAGTCTAGAATCAGACTATATTATATAGGCACCCTACGCATGGAGGTGGACGCAAAGGGATGAGTTTTGTCTTTTTCAGAATTGAAATTTAATTTGAATATGGTGCTCACTTTGGTGTGATATTTGCAAATTGTTCAATCCCAAAAGTAAGAACAGTAAGGGTCGGGTTATACTATGACCCTGACACCTTGACCACCAACTCTGACTTCCCCCGTCCTCCAGTTCCCCCCGAAAAAACGCTCCATGTCTCGCCCATTTCCAAGTCCTATGTTATGACCAACTCGATGGACATAAAGTTGCCGACCATAGTCCATAGCTGGAGGCAGGGAGGTAGGCTTCTAGTAGCTGGTGGAGTCAGGGAGGTGATAGGAATAACCAAAGAGCGTACAAGGTTTACGCTCTTTGGGAATAACCTCCCTCGGCTGGTCAGGACGTGGAGGCAAGCAGCGGAAATTGGAGACGAGGAGATAATGTGTGCTCCCCATAGAGCTGTATTTACATATAATATAAGGTGCTCCCTGAGTGGCTCCCTCTATTGGCCATCATTGGTAAATGTAGCGCGACATTTTGCTTGTTTGGCGGGGAAAATCCATTGTCCAAGACCGATAAAAAAAGGAGAGATATCTCCGGATTTTGTCTTGAATTCAGCAAAGAACTCCAGCAGCCATGGCTGAGAAAGATAATGGTATGTATTCGAGAGTGTTTCAAACTTGTATAAATGTACGTAAACTACCTTCGAGACGTTGGTGTAGTCTTTTGTTCCCGCGGTGTGAGAATGCACGTTCTCTTCTGATGTTGCGTTGGCCATGCTACTCTGTACGAGGCAAGGGATGCAGATCAATGGACACATGTATGCACGATCACAGGGCCGGGCGAGCTAGCCAGCCAGCCAGCCTGCGCCTGGTGCAGAGCAGTGACAGGGCCGGGCCTGGGGGTGTTTCACGAAGAATTTAATTCGAACTTAAAGTTTAAGATTGACTAAAAATTATGGTATGCTTTGTGTGTCATCAAATTCAATGTTGCTCAACTTTCGTAAGATTTTGGTGACTTTTGTCATGTAGGCCTAGCCATTGGCATTGCCATTCGATGATTCTAACGTTAGGGCTCCTGATTTGCTTCGGCACAGCACTGTCAGCAGCACAACGAACAAGCCAATAATAATCAAGAAATGGGGGGGGGGGGGGATGTTTTATGAAGTCGAACTTGATTTAGGATTGACTAGAAATTATGGTATGCCACGACATTAGCCTAATCATCACCCACTTCAAATTTTCAAATGTTTACAGAATAATTCCAGTGTGATTTTATATACAACTAGAACAAGTACAAAGCCCCTAATTTTCGGACACTTAAGCTTTAATTTATTGCAATATTTGTTCAACTCAGATAATACTCAGCACAATCATATTTATCATTATGTATGTTAAATATATCAACTTAATTTTTCCCAATATTGATTTTGTTAAATACATTATGAAGTTTCACAGAATCCCCAAATATTATCACCTTGTCAATTCCCCAAAATTCGGACAGCCTCTCCAAAATTTGGACACGCGCCGCGCTGTGCGCGTTCAATGTCAATATGCATACAAGGCTGCTGGAAATGAGCGCGCGCCGTACCTTGTTGGCACAAGGTTGCATCGGGGACATTGCGGCGCCTGTTCGTGTCCGAATTTTGGTGACTCGGCATTTGCATTCAGCCCCTATTATTCACTGCATCGGCACGTACAAACATTTTGTTTTTCTTTTGCGTTTTTGAGGATACAGTACCATCACACTTTGAGCTTGCAATAAGCGAAAAATCTTGCGAAAGAACGGTGTAATTTTTCATTTTTTAGTGCTTTTTCAGCGACCCTGATTCTTTACACGGGACTTAATTTGTGTGTGCTTTGGCAAAGTTGCCCTGATTCTGCATTTTTGACAGCAAAATTTGGGATTTTAGATGGATTTTTGGAGGTGACTCGGGCACTTTCCTGTGGTAAACGAGTGTGCCAGTATGTAAAATGATGTGATATGTTTGTGTTGTGACAATAGAATTTGCTGGCTTGTGATAAGTGAGAAGTGTCCGGATTTTGGAGGCCGGGCGAAAATTGGGGGTTTTACTCTAAATTTATTTGTGACCCGCTACAACAAAATGGTCCTAAAGTCGCGCACGGTCGAATCCGTGAAAATCGAGTTTGAAGTTAGAGCATCAAAATTGTTCAAAACTTACGATTTTCTGAATTTGACATATTATTAGAGTCTGACATGTCTTCTATCATCTGTCGAAATTTTGAAGCAAAATGATGAAAGGAAAGACCGAAAAATAGCGTTTTTCTGGGCCATGTTTTTTGGCGTTTCAACGAAGCAGAAACTGGTTCGAACATTTGGATTGAGCGCCACACATAGGCTCCGCCCCTAACAACGACCAGAGTGATCTCATTGGTCAGCTTGCTGCTTGCCGCTAACCGAAACGTGAAGCTCGCACACTGCCCAGTCGACTGTTGCGTGCGGGCGGGTTGCGCTATGCCTGAGCATTTCGGAGGTCGCTAGGGCTTAACTTCTATTGTCCGGAGGTGAATACTGACTTGCGTGTCTCACCTGATTGTGATTGCTTCGCAAGGAGAACTTTTAGGGCGCTTTTTCTCGAAACAGTGATTTCCAAGACGTCTTGACATGCTCTCATTTAAACATCGATATCTCCGCAGCCGATTATTTTTATAAGACGTGTTATATATCAATTTAAAGCAGAAAGATTAGGGAATTGTGTCGTGCAATTTTCAAATAATCGACCTCGCCCGACTTCAGGATCATTTTGTTGTAGCGGGTCACATTTTATCTTGTAGACTAGTATCAATGCGCCATTTTTTCCTTTAAAAGAGCAAAAAAAAAAAAAAGAGTCTAGCCCCTGGTTACTACTATGATGTTCTTGCAGTCATCTTGCAGAATGAAATGTCCACGCTGATATAGCCTATCATTGGTATATTTTAGAAAAAGAAATTGCCTGCCCCCCCCCCCCCCCCCAAAAAAAAAAAAGACCGGGGGGGGGGGGGGGGGAAGGATTATAGTGATTAGCTACTAGTAATTCAGTTCAAATCGCACAACCTCATCAACACAGTCACACAATCACACCGTTTACACACAACCTCAAAGGCAATATGTCACTGTGCATCACAAAACGAACAAAAAGTCGCACACACTGATTTTGTGTGAGGACTGAAAATCGGTGAAATGGGTCAACCTGGCCGATCTTGACTTTTTCATATTTTCTGAAAGAGCAAGTCTTCTTCGACATTATGCTAAAATTTGGGATCATAAAACGGGCAGGAAAGTGTGTTTTTTAGCAGTTTATCTCAAACATTTTTTGGTAGAATAGTGTGATTAGGTGTGTCTTTAGAGTCCCCTTTTCATTTCTTAAAAACCTTGTACACACTCTTCACTTTCAACTCTAACTTTTGAAAAGATGATGCTACTGCTTAGAAAGTTGGCATTAATTATGGACAGAATGTGTTAATAAGGCATGCTCAATTTCAGTTTAATCTGATAATCCCTTCATTGTTGTTACTCCAGTGGTTTACACGTACATCCTGTTTTTTTGTCCCATTCATCGCACAGCCAGCACGGCTTGGTAAAGATTAAGCACTTGAATAGACATTGTACTTCAGAGCCTCTTTTCTCAGTTCACACTTTTCCCCGAGTGTGTGCTTTCTTTCCAATATTTAGATAGGTTAGGAAAATCCATTTGATTTGAGTTATGCATCATTTTAAAGCTTAAAGTCTGTTCTTTTAGAATACTCTTCACTCAAATTTCATGTCTGGCGGCTTTTTTTTTTATCATGGCTACTACTAAGAACACTGATCAATTCAGTGCTTATTTACATCGATGCAGGGCAATTTGTCAATCAGTTGCAGTGAAAGCATCTCGACGGAAGAATTTCATGAATTTGGACTTTTTGTTTGTTTTGTGATGCAGGGTCACATATGAAGTAGTGGGTGGTCCTTAGACTTGTTTCGTGTTGTGTTTGTCCCTGCTTATCACTCCTGCTTCCCATTTTCATCTGCATCCATAGAAACATTCGATGACGCCGTCGAGGAGAGGGTGATCAACGAGGAGTACAAGATCTGGAAGAAGAACACGCCCTTCCTCTATGACCTTGTAATGACACATGCCCTGGAGTGGCCGAGTCTGACTTCACAGTGGCTTCCCGATGTCACCAAGTATGAAAATGTGTTTGTGTCTGTCTGTCTGTCTGTCTGTCTTTGTATCTGTCTCTTTCTTCCTTGTCTATCTCTGCCGACAAATTGGGAAACACTTGATTGAACATTTCTTTGTTTAGGAGAAACTTAGAGTTTATGTCAGGCTTACAAGTGGCCCTACTTTTCCTACTTTTTCCTACTTTTTTACTGCTGTCCCTACTTTTCCTACTTTTTTGCTCAAAATCCTACTTTTTCCTACTTTTTCCTACTTTTTTGGTGAAAAATCCCGCAAAAAAAAAAAAAATGTGCAAGGCTACCCGGTACTTGAATATTTTATATTCAGAAATGATAAGTAGACTCTAGTTGCAGATTCTTACTGGTGGGGAGAGCCTCTTCAGTATGAAAGAGGGATAACACAGACCAATCAACCACAAGACTGCTGCCAGCCTCAGCTTTTGCTCCTGTGCAGATGTGATTGATCCCACTGATATTGCAGCCTAGGACTTAGAGCAGTGCTCAACCAGCTCTCATCATCGCTCAAAATTACCAGGTAAGCTTGCCATGTACTTAAAAGTAGAATTTGACATGTGACTTCCAAAGAATACAACTGAGGGAAAAATGCTGCCTACAGCCAGTTTTAATGAATGTAGAGTTCAAGCATATCATGTCTAATGCATGTGCTGGCATGCAAATCCTCAGAAAACAGAAATTTCCTTTGCTAAAATATGGTTTACTACGTAAATCGTAAAGGTCATGTCAAAACAAGAAATGACACCTTCAGATCCCATTTGCCTGAAATCCTTCAGTAATATATGTTTTGATAATAATTAACAATGATTACAATATGAAAAACTTAATATAAAAGTAAGCTTTTCACCACAGAAACTCGATCTGGTTGATGTGAGGATGAGTTATTCCCAAGAAAGCATGGATTAGTAGGGACCCATTTGCATGAAACTTGCATATTACTGAGGCTAAATCAAAAGCACTGCTCCCAAAGGTAAACTGGACCTTTAACATGAGGCATATGACTTGTGATATCTATTTGAATCATGGGCAGGTGGTACATGTAGATATGACTACTAGAAACCTTAATTCATCTGAAGGTAAACAACTGAGGAAAGTTAGTTGCTGAAAAATCAGATGAACAAGAAGAAATTTTTAATTAACAGATCCCACAAATTGTTAACAAGGAGTGAGAACAACAGTAATTACTTAGCCATCGTGAAAGATAAAGACTAATAGAGCAGAAACCTCTTTATGGACAATCTTAAAAGTTGATAGCTTGTAATGTATCTTACAAGTATTGTTTAAGAGGTTGAATTGCATCATAGGTAAGACATACATTACCTCGAAGAACTTAAAAGAAAGTAGGAAATGGAAGAACTTCACAGAAAACAAACACAAAAATAATATTTCAGTAACGTTTAAAGATTGATTGAAGTTTAAACCATGAGACGTTGAAGTTCACTTCCTGATGACACTTACAAACTATCAGGAATATGTAGAGAGAAAAGCCATCTAAAGCATTACCTGAGAAAAACCCTAACATTTAGGAAAGATAATGAATGCATATTCCACAAATAAGAGCAAGTGTGTGGATGTTTTAAGTTGAACCGCCAAGAACAGTTTGTTAAGTTTGGAGGAAACAAGTTGCAGTAAAATTAGAAGCCATGATGTCTTTTTATTCCACAGATCTTGCAAATTTTAGTTAAGGCTGAACATCTTTTTATTACCCAGCTAGTTTGAACAAGATATGAGAAAATGGTAGAACAGAAATCTCGTAATGAAAGTGGTTCAAGTGTGATGAGTCATTTGAAGTGACATATCAAAAATATTGAACCATCTGAAAGAGTCTTGGTAAAATGTGAGACAGGGAAACTTCTTAAAGGACAAGTTCACCTTCATAAACATAAGGATTGAGAGAATGCTGCAATGTTAGTAGAATACATCAGTGAAAGTTTGAGGAAATTGGACAATTTAAAATTTTTGTGTTGGAACCGCTGGATGAGGAGACTACTAAGGCTCGTGATGTCATATGAGTACAACAGTATAAAGAAAATATAAAGAAAATTCAACATATTTTCACTTATTTTCACATAATAAAAGAGCACCTGACTTGCCTCTTTCTAAATGCAATGGGAATAATATTACCCATAACATATGTCAGTAACAAGTCAAGGGAATGAGTACTTTTTTTCAAAAAATAAAATTTTGTGAAATTCTCTTTATATTTTCCTTATATTGTTGTACACATGTGACATCATACACTGCAGTAGTCTTCTCATCCAGCGGTGACTGCACAAAAACTTCAAACATTCATAACTTTTGAACGGATTGTCCAATTTTCCTCAAACTTTCAATGATGTGTTCTATTAATGTTGCTACATTCTCTCAATCCTTATGTTAATGAAGGTGAACTTGTCCTTTAAAGAAGAAAAAAAGTGAATGGATGGATGTGTATGCCAATTGTGTCAACATACAAAACTTTAAGTTGAAGGTGAAAACCAACAGAACAATGGAGAGTATCAAAATTGAAAGGGCACAAATACACTGTATTTAAGGGGGGGGGGGGGAATTGGGAACTGCATGGTAAATATACAGATCTCCTAGAGTGTATTTGTACTCAAACAACCAGAGAAATCAGAGAAGCTAGCAAGGACTAAAATGATAATGACAGTCACTGTTTATTTATTCTCCAGATCTTGCAAAGAGTAGTTTATAAGATTAACATGCTGAAATACTGAGCCAGCAAAATATCTGGAGAATGAAAAGCAGAGTCTCAACCATGTAAAATTTCAAAGGCGGAAGGATGTAATATTCTCAAAAGATATGAAGAAGTTTGATTTCAAGAATATTGAATGAACTTAAAAGTGGCTGGAATAATTGCAAAATGGAGAATCTTCTTGAAAAGGTCAAATAGCTGTATGTGTATTCAACAAAAAGGGTCATGATGAGCTGAAAAAAAGTTGAATGTAAAGAACTATTAACTATGTCCAGTAAATGTGGCAAATATTGCAAACAGTAGTAAGTCATTGGAAAGTACAGAATGATTATTTTCTACAACTCTTTCTAAATTAACAAATGTAAGTTGATTCAAGAATATTGATGGAATCTAGCATCAACAGAACACCAAAGAAATGAAAACTTATTTATTTGTTATCTACAGAAAATTATCAAAAAATAGAGTCATTTTTTGCTACCTATAAAGTCGGTAAGACTTGTACAGTGAGTGAGAAACAAAAAGCAGATGTACATGTATGCTCCTCACATCTTGTAAAGTGGAGTCATTTGGTTATATTACAGTCTTATGTTACTCTACATGCAAGAATACTACATTTCTCTAATGCTGAAATGTAAAGTATTTACTTTTTTTCTCTCTCTCTGTGGCTGTTTTGTGTTCTAGTGGTTTAAGTGTTTCAAATTGAGCTTGCCTTGTGTTTCCGTCTATATCATATGATTATGAACTGAGAAGATAATCTATATCACTGGAAATTCAGTTGTGGACACTGCCATAAACTCACAGTATCTGAGTGTGTAGATTTGTAGTGGGTCAGGATTTGCAAAATAAAGATGTCAATTCATTGGTAGATATAATTTCACTTCGTAAGGCCTCACTGTCATGAGACAACCCATTTTTCATGCATGTCTTGCTAGAAATGTAATATGATAACACATGCTCTCAGAGAGTAATACCGAGCACTACATATAAGTAGTTCAAATTATCCTGTTATTTTGAAATGTTTGAACACATGTTAAGTGCTTACATGTATTTGAAATTGAAAGTCTCTTGGAAAGATATAATTTCACTTCGTAAGGCCTCACTGTCATGAGACAACCCATTCTTCATGCATGTCTTGCTAGAAATGTAATATGATAACACATGGTCTCAGAGACTGATACTGAGCACTACATATAAGTAGTTTAAATTATCCTGTTATTTTGAAATGTTTGAACACATGTTAAGTGCTTACATGTATTTGAAATTGAAAGTCTTTTGGAAAGTAAGTATATTGCTTATCTCATGGTCATTCAGCTGGAACCTGAAAGCATACTAAGTTGTTGTAAGCATCACTTGAATAACTTCAAATGAAAGTAGATAAAAGTGTCATGTTTTTTGTCCCCGCCGAACGAGTTCGAGCAGGGGACTATGAAACGGGCTCCGTACGTGTGTGTGTCCGTGTGTCCGTCCGTCCGTGTGTCCGTCCGTCCGTCCGTGTGTGTGTCCGTGTGTGATCAAAATCTTCAATTTGCTACTTCTCTGTCATTTATGAGCCAATTTTGATTCTGTTTGCTTTATATGATAGCACTACATGGGAGCTTTGAAACTTCTACACAGAATTTCAGTCGTGACCTTTGACCTTGACCTTTGACCTATATTGTACATTTTGCTACAAAATGCTACTCCTTCGCCATTTCTAACCCGATTTCGATTCTGTTTGCTTTATGTGATGGCACTAGGTGAGGGCTTCAAAACCTCTACACAGAATTTTGACCTTTGACTTCTTTGACCGTGACCTTGATTTTTGACCTGTATTGTACATTTTGCTACAAAATGCTACTCCTTCGCCATTTCTAACCCGATTTCGATTCCGTTTGCTTTATGTGATGGCACTAGGTGAGGGCTTCAAAACTTCCACACAGAATTTTGACCTTTGACTTCTTTGACCTTTGACCTTGATTTTTTGACCTATATTGTACATTTTGCTACAAAATGCTACTCCTTCGCCATTTCTAACCCGATTTCGATTCCGTTTGCTGTATGTGATGGCACTAGGTAAGGGCTTCAAAACTTCTACACAGAATTTTGACCTTTGGCTTCTTTGACCTCTGACCTTGATTTTTAACCTATATTGTACATTGGCTACAAAATGCTACTCCTTCGCCATTTCTAACCTGATTTCGATTCCGTTTGCTTTATGTAATGGCACTAGGTGAGGGCTTCAAAACTTCTACTCAGAATTTTGACCTTTGACTTCTTTGACCTTTGACCTTGATCTTTTTACCTATATTGTACATTTTGCTACTAGATGCTACTTCCGGCGGGGACATATATTACGCACCGCGTAATTTCTACTTTTCCTTGTTTAAGTTGCTTTTGTCAAATATCCTTATTTCCAATCTTTTTTACATTTTGGAATGAAACACATATCTTCACAACTTCAAAACATTCAAATGAATGTAGATAAAAGATGCCATCTTTTAATTATGGAAGTGTATAACATACCTTTGGCATAGGTGTATAACTTACACATCATGGAATGTTTATGTCATATTTTGTGGGATGATATGTGACCGTCCATCACAAAACCAACAAAAGGTTGCATGCACTGATTTTGTATTAGGACTGAAAATAGATGATATGGGCCAATCCCGCCAATCTTGAGTTTTTCATATTTTCTGAAAGAGCAAGTCTTCTTCTATAATATTATACTAAAGTGTAGGATCATAAAACAAAAAGGAAATTGTGTTTTTTAGCAGGTTTTTTTTTTTTTCTGGAACACTTTTTGGTAGAATAGTGTGATTAGGTCACTGGTGTTTCTCATAGAGTCATCTTTTCATTTCTTAAAAACCCTGTCCATACTTTTAACTTTTAACTCTAATAACTTTAGAAAGGACGATGCTTCTGCTTTGAAAGTTGGCATTGATCACCTACAGAATGTGTCAATAAAGCATGCGCAGCTTAATCTGATAATCTCTTCATTGTTGTAGCTCCAGTGGTTAACATTCTGGAGCCCCTTTTCTCAGTTCACATTTTCTGGAGTGTGTGCTTTCATTCCAATATAAGGATAGGTTTGGAGAGTCCATTTGAATCGAGTTATACATCATTTTTCATATTTAAGTTTGCTCTTTCAGAATCTGCTCTTAATTAAAAATCCATGTTTGGCAACTTTTTGTTGGTGTTGCGATGCAGGATCACATATATGGTAGGTGTTCATGTCAATCACAAAATTATGTCTTTTCTATTGTAATAAGTGATCAAGATTCATATTGACTGTACAGTTGAACATGCATTTGTGTTTGTTTCCTGACATTGTTCTAACAAACGTCTGCCTTTGTTGTATTTTTCAGGCTCTCCCAGGAGCAAAAGTGAGGCTGAGGCAGCAGGGTTGTGAGTACAAATTAAGATTTACATGTAACAGCAAGAGTTCTGGTGAGTATCGACGAAAACTACTCCAAAAAGCCTGCACATGTCCTGATTCATTCCTACTTTTTTTCTTTAATGCCCTACTTTTTCCCTTTCATGTCCTACTTTTTCCTACTTTTTTAGAGATTTTGTTCCTACTTTATTCCTACTTTTATACATTATCCTGCTTTAAAGCCTGTTATGTGTTTTATACCATTTTTTTCAGCGAGGAATGTACATTTTTTTTTATTACACTTTTTGGACTTTCAAGTCATTGTGTGTGTTGAAAGGTTGTTAGTGTTATTGTGACCACAATACTTTGAAGTTGTGTTTTTTGTGATTTCCTTCCCCCCCCCCCCCAAAAAAAAAAAACCGACACCTTTAAATCGTAACTACTTACTTGTGTGCCAGTCAGTGGGAGTCATGTGAATGGTCACCACATCATCTTTTGTGCATAAATATAGCAATAACCAATGTCGTCACGTGATTTCGTTGTGACTGCAGTAACATGCAAAATCCTTAACTGCCATTTTGTGTTGGAATTATATGAAGCTTTCACCAATCTGTTTGTTGTTGTCTATTAAAGTTAACTTACTACAGTGACAGGCATTGCATTTTGATGCAGATGATGAAGATGATCCACTGATATTTGCCTTTTTGTTTCATTTTTCTCCTACAGACCAGAAGGCAAAGACTATTCCGTTCACCGTCTTGTACTCGGTACTCACACGTAAGTTCATCAGTATGTGTGTGCTTGTAGGTGCAGAGTGATGATTTATTTTATCATTCGTGTGTCTTCACTCTCTTGTTGAGTTGCAAGAATTTTTTATGGTACATCTACAACCGATTAGGAATAATCCTACGTGAACAATACCTCAGCTAGTAAACTAACGATGTGGTCAGCATGGATTAAAACTTACTGTAAAACGAGGAATGTTCGCGTGCATTTTGATTTCGCGAGCGCCAAGATTCACGAAATTTAAAATACATGCAAAAGTTCTTGTCTACACTATATGCATTGAACGCCAGTAGCAATTCACGAAAATTAATGCTGCAAAAAAGGCCGTCGGCTACAATCCGTGAAAATTTCATGCCGCGAATATATCTTGTTTTACAGTATATTGTATTAGTGTTAGATGTGAGTAGGGTATTGTGTATGCACATGCAAAAGTAGACATACCAGAACACAATTTGCATGAAAGATCTGGTCAGTGTCTGTGCAGTACACAATTGAGTTTGCCCTTGTTTGAGACAAGACCTTACAAGTAAATCCCTTTCCATCCACTTTGTAGATCTGATGAACAGAACCACCTCGTCATTGCCAGTGTCCAGCTCCCAAACGATGATGCCCACATCGAGGCTGCCCATTACGACAGCGAGAAAGGAGGTGCGTTCTGACTTTCACACTGTTCCGGTCTTTCTTCACTGTACCTCAGTGATATGTTGTTGTGTATTTCTTTTTTTGATACTTCAACAAATTTGTAAAACCAGCGAGATATAGGTGTGTGAATCCTTTATACTTGGAGGAGATAAGAACAAATTTTAAACCATACATGTGCATCGTACAGAGGCATTCTATACATCTTGCATCAAAGTTTGTTTTTGTGAACAGACTATTCATATATTGAACAATAGAAGTCATCATTTATCAAATTTGGACAAGTTCTTCGTCCTCTTAGATGAGCATAAATATGTACATATGCATTTAATCATGAATGGGTGACTGAGATCACAAGAAATGTATAAAATGCAAATGATGCATCTGTATTGTGCATGCTGCCATTGATTTAGTGAGCTTCTGCTGTGGTTTCTAAGGGTTGTCAAAGACTTTCTCAAGTTGTATAATTTCAGTACCAGGTCATCCCTTCATAGTGGCACTACTTACTGCTGTACTGTGATTATCTGTACCTTGACATGTTACCTTATTTTTGTGGTGTCAACATACAGTACATTGTTTGCTATGTCTGTGTGATGCTGACTTGAACCAGAACTTACTTTGACACTGTTCTTTATGTCTCTTGACCGACGTAGAGTTTGGAGGCTTTGGTTCCGTGAGCGGCAAGATCGAGATCGAGATCAAGATCAACCATGAAGGGGAGGTGAATCGTGCCCGCTACATGCCCCAGAATGCAACAGTCATCGCAACCAAGACCCCAAGCAGTGACGTCCTAGTCTTCGATTACACCAAACACCCTTCAAAGCCAGGTGGGACAGGGTCAAAATTCTTCTCCTGTTTGCCTTGCTACATTAATTTCAATTTTGGTTCAAATCAATTCAATTCAATAGTTTATTTATTTCCTTTAAAAAAACAAAACAAAACAAAAACAAATAAACATGATACAAAGCGGTACATGTGCTGATTTTACTTTCATACACCTGGGAAGGACAGTTCAATGAACACAAAATGAAATACAGGGCTGCACACTAACCCATTTTTTCTGCCGGTCCAACCTGTCTCTGTCGGACCGGTAAATGCCCCGTTTTACCATTTTTTACCGGTCCGAACAGAAAATTTACCGGTCAACAACGACAACCTAAAAAAACATTAAATGACTTGCAAACTTATTTTCTTGTTTTTTATGGACGTACCCCCTTACCCATGTACATTTTACAGATTAATAGTTTTTTTTAAACTTGCATTATTTATTGCACAAGAAATTTTAAAAAAGATAGGAAAAAATAGAATGTTTGTTTGTGAATTACAGTGTAAAATGATAATGAACAAAATCAGATTGTATCAAATGCGTTTGTGACTTTTTCTAAACATCGGCGCACGAACTTGCTGCGTAACCTGCTCTTAGTGGTCAGTTGGATTGCGACGATTTAATGAATTATTTTAGCTGTGATATTTTCTGATGCACGCGCTTCAAGGGGTTCTTTATTTTTCTCCCGATAATCTATTCGCATTGTGCATGCGTTCTTGAAAGGTACACGACATGCAGGGCCGAATTCGCAATCCTTTCTGCGCCCATTTCCACCTCAAATATTAGCGGGATTGTGACGATTTCATAAATTACTTCGGCTGTAATATTTTCAGATGCTAGCGCCAAAAGAGGTTGAAAATGTGTCCTTTATTTTTCCCGATAAACTCTTCGAATTTCGTAAGTGCGTTCTTAAAAAAAGATGCACCACATGGCCGAATTCATGATACTTTTTGCGCCTATTTCTACCTCAAATATCAGCGGGATTGTGACGATTTCATAAATTACTTCGGCTGTAATCTTTTATGATGCAAGCGCCAAAAGAGGTTGAAAATGTGTCCGTTATTTTTCCCGATAAACTCTTCGAATTTCGTAAGTGCGTTCTTAAAAAGATGCACCACATGGCCGAATTCATGATACTTTTTGCGCCTATTTCTACCTCAAATATCAGCGGAATTGTGGCGATTTCATGAATTACTTCGGATGTAACTTTTTGTGATGCACGCACCGGCGAGAATGGTTGAAAATGCGTTCTTTATTTTTCTCCCCATAATCTCTTCGCATTCCGTACATGCGTTCTTGAAAGGTATACGACACGGCAGAATTCACGATCCTTTTTGCGCCTATTACTACCTAAAATATCAGCGGGATTGCGATGATTTTATGAATATAGTCAAGGCGCTAATTCCTGTAAGAGGCTTAATTAAGGAGTTCGTTCAACCCACCCCGCAGAAAAGGTTTGACCAGACAAGGTGGTAGATGGGACCTCTATGAACATCCCCAGGTAGTATGTGGTTCCAAATTGTGGTGTCAGTAGAATTTTACTGGCCACTTTTCATCATGATTTGTTGGAACAAACGTAAAAGAGTCTGCACACGCCAAGACTATTACACGCACCACTAACACTGCTACAGGCGCCAGTGCCAATGCTCCGTGTAGTAGTCTCAGCGCACATATACTTTTTCTTCGATAAACAAGGGTTTTGCCTGCAAACTAACTTTTCACGCCAAGCTGGGTTCGGTGTAGTGTAGTTTCTAGCCGTTTTTATTTCATCTTTATTTCAAGAGTTCAAGCAAGCCGAGTGAGAGCGCATACCCGGTGATTGTGACGACCGAATCGCAATCACTAGGTGTGTGCTCTCATTCCACTTAGCGCAATATATACAGCGGGCTTCTGCATAATACACAAGCTGCAACTCAGAGAAATAAAGACGAAAAAACGGCTGGAAATTAAGACTAGGGTCGGTAAACGCTTGTCGCTATTTGGGGCACTGAAAACGACAAACTCACACAGTTTTTACATTTATTTCATGAAGAATTCATCAAAACTGCATAAAACTTTATATGTACGTGTTGCTAGAGATGTCATCCATACAGTGGGATTCATTGTAAGTTATAATATTGTGCATGGTTACCATGGTAACCGGATGCCTAAAGGTGACTGGTAACCCCAAAATGCCTCCTGCTGCTGCAAACATTGTTTTTTTTTTAATCTTATAGATGCAATAAAAAAACACACAATTTTTTATTGATTTTCGTTAAAAAAGTTTTCCCTGTTGCCATGGCAACAAGTATTATCCAATCAGAATTTAGTTGTCAGTAACTCAAAAACTAAAGCCCATAATTTCAAAAAGCTCAATAAGCATGTCCTTCCTTCTGCATAAAGTGTACGACATCAGGTATATGGGAAGAATATTTTGAAGCATTCTCAAGTTACAGCAAAATTTGTAAGCAAAGGCATAATAAACAGCCATTGAAAGAAAGATATCATTTTCAAATAGTAAAATGCATGAAAAAGTAGCATCCGTCGTACTTTCAACACAAATTTGACTTCAAAGCATAGGCAAATGTATATAGTTTTTAATAATGTATGGACACAAATTTCCCTTAAAAATAAGATGAATACAGAAAGCAAAGCCAATATTCTATAGTAGCTCTTTCGAGTATTTACAGAGCGATGGTTATTCAAAACAATCCTGGAAAAGAGCAGAGGAAAGCAATTGATTGTTTATGTTCTTAAAGGAAGTTTATTCAAGAATACCGATAAATTCCTTTCTAAAGAAGGAATATACACGTGCGTTGGATTAGCCATCAAAGAATTAAGCGTACTTTTGTGTTCGTTAGCTATTGTTAAAAAAAAAAAAAATAAAAATATATATATATATATATATATATATATATATATATATGAAATGAAATATCATGATATGTAAATTTTATTCAAAGCGTGCAGTAATGAATTAATGCTGAGGAGAGAATGAGGGAAAAATCTTGGGCGTCTTTTCCCTTTTTATCCAGACTAATTTTACAGTGTAGAGCTCATCTACAATGAATGATGTGCACGAAAGGCAAAAGAAACAAACCTGTCTAAATTCCAGATATTTTTGGGAGTTACCAATCACCTGTAGGCATCCGGTTACCATGGTAACCATGCACAATTTCATACCTTACAATGTATCCCATTGTATTGCTGACATCTCTAGCAACATGCACATATATAGTTTTAAGGCGTTTCGATGAATCCTTCATGAAATAAATGCAAAAACTGTGATAATTTTGTCATTTTCAGTGCCCCAATAGCAACAAGCGTTAACGACCCTAGTCTTAATTTCTAGCTGTTTTTATTTCGCCTTTATTTCTCTGAGTTACAGCCCGTGTATTGTGCAGAAGCCCGCTGCATTGCGCTAAGCCGAGTGAGGGTGCGTGCTCAATGATTGCCACAAAAATCGGTTCGGGCGTCACAATCGCTGGGTATGCACTCTCACTTGGCTTGCTTCAACTTGGAGAAATAAAGACGAAATAAAAACGTCTGGAAACTACACTACACCGACCCCAGCTTAGCGTGAAAAGTTAGTTTGCAGGCAAAAACCGATGTTTGTCGCGGAAAAAGTCTTTGTACGCTAAGACTATAACAGGCACCACTGGCATTGGCGCCTGTAGCAGTGCTAGTGGTACGTGTAGTAGTCTTAGTGTGCGCAGACGCTTCCTCGAAGAATATGGTCATGTCGCAACTAAAATGGCCTGTAAAATTTCATTGATACCACAATTTGATATCACATACTACCTAGGGGTGTTCCAGAGGGTCCAACCGACCACCCCATGCAGTCAAACCTTTTCTGCGGGGTGGGTTGAATGAAGTCAGTTTTTCTGGGTCGCTGCGCCTGGACTAATAACTTCGGCTGTAATCTTTTATGATAACGCGCCAAAATGGGTTGAAAATGTGTCCTTTATTTTTCCCGGATAAACTCTTCGCATTTCGTAAATGCGTGCTTAAAAGATATACGACACGGCCAAAAATCATGATTCTTTTTGCGCCTATTGTTTCCTCAAACTTCAACGGGATTGCGATGATTTCATGAATTATTATTCGGCTGTAATCTTTATGATGCACGGGCCAAAAGGGGTTGAAAATGTGTCCTGTATTTTTCTCCCAATAATCTCTTCGCATTTCGTACATGCGTATACGACACGGCTGAATTCACGATCCTTTTATCGCCTATTTCTACATTAAATATCAGCCGAATTGTGGCAATTTCATGAATTACTTCTGATGTAATCTTTAGTGATGCACGCACCAGCTAGAATGGTTGAAAATGCGTTCTTTATTTTTCTCCCCATAATTTCTTTGCATTCCGTACATGCGTTCTTGAAAGGTATATGACACGGCAGAATTCACAATCCTTTTTGCGTCTGTTTCTACCTGAAATATCAGCGGGATTGCGATGATTTCATGTATGACTTCGGATGCAATCTTTTATGATACACGCGCCAAAAGGGGTTTGAAATGTGTCCTTTATTTTTCCGCGATAAACTCTTCGCATTTCGTAAATGTGTTCTTAAAAGATACACGACACGGCCAAAAATCATGATTCTTTTGCGCCTATCGTTTCCTCAAACTTCAACGGGATTGCGATGATTTTATGAATTATTATTCGGCTCTAATCTTTATGATGCACGGGCCAAAAGGGTTTGAACACTCTAAAAACACAAATGTTGAATTAGCATTTAAAAGGGCCGAGGAGTGACAACATTTTCAAAGTGTTGGTTTTCCTGCTAGATTCAACATTTAAAATGTTATCTTGAAAGTTGGATGCAACACTTCAAAAAATGCTGTCACTCCTCGGCCCTTTTAAATGTTGATTCAACATTTGCGTTTTTAGAGTGAATATGTGTCCTGTATTTTTTACCCAATAATCACTTCTCATTGCGTACATGCCTATACGACACGGCCGAATTCACGATCCTTTTAGCGCCTATTTCTACATCAAATATCAGCGGGATTGCGATATGTCATTAATTATTTTGGCTGAAATCTTTTATGATACATTCACCAGAAGGGTTGAAAATGCGTTGCTTATTTTTCTCCCGATAGTTTCTTCGCATTTGTGCATGCGTTTTCAAAATTATACATTGCATGCAGGGCCGAATTCGATATTCTTTTTGCGCCTATTATTGTTTACTCAAATTCCAACGGGATTGCGAAATTTTCATGAATTACTATTTGGCTGTAATCTATATGATGCAAGCGCCAAAAGGGGTGAAAATGTGTCCTTTATTTTTCTCCCGCTAATCTTTTCCCATTTCGTACATGCGTTCTTAAAAGGTATACGACACGGCCGAATTCACAATCCTTTTTGCGCCTATTTCTACCTCAAATATCAGCGGGATTGTGGCGATTTCATGAATTACTTCAGATGTGATTTTTTTATGATGCACCAGAAGGGTAAAATGTGTTTTTTATTTTTCTCCCGATAATCTCGTCGCATTTGTGCATGCGTTTTTGATAACCAACACGGCATGCAGGACTGAATTCAAGATTCTTTTTGCGCCTATTATTTCCTCAAATTTCAACGGGATTGCGTTGATTTCATGAACTGTTATTCGGCTGTAATCTTTTATGATGCACTCACCAAAATGTGTCCTTTATTTATTTTTTTCTCCTCTATAATCTCTTCGCATTTCGTACATAAGCTTTTGAAAGATACGACGCGGCCGGTCGAATTCATGATCCTTTTTGGGACGATTTCTACCTCAAATATGTAAGCGGGACTGCCATGATTTCATGATTTTTTTCCTCCCTAGTATTATCTATTCACATTTTGTGCATGCGTTCTTAAAAAGTACACGAAAGAGCCGATTTCGTGATCCTTTTTGCGCCTATCTTCATTATGAGACCATTCTGAGAGTATGAAAATATTCATTTGTGAAATGACTGTGTAAAATGAAAATCGCTGAATCGCTGAATATCGAATGTGTTTTTACTTTTTCTAAAAAATCGACACAAGTAAATTAGTTCTGACGTAACTGCCATGCTGCTGCGAAGCCGGTATCGGATCGATCTTGCGTTAAAAAATTCATGAGTAAAATGACCCAGAAATGCGTGCGCTTCTATCAATGCTTCTTGTCTGGCATGACCGCCGATCGCAAGCAAACGAAAAGCAGTTACACTGTACATGCTCTGCATGTATTGCATTGCATGGCAGTGCGTGAGCAGCGCCAAATGCGCAAGCGAGGGCGAATAACTGGTCGACTGCTAGAGCTCAAAACTAATGTATGTTTACTGTACAAAGTGCACCGGTAGACATAAACAAAAACTTGCGTAAAACTTGTTGAACAGTGCGATATCTTGCATTCTGTTTCTCCCTGATCGGGGCTGCTCTTTTTCTTTCTACTGACCCCACCAATGCTTTTTTTTTTTTTTTTTACTGGTCATGTCGGACCGGTAACTTGTAGATTTCCTGAAAAGTTACCGGTCCGACAGTGACTTTTACTGGTCTTTGACCGTCGGACCGGCGCCAGTGTGCAGCCCTGTGAGATATATATGCATGAATGGTATTATAAAAAAAAAAAAAAAAAAAAAAAAAAAAAAAAAAAAAAAAAAAACGTGTACACTTTGTCATGGTAACAAAAAAGAATGAATATTTGTGTTCCCCCTTGTTCCCAGGAAAAGTGAATTGCTCTGTTTTTGGTAAGATATTCATACCCATAATAAAAAAAAAAAGATTGAATGTATGAATATAAAATGTGATGTCATGATAATAAACTGTTTACAAATATAAGTTCCCATAATGTCATACTGCATTTTACACTCATTTTACCAGCTTGTTCATGTTCAGGATGTCATACATTGTAGCTTCATGTGGATGGTTGCATGAGTCAACCAAACTTGGTTTTGAGCAAATTCGAAGGCGAGGCTCCTGCCTTTTCAAGGCTTGAGCACCTACTTATCTGCTGCTTAGTGATTTATTCAGTAGTATTACTATCTCTTCTTTCTTACTCGAGTATCGGATGCGTGATAGCATTCATCTGCTACTCTAATTATCCTGAACTGCGTGATTTCACAGACCCCACATTTTCTGAATGAAGATCCAATTTTTGAAAGTAGTTGTTGAATTCTATTGGCCATTGACAATGTCAGTATAATTAATAGTATTCAGGCATGATGACACATTACCACTTTGTGCACTGTGGGCTCAGTAGTGAAAACTGACCATTTCCCCCATGAGCTTTTTGCCATTATAATATTGCGGTAACCAGAAAGCACTGTGTGTATACACCTGTACTGTGCAGCTTTCCTTACAGTTTTCCCTTATTCTTTGCTTTGATGCTTTCTTGACCACATAGATGTGAATGGTCAATGTAAGCCAGACCTCAGGCTACGTGGTCACTCCAAGGAAGGTTATGGTCTCTCCTGGAATCCAAACCTGCACGGACACCTCCTCAGTGCGTCAGATGACCATGTGAGTGCTTTGATCCCACCTATAGATATCTGTGTCTGGGACACTGTGTCTGTAGTGTGTTAGTGTACATCTGAAGTCCCATTTATACATGTCCTGTGGCCCGTTGCATAAAACGTACCGTTGAATTTCAATGGTAACTACCGTCAAAATAAGGCACTACAGCCAATCAGCATCAAGGATTTTAAACTTTACCGCTAATTTGAAGAATTACCGCTAGAAAGGAGTGGTAAGTCCAGCGGTAAGGGTTTTATGCAACAGGGCACAGGTGTAG
The DNA here is from genome assembly GCF_964275005.1 of Diadema setosum. NCBI lineage: Eukaryota > Metazoa > Echinodermata > Echinoidea > Diadematoida > Diadematidae > Diadema > Diadema setosum. Next base: position 10,779,503 of record NC_092703.1, on the reverse strand, counting down.
ATGTCTCAGAAGTTTGTGATTCTCATTCATTTTTGGGTATTATAGATGTGGCTGTGTTTGTTATTGTAGAAATTGTGTAATTGAATCCATGAATTGGATAGTAATTGAACATACAGATTTATTACACACACACACACACTCACACACACAAAAAAACTAGTGTGTGATGTATTACTTCTTTCTCTGTATTTTTCTGTTGATATACTCTAAAACCAGAAATGTTTGTGTGTATTTTAATTTTGCAAACTTCGCTTGAGCCAAGATTCAGAAAATGATATGCACACAAAAATTCATGTCTACGCTGTATGCATTGAATGCCAGTGGCAATTCACGAAAATTGTATGCCGAAAAAAAAAAAAAAAAAAAAATGTTGTTGGCTCCAATCCACAAAAATGTTATACCGCAAACATTTTTGGTTTTAGAGTATACACTATATGTTCTTGGCTGCAAACAGACCAGGACTATCTGGCAAATACAGGAGTAAAGGGTTTGTTGAATCAAGTGAAGGCTGTTGCTTCCCTTGTTTGTTACACAATAAACTTTGGAGTTTTTGTTTGTGGCTTTTTAAAGACCATCTGCCTGTGGGACATCAACGCCAACTGCAAGGAGAACCGAGTGGTGGACGCCAAGATCATCTTCACCGGTCATTCCGCCGTGGTGGAGGACGTATCCTGGCACCTCCTGCATGAGAGTCTCTTTGGTTCCGTGGCAGACGACCAGAAACTCATGATGTGAGTGTGTCTTTTTTGCAGGTCTTTTTTTTTTTTTTTGGGGGGGGGGGGTAGTCGGGAGAACCAGTGGTCCAAAGGTATGAATGGTATTCTTGCATGTGTGTCTAATTGAGAGGAGGAGACAATGTTCAGATTTTCTGATTAAAGTTTTCACTATTTGATGATAAGTATTTTTCCAGTATCTATGTGTGGTTGATATATGTTAGTGCTGAATGTACTATGACACACAAATATTCTTATTCTGGTATTGACTGCTAGTATTGTATGATGAGTTTTGTATAGTATCTGTGTTTGGTTGATATGTTTCATCACTAATAACATGTGATGATACATGCATGTAGATCATGTAGATAAATATGCATCAAAACCAGTTTTGTAAAGGGTAAATTCTCGTGTGAGTAATTCTTTTATGCTCTGCTTGTTAGATGAATTTTTCATGTTTGTGTTCCACAGTATCAGAACATCAAATAGTGTTATAAATAACATGTTATAAGTAACAACAACAACAAAAAAATATATATGCTTTTATTTTCACACTTTTTTCATGTTGTACATAATGCCTGAAAATATCCATGCCACAAAAGTGTCCAATTTTACAATAACCACTGCCCCCACCTCTCCCCCCCCCCCCCCAAAAAAAAAAAAATGGTATGATTCAAACTTCTATGTTATTTTTCATCTTTTCTTCAGCTGGGATACAAGAGTTAACAACACTACCAAAGCAAGACACTCTGTTGATGCTCATACTGCTGAGGTAAGACAAGATCTTCTTACTAACCAGTGGTTATGATTAGGTCTAGATCTCACCTGCTATTACTATATTTTTTTTTGTTTGTTATCAAACTAGTATCTCTGCACAAACCCTGTGTCACCTAAATAAGGGTATAAGAAGTCATGCTATAGGGCATACGGCTATAGGGGCATTATAGGGCAGTGATTTGGCTCAGTTGGTAGCGTGTCTGCCTCCAGATCAAAAGGACCCGGGTTCAATTTCCAAGTCTGTAAGAAGCAAATCACTCTGTCCGTTTGATAGGACATAAAATGGCGGTCTGTATGTGAAAGTGTCACAAATCATGCGCGCAAAAGACCCCTCTTCATCTATTCATCGCAAAGAGCAGGGTGCATAACCTAGTAAAATGGTCCTGTCTCACATCCAACTGAACCCCATGGAAGACCAGCTATTGCAAAGTGCTGATTGTGCTAATGGGCTATCCAACCATCTTCTCAGATGGAAAAATGAAACATGCACTCATGCTGTTGGTACTCGCACCTTTGCAATGGGACACAAATTCCTAATTCTGAATGATTCGAGCCAGTGTTGTCCTTTGCGCAAGACTTTTGCTCTGATCAAACAAAGATTGGATTGGAGAGGGATTGATGTGAAACAACCTATTTATAAGAGTTTGCATATAAAAAAGTTCTTCAGTGTAAGTTCAATATTTAAAAAAAAAAAAAAAAAAAAATCTTTTTGACTGATGTATTTGTTCATTGTATCAGATACCTTGTCGTATCTTGATCCAAAACAAAAGCAACAGAAGAAAATGCCCTATTGAGAAAGGGAGGATGAAATATTGAGTATATCATGTCTCTTTGTACTAAGGGTCCACTGTAGTTAATGTACAGGATCATATGTTTGATATTCTTAAAATTAATGTTTTCAATGCAGAAGTATGTGTAAGTGATGTGACAGTGATAGCTATCTATGCAGTATCGACTCAAGTTTTAGGCTTGAAATTTGATCAGTGATAAAATCAGATCAACATTTGTCCTTTCATGTTTTTCTGCTGCTCCCTGCAGGTGAACTGCCTCTCATTCAATCCATACAGTGAATACATCTTGGCTACGGGGTCAGCTGACAAGGTAAGAAAGTGCCAGAGTCATAGGGTGGTAAGGTAACCTTTTTATAAAATGGGCTTTAGAATGTCTTCAATCTGATTGGTCAATCATCATGCACTGATTTTTACTGATCCACACTGAGCCATGCGTCTGGCAAAATTCAAAAGTGTGGCTCACGTAGTTGTACAGTGTTGTAGGTGTACCAGATGCATGATGGGGCAAAAAGTTGAATTTCATGTATTTACGGGCCCAGGACAGATGCTCTTGTTTAACTTTGGAAACAGTCTAGAACCCACTCGGTGCACTCATGGGTTTAAATAGTTCCAAAGTTAAACTCGTGCATCCAATTCTCACCGATCCACTCTGTCCTGTGCATCATTTTTATACTGACTCATATGTCATGTCTTCACAGATGCATTACAAGGAGATGTCTCTTGAGTAATAATTCCTGTTCATGCACTGCTGTTGTTCAGGTTTTTTGTCAGAAATATCCGTGTGTTCTGTAATTTAAATTCAAAGATATTACCACAACTGCCAGGATCATCATTGAAGTATCACATGGCAAATCTATTGAAATGAAGCAGCATTTTGTTTTTTAACACACTATTCCGGATCTTAGACAAAAGTATATGTATCACGCTTGTAGACACACATGGATATTGCATACACCCACCTCTTCACAATGTGGCCATAATGAGAGGATTAATGGTTTATCTGTCTGAATGAAAAAATACTTCTCAGGCATATGTGAATTTGAAAGGAGCAGTGAAAAAAAAAAAAAAAAAGATTGCCAAGATGACTGTTGGAAATTTAAGATTACAGTTGATATAAGTTCAAAGCTATCTACAGGTACTGAACATAAATGTTAACCTGTTGAGGACAAGTCCTGAGTATACTCAGGCAAGTGGGAAATGCGTGTTGTAGCAAAATCAGCCTGTCCTCAACGGGTTATTAACTTATTTTTTTTTAGTTGAATTAAGCCACATCAAGGAATGTGTATATCCACTGGTTAGACAGTTTGTATGATAGTGTGAGAAGGATGAGGAGGGAGCACTTGTTTTATCCACGAGGAACATTCTGCTATGTTTGATTTAATGCAAGTTTGCATTAACTGGTATTACTTCCGTGAACAAGAATCACAGCTTGTAGACGTATGTTAGCTTTTTTGTTGGTGTAATGTTGCTTTCCCAGTCTTAGAATCACTGTATGCATTTATGAATGCTACAATGTTTTTAAGATGCATTGGGATGCATTGTAGGTCCTCTTCATAACATAAGGTTCCTATTACCACACAACACTGAACATTTTTTGAAAGTGTGACTTACGAACGGGAATGGTGGAGTTTAATGGTGACGTGTTGTTTCTGTGACGTGTCTTTTCAGACCGTGGCGTTGTGGGACCTGCGGAACCTGAAACTCAAGCTGCACTCGTTTGAATCGCACAAGGACGAGATCTTCCAGGTCCAGTGGTCGCCGCATAATGAAACCATCCTTGCTTCCAGTGGCACCGACAGGAGACTCAATGTGTGGGACTTAAGGTAAGAACACTTTGAAGAACCTATCAGAGCTTCCAGCCAGTAACTGATTCACATATTGTTTTTGTATATTTGTTTGTGTTTCTTCATCCAAGTAAAGCAGTCTTTTTAAACATTGTTCTTTTTTGTCTGCCAAAATTTTCATTTATAATTCATACTTTGAGCCATCTTTCTGTTGTTGAAACGAAATATGACTTTTGCCTTTAAATTGTATCTTTTACTGTGCTTCAATGTGTTTTTGATATGAAAAATGTCTCAGCTTATGAGTTTGATGGCAAAAGAAGTTAACTCCATTCATTTCACTTTGATATACTTGTCATAAACCTACTTAAAAACAAAGGAAATTGTGCAAAAATATGGGATGTCATAAATTCAAGAATAAACCATGTTATGCAGCGCGTGAGGTATCATTGGAAAGGTTTATTTTGCTTCATCTGATGATGGACTTACTTTAACCCTATTCTAACTGGGGGGGGGGGGGTCAAATTGACCCCCCCCCTCGACGTTTCGCGCCACGATTTCGCAACGCGCAAAAGATTTTGCCGCGTCGTTCCACGACTTTTTTCATTTGAGTCTCCCGCATATTTTGAGACCAAATTTGCGATGTCTGGATACACCGTTCTGAAGTTATGCAATGTTTTGCATATGCATGTCAACCCGAAAACCGCTCAAATTCATGATTTTGTGTGCAAATTCAATGCAAACTATGGTTTTTTGTTTAATTGATATAAATTAGATTATTTCAACTTTTAGCCATTGAAATAAATCAATTCTAATGTAGATAAGCTTGAAAAAGTGCCTCCAACAAATTTTGGCAAAAAAACAATAGAAAACAAAAGATCAAAAAAACAATAAGATACATAAGAAATTAACAAAACAATAAAAAACAAAAGAAAATGATTTTGATTGCGCTATTTTTTTTACAAGAAAATTGTTTGATGTGTCTTGAGGAACTTTGACACAAAAATTTAATAATCCTTCAGTCTTTTTGATGGAGTTATAGGTAAAAACATGATTTCATGTGTTAATTTGCAAAATTAATTTATTAAAAAATATGAAATCCAAATTTTTCTATTGTATGACCATGTAATCTTGTAGTTGACATCCGGCTCTATGTTCAGGCAAAATTTTGCGGCGATCGCGTGATCGGCGGCCGAGATCTGAAGTAAAAACTTGGTCTCAAATAGCCCAGTTAGAATAGGGTTAAAGTTTTCAAAAATGGCACTTAACCCTTTTTGGGATCAAACTATTCAAATGATAGTAATGACAAAAATGATGATGATAAAATGATAATGATAATGGTAACAGTTGTTTCGTGTGGAACACCTTCCCATTATGTGCCATGGTGCTTAAAGTGTTGTACAACATTTCCCCCCCCCCCCCCCCCCCCCCCCCGGGCAGTTGAAACAATTGTGCATTGAGTGATAATTGTGACAGTATACCAGAGTGTTTTTGAAATGCTCTATTCATCTGACCTACCGCTAGGTGCTCCAAATGCAGTGCACATCTACATGACAGTCACTTATCTAATCTGATCCATGGAATCTACCGGTCAAATTGTGACAGTATACCAGAGTGTTTTTGAAATGCTCTATTCATCTGACCTACCGCTAGGTGCTCCAAATGCAGTGCACGTCTACATGACAGTCACTTATCTAATCTGATCCATGGAATCTACCAGTCTTGCCACACCCATCTCACTTCCTCGCACATTTTCTCTCCTTTTTCAGCAAAATCGGCGAGGACCAGACACCAGAAGATGCAGAGGACGGTCCCCCGGAGCTCCTCTTTATCCACGGAGGACACACGGCCAAGATTTCGGACTTCTCCTGGAACCCCAACGACCCCTGGGTGATCTGCTCCGTCTCCGAGGACAACATCATGCAAGTCTGGCAGATGGTGAGTTGGAGATTGTGGGAGAAGGTGAAGTGGATGCTGAGATGTTTTACTGATTCATTTTATTGAGCACAGGGGCTGCTTTATTCACTGCACTCCAGTACAGTGCACTCCTGTTACAACGGACACGGTTGTAACAACATTCTTGTTACACCAAAGAAAAACATTCAGGTCCCAAAATTATCATTTATATATCTTTATTTACTTTACTGTTCGGCTATAACAATATCTTCATATATAACGAAAGAATACTGCTGGTTCTGAGGACTTTGTTGTAATGGGAGTCGTCTGTACTGACTTTTTGTCAGTGTCAAACATGTCATTCCTTGGAAATGATCAGTGATGTTGCGCTCTCAGTCTGTGCGTTCTTGTGAATCTTGAAATCTTTGATGTTAAAAAACTTGAATCTTTGTTCAAATGTGAGATCCTGTGAGCTGAGTTAACTTGACTGCCCCTGAAGAGTCTTTGGTCAAGTCTTGTTTTAATTAATGAAGTGGTGATTATGCTTTAAAAAAAGAAATCTCATTCCCTTTTCTCCCTTTCTTTGTCTAAAATTGTGTCATCCGACATATCACAGGCGGAGAATATCTACAATGACGAGGAGCCAGAGGTGGTAGCAGCTGACCTCGAGCAGCAGTCATCCTCGTAAGAACAAAAAGTATTTTTCAGCTCCAGATGGGGACCAGAGATTGTTTTCATCACCATCTTCCCCTACCCCCACCCCCTCTTCATGAACGTGCCAAGCCTACCAGAGCACACACTTTCACCAAGTCATCTCATTTGCTGACACCCAAGAGCAGGACAATCACGTTTGCGTGGGGATGATCCGAAAGCAGGACTTTTCTGGGGGATACTGGTAATTGGATCTTGGTCCTTGCTTATCAGGTGGTTCAAGCATCGACTCTTTGCTCATTCAAAAATGTTTTGTTTATGTATGTGTTGGTGGTTCAATTTCTGCCATAATTTGTGGATTCAGGTGTGCAGGAAAGTCTGTCTTGTGATAAATATATTTTTCATCTTTTTTTTTTTTTATGTGTTCGGTGATTGTAGAATTTCATTCCTGTAGTTCCAATACAGTTGTACAGTAGGTAAGCCAGCACAGCTCTGGTGAAGTTGAGCAGTAGCAACATGAACGCTGAGTACCTGAAAGGGATGATGATCTTCATGTGTCACGAAGAGCAATTCAATAATTTATTTTTGAATTGCCATAATATCTGAAGCCGCACATAGGTTACTCTGAATGCTGTGGAATTTTGCAGTGCAGGTGAGGAATGGAACATTTGATACTGAGACAAGTTACATGTCCACACTTTTTGCCACACTCTTGCATTTTCAAAAGGGCATCAGTGACATCGAGTCCTTTTAGAATCGTGAGAGCTTTGCGTAGGCCTAAGCGGATGCATAAACATTGGGTACTCTCCCTGAATGTTGTGTGGTTTGGTTCTCTGTCGGTCCTTACAATGGGTTGACTTGAAACGCTGTGTAAAGCTAGAAATTTGGCGAGAATCTTCAGCTTGACTGAAGAAGGATTGTAATTGTTTCGAAAGTTTCTACCATATTGAGGAGTGATGGAAGTTTCACGGGTGAAACTGTAGCACTGGATCTTTTGCATATTTTCAGTATTTATGGACTCATCAGATTATGAAAAGGAAGCAGATTGCATGTACACATACTTGTACTTAACATTTAAAGTAGAAGGTTCTAGGTTTGTTTGGGTTTTTTTTTTTGGGGGGGGGGATGGGGGGTTGGGTTCAAGGTAATGAGTAGGGTGGTTGCTAAAATGAAATTGTAAGCTTTGATAAATCAGCTTGAATCGCAACTTCTGTTTCCTGTCTCTTGTGCGACAGTGCTGTTAAGCACTACTCTTCTTTTCATCACCAGTGTATGGAGAAAAATCACATCATATGTAATGTTGGTAATGAGATGACATTTGGCAGATATATTATGTAAATATATATTTCACCAATGCGCTGTAGACAGCAATGTGTGCAAGAAAAACTGGCGTGACTCTTTGATATGGTTTACATAATTTCTTCCACATGAAGTACTGTTAGTGTATGAATATGTATTTTTGTGAGTACCTCTGGATGTGTGGTTAGTTCAGGGCACAATGTTGAAATTCATGACGTGAACATATTGTTCAACATATGTCACAAATGCAAAATGCAAGATGCCCGATGCTGCAAACCCGTTACACACCCATTTTAATGCTGATTCATAGTGTTCATGTATCTAATGTTGCATTCTCATGTAGGGCTTGTTCATTGAAGATTGATTTAGTTTTCGGTAGCTTTTCCTTAACTCTCCATTGAAATCTTACATATTTTGTTGTCTATTTTTTTTTTTTTTTTTTTTTTTTAATGGTAAGACAATTGGATCTGTCTTTAAACAGCAGGTAGAGAAAAAGAAAAGTTGTTGAATGATTATGCACATACATGTATATGGGAACTTTTGTGAAAGACAAATTAGCTACCAAACATGAAATCCATTTTTTTTTCATCAATATTCTTGTACATGTACTGACATACTTCTTAAATTATACATTGCATTGCTTTCTAGCGAAAGTGGGTGCTTCGTTTCAATTTGCTTTGATAAAGAACACTTCATATTTGTACAAACTTCTGTAAACTGTTTTCTTGTCCCCTTTTCATCGTGTATCTTTACCAGCCTCAAATACAATATCTTGTATATACAAATGTATATATATACACATTGTTTTTATGTGCATATATGTAATTATATATATATATATATATATATATATATATATATATATATACACACACACATATGTATATATGCATATAAATGTGTGTTTTGTGTATAATGCGTTGAACACTTCATCTTTTCGCACTACATATATATATATATATATATATATATATATATATACAGAGTATATACAGTATAGTCGAGACCTGACGATGTTTGTAGTCTGCATGTTGGTACCAGTACAGAAAAGATGATGAAGTAAGGTAATTATGCATTGCAGTCCAACTGTGATATTTATTCAAACCAAATTTTTGACGCATACACACGTCTTCTTCATTGTTCATGTCGACCCTGTCATCTTATATAATGTGGCCTGCGTTCCAAAGGGGGTTATCACAAAAATATATTGTATACATAGTCGATCGAAGGGAAGAGAAGGGCAAAGACAAATAATTATATGTGTGAATAGTTTAAAGGACATGTTCACTCTAAAAACGTGGATTGAATGAATACCGCAATATTAATAGAACACATCAGCAAGAGTTTGAAGATGATCGAACAATCTGTTTAAAAGTTATGATTTTTTTTTTAAGTTTCTGCTCAGTCACTGCTGGATGAGAAGACTACTACAGCTTGTGACGTCACATGTGTACAACAATATAAAGAAAATATGAAGAAAATTCAACATATTTTCACTTTCCTTGCATTATAAAAGAAAACTTGACTTCCCTCTTTAAGAAGGCAAGGGGAAATAATATTACCCTCAGTATACGTCAGTGACGAGTTGAGGAAATGCGCACTTTTTTCGAAAAGTAAAATTTTGTGAAATTCTTTTTACATTTTCCTTACAGCATTGTACGCATGTGACATCATACTCTGTAGTCTCCTCTTCCAGCAGTCTCAGTGCAGATACTTTAAAAATCCATTACTTTTGAACGGATTGTCCTATTTTCCCCAAACTTTCACTGATGTGTTCTACTAGTATTGCTGCATTCACTCGATCCACATGTATATGAAGGTGGACTTGTGAATCTGGTGGGTTTTTTTTTTTTCTCTCTCTCTCTCTCTCTCTTTTGTTACGTTCTATAAGGAATGTGTAGCATGGTTTGTTATTTACAGTGATCTATGATACTGTATTGACATGATAGCATGGTGGTTATATATTGCATATTTCATAAAGTAGTGCAAGTTCCCAGAGACGAGACAAAAACAATGAAATTCAATGTTAAATAATTTTATTCAGAGTGATCATATACCACAAAGTGACATCGCATGATAAGGAATAATTACATACACCATATTAGTAAAAAAAAAAAAATTATAATAATAATAATAATGACCATAATAATTGTGCAGAGTGAATATTTCAACAACAACAACAAACTGAACTACAACGAATACCTACTCAGTTACTCTCAGAGGTGGAGACGAAACACCCAAACATACAGGTACATACTGGTTGTAATTCAACATGAAATACATGTTGATGAAAGCAAAATAATGAACTGCCCGCAACGAAAATGAGGCGTTATTTCATCAACAGTAGACGATGTCTCCTGCCAAGTTTGAGTTGAGTTTCACTGTACATACAAAATAATCAGATCCTCTTGGCTTCAATAACATTATCAGGTCCCCATAGACCGTTTCATGACATACACATAGGTTACAGCAAGTCATAATTATGTATCAAAAGTAGCATAAAAAGATTGGTGATCGTTTGGTCCGAGATATATAGTATTTGGCAAGCAAGTGCAGGGGTGTAATGACAACAAATGCAACACGGCTGTTTGTTTTTAATGTTTTTGTGTTTTTTCCTAGTACATTGTAATGCTTTTCTAGATCTTCTGTCGATACCTTCTATGAAGGTGAACATTTCCCTGAGTGCAAATTATTTTCATCATCACTCGTCACCAGTGTACATACAGGAACTTGTAGAGTTAAAAACGTCATTTCAAACATCTTATCACCTCCGAAGTTCACGGGATCAAACATTATTGAAATATCCATCAGGGAAATCAAAAGTTACTCTTGGTGACAGGGCATTTTTGTATGCTGCACCAAAACTATGGAATAATCTCCCTTTGTAAGACAAGCAGTTACAATTAATGAGTTTAAAGGGGGTGGCTAGTACCTGGTTCCAGGTTAGCATGCCTGTACAGTGTCGGGGCGATCGTTAACGGGCTGTTAACGATCGCCCCGACACTGTACAGGCATGCTAACCTGGAAACATTGAACTGCACATTACTTGAATATGAGACCATTCTGAAGCAAATAATTTTCATACAACAATAGATATATATAGTGTACTCTTAAATGAATCCACAAGGATTGGAACAGTCATCCCCCAGCATTCCCACTGATCAGGTACTATAGCCATCCCCTTTAAGGTCAGGTTTAAAAGTCATCTCTTGAAGTAATGTATTCTATGTTTGAATTTCTTGTATGTATGTTATTTTGCAATGCGCAGTAGAGTATATTATTATAGTAGCTGCGCAATATAAATGTCCTTTATTGTTATTATTAATAGTGCATGACGCATCCAACACGCCATAAGTTCACAAGAACTCGCTCAAGTTGTTGACTTTCGACTAACGCACCACCAGTGCTCTCACTGGTTGGATATTTGTTAGCAGTCAGCCTTGGTTTTAACTTACCAAGAGCTAACGATTCTTAAAGAGATCCGATTTAACTCAGTCAGCCTGCAAATTGATGTCTCTGTGGAATGCTAGAAGCGATTACATAAATTGTATATCATTAATGGCAAGAACCGAAAAAAAAAAAATCCAATTGTCCGGTTTATCTATAAATGACTGAGTGAACAAACAAAAAGATTTGCGTCTCCTTACGTAATACTTCTTTCATTACATATGAATTATTTGAATGTACTGTATACATGCACATCCACTTCAAGGTTCACTTTGAACTTTGGCTATCTTGTTTTTTTTTTGTTTTGTTTTGTTTTGTTTTGTTTTTTGGGGTGGGGGTGGGGGTGGGGTTGGGTTGGGGGTTGGGGTTGGTGTGGGTTTCAATGGATTGTCCTGACAAGACCCGAGGAAATGTTCCGCCCTGCATATGAGCCTAGTCCATCCAATCCTTTTTTTTTTTTTTTTGTTCTTTTTTTTTGTTCTGAACTACTGAAATGCCTTCGCGATACCATGAAGCAGATGTCAGTGTGAATTTCTTACAAAAAAAAAAAAACCCGGAAAACAAAAGAAAAAATGCTTGCTCGTGTAGATGGTCGCTTTTTTTATGTGCACGTACATTTCCATGTACAATATGTGTTTATTTGGGGAGTTCAGAATTGCAACAGGCGCATGCAAGAAGGGCTTAACTACACCGTTGGTTATATAATCATATAAATTAAATAGTTAAATAGTTACACTGGAGGCACCTACAAAACTGTCCTCGCTGGTTCACTTTTGTCAATTGGTAATTGTTGTGTGTACACGTGCCACTATGCCAATTAGTGCGACAAAATTTCTTCGTTTTATTGATTTGGTGAATGTTCATGTATTAGAATACAGGAACGGTATTTACAAGCTAAACTATTTGTCTTAGAATAGCGTATTAATCATCGCATTAGTCAGTCCTGCACTAATCTATTTTATTTTATTTTTTTTTGGTTTTCAGTAAACTAATCAAAGAAAAGGAGGGGGCATTTCTCTTGTGCGACCATTTCTCCATGGCTATTTTTGTTAGTGTGCTTCAGATTCGATGCCACCTGAATCGGATATCAACATAGATATATGAACACTGGATGAGTGAATGACTAAATAAATGAATAAAGGAATAAAGGAATGAATGAATGGATGGATGAATGAATGAATGGATGGATGGATGAATGAATGAATGAATGGATGAATAAATAAACAAATAAAACGAATACATATATCAACGAGACATGAAAACTCGTCACATTGAGGACGAGTTAGGTGATACGCTTGTGGTCATCAGATGACAGTCATCTGTGATCGACAAAGAAAAGAATGTGATATAGGCACCTTGAAGTTATATTGAGCGTGCATGCGAAACCGTTTCTGTAACCACTCGGCCACGGGTCATCCACGGAAATGGTAAGACAAAAAAACAACAACAATGTATAGATATAACAGGGGGAAAGTCAATGCCCACTCAACTAACGTGGCCGTGTGAACATCTATTGCATTGCTAGACGGAAAAGCGGCCTTGTAACGACTGAGGTCGCTATGCCATTTCTGGCAACTTGGGAAAAATACGTCCCGCAGACATAAAACCTATAATCGGGTGGTTTTGATACCTTGCCTTTAATCACAATTTTCAATGTAATGACGTCATCAAATTACAAAACAATGACATCGTCTTGAAAGACAATTGTTCAAAGTACAACACCTCAGTCGTCGTCATTACATACTATGATCGCTTTGACAAAGTCAACCTGCAAAATTTGCTGCAGTCGAAGCAATGTGGTCTCCAACACACAAAAAAGAGGGATATGGCGTGTGTGTGTGTCTCTGTGTGTGTATAGGTGCGTTTATATACGAACGTGATTTCTACATGGACGAATATGTAATACAAAATTGAAGAAAAAAAAATAGTAAAGTATCTAAATATTTTGTTTCGTGATCTTGTGGGGTTCGAACCCGCAACCTCACGTCTCTGAGAAGTCGCCTTTAACCACTCGGCCACACGTCTCGACGGGAAAATATGGGGAACGTTATGGACTTGAAAGACAGTTGTTCAATGTATAACACATTCATCGTACGTTGTCAGTTTGCTACTGACACGACAAACTACCACATGAAGATGAGGCAGGTATTAGTACCTGTATGAAATTATTATAGGCATGGTTATCAAATTGCCCTAAAATTTCCTTATAATTGCCTTATTTTTACACACAGTTATGCTATCCCTTTAAACTCGTCACAGTTTAATTAGAATCATTAACATCATACATTAGTACCTTATTCAGTTCCATAGCTGATCACGTTTGCTAATCAATTAAGATTAATTGTCTAGAATGTGTTATATGGCCAACCTGTATACACACGTATATACACACACACAATGCTAAATGTATGTATCAAACATCTGTAACACAACTTTGAACTAACTGTAGGAATTATCGCTGCACTTTAATATCATCCATACTTTTTATCACTATCTGAAACTCCACAAAAACCACTAAATGACAAATAATCATCAATACAGAAGACTGAATACCTTTTTAAAAATGTATAGCTTGTTACATGTATAAATCAGCACAAAGTAACCACGACTACATTGTGTTACTGAATTGATATGAACAAATTTCACTTTGATAAATATACTATATCAGTTTGAAAAGCCCAGCCTGCAAAATTTTGCAGCAGTCGAAGTAATGCAGTCTCCAACGCAAAACAAAGGTATACTGTGTGAGTGTGTGCGTATAGGTGTGTTTACATGCAAACGTGATTTCTACATGGACGAAGGTGTAGTACTCCATTGAAGAAAAAAAGTAAAAAAAAAATTATTTTCTTTCGTGCTCTTGTGAGGATCGAACCCGTACGTGTGCAACCTCACGTTTCTAAGACGACGCCTCTAACCACTCGGCCATACGTCTCGACGAGAAAAGTAGAGGAACGTAAACTTATGTACGTGAAAGATGAATCAGGAATCGTTTGGTCCGCATTCCATTCTCATTTTCAGTTTTAAACTGCAAAATTGTCAACCTCATGAGAAGATTTCAAAGAACAAAATGCATGATTACTGCAGCTTATTGTCTCAGCTACAACATACTTAAATTTCAGAGGAAATGAAGCAAAATCAGCTGAGATAAAGGTGCTTAAACGTTGTCAAGTCAATGGATGGTTTTAAAAAAAATCACCTCCCATAGACATAACACGTAAACTTGTCCGATTTTGCATCTTTACTTTCAATCACAATTTAAAGTATGATGACGTCATCAAATTTCAAAACCATGACATAGACTTGAAAGGCAAATGTTTAAAGTACAACATATGTGAATTTGGGATAATATTGAGCTTAAACAACAGAGATACGAGCAAATGAATGTCAGAAACAGTACCTCAAAAAAATCAATTCCACTTTTTTTATTTAAAATGACGATATGATGACGTCATCGCGTTTTCCTGGCAATATTGATACTAGCAATGTTATTTACAATTCACATACTTTTGTAATATGCAATAGAAATATAGGGTCAACGGACGATTTAAAGAGCTATGGCTAAATAAACAAAGACATGTTTTTTCACTATATTTGCAGAAAGACGCGCACGTGGAATTTCAACTTTGACGCCAGTGCATTCCTTTGTTATAGGTCGAAATCGATCGAAAATCAATGGATGTTGTTACTCAAAGTATCAGGAATCCAAATCAGTCAAAAAAATTGCATTTTCATGTTGCTTACGCCCTCTGCGCGCGAAATTGCGCGGACGGACGCGCACGCGAGAAAATGTTTGAAACGCTTAAAATTGTCTGAAACTTCGAGATTTCCCATTGGGAAGTCGTTTTGAGCCTTTTAAAATTTTGACGCGCGCGTACGCGCGCGTAATGAAGACCTGGGTAACTAGCGTTAAAAGGTAAGATAGAGCGTGACCTGAACTTCATGTCCACCGAAAATGATACAGAAATGACATCTAGTTATGAAGTTATGATCGATCATGTGACAAGGTCCGAAAATCACAAAATGGCGCCTAGATGACGTCATAGATATGTTACTGTCATGAAAACCTTATTGTGGCTAGATATTGTTATGAGACATGTTGACTGAAAATTTCATGTCATTCCGTAATGTCATTGTTGAGATATTGACGACACAAAATTGTCCAGAAAGAAAGAAGAATAAAAAAAAAATAAAGAGAGATTTTGACAATCACAATAGGTGATACGCTGATAGCGTATCACCTAATGAGGTGATTGTCAAACAAATATGTGTTTACACGGCTGAAAGAATAAATACATTAACAAATAGTCAAGACAACAATTTGCACAAAAAGGAAACAGAAGAGAGTATCACGACAGGAAATAAATGTGATACAGGAATCTATACTTTGGTCATACATTGTATTGTTATTTTAGCAGACACTCTGGTATGTTACCACGTGAGGTGAGTTTTGTCTCAACAGTTCAAACCGGAGTCATCACGTGTGACGTCACCAGCCTTGCCAGTTTCCAGTCGTAGAGATTTGACATGCTGAACTTACACTGTACATATCAATATCTTCGAGAACTCGTTAAAGTGAAGCATTCTTCTCTGAAATTCTCTTCGCTTGCAGTGGAAGAAGGAAACAAGAGAGTAAATGCACATGGTATACAAATCATGTTCATTTTGCCAACATACACAAGACTAGCGCGACAGTTTCAATTAGCGCGCGAAGTATTAAGAACTGCGAAGTACGAGAATAGCAGCAGCAAAGCGATAAAAATGGTTCTTTGAGCACTGACCAATGATTGACCTTTAATCCTACGTATATACACACGTGATACTTTCGAATTCAGTTCACACCCTTACACACACACACACACACACACACACACACACGAACACACAAACACACACACACACACACACACACACACACAAACAAACAAACAAACAACCATACTGTAATTTTGGCGAACCTCATTTTTCTTATTTCAAGTTAATTTTGAGTTGCCATTGACCATGACCTTTGAATTTTAATCCTCACAATTTCCGGCAACTAGACTGTAATTAGGCATAATTCCGTGTCTTCATTTTTTTCTTTTTCCTTCTTCTTTTTTCTTATCCTATTACCAGATAGCACAGCCACTGGACAGTCCCTGATGCACAAATGGCTGGAACTGATAGTAGAGAAATAACCCAAAGAGATGCTACCCCTATTAAATCTCTTCATCTTAACCAAAGTAGAGTGACTTTCGACCTTTGACCTTCCACCAATAGATTGCTCTGGAAATGACTGTCAAATCATCTTTACCCTGTTTTCCAATGTACATCACAACTGGACTTTACTATAAGAAGTAATGGCTGGCAGTGAGGTCTTTCCTCCTTTTTTTTTTAGGGGGGGGGGGGCAGTAGTATATGATATTTGATCTTGACTTTGATCTGTAATCACAATCATTTCCCAAAATTTCTACTAATTTCTAGCCTTCTAATATATTACGATGGACACTCCGACAGGAAGTTATAGCTGAAAAGGCTAATAATTTATTTGCCAAGGTTAAGTGATCTTTGACATTCATAGATTGTGACCTTTGACCCTTATGTATTGGTTGCCCAAGATCTGACTGAGGCATCCACACTTAATGTATTATTCTTGTGCAAGATACCTAAGCATATTATGTGGTTTTCTAAAATCGCAAAAGCGTGCTGTGGGACAGAAGGACTTACGGACTAAAGGGCAATTCAAGTACTTAAGATTGATGGCTAAATACATTATCGGTAATAAATGCCTTGAATGAGGGAGAATAGAGTGATAGATAAATTGACGGTGGAACAAATAAATAAATAAATAATTTGAATAAAATTAATCTTTAACGCGTGCAGCATCATCAGAATGAATATCATCCCAAAAATTAAACTTGTCATGTATTTAGCTTATACGTAATGAAATAAAACAACAACAACAACAACATAGTTTATGTACCCACACTGGGAATTGTCTGGATTATCTGAGTGACAGAATTCTATAAGTCACCTGAATTCAGTGAGGTTTCCTGGAAAAATAAGAAAGAAAGAACGAAACAAACGCACGAACGAACATATTGAGGTATTTTCCGAAAGCAGTAGAAAAAACAAAGCGTGAAAGAAAAAAAAAAAACAAAGTGGGCTATGCATGGTCACAAATGTAACTACACTGATAGCTCGTGAAATTACGGTGCAAAAAGTACTGGAGGGACGGAACCCAGCGGATGCCGTGTTTGAGACTGTCATGGATATTGGCTCAGCCATGTAGGGATGGTTTTAGTGACAGAGAATTAGTTACTGTTTAAAAGGCGAAATGTCAAAAAGAGCTCCCTGGCAAAGGGAGTATATCATTTCCGTTTGGGAGGAATGTTCATCTTGTCGGCCATGGCAAGAACAACGTGTCTGTGACTTTTCACTTGTTCCTTGGTCACGTTCTTCAAACGTTTCCTGAATTCGCTCAGCTCGTCCTCGAATGTTGGCCCGTACTCGGCGATGCGCCGCCACAACGTCCTATTGAAATGATCGTACAACTGCACGTCCGCGGCATTCCAGCGGCGGATCTTCCGTCGCATCGCCCTTGTCGCAGTAAACGCCTGCGTGGTGTTGTGCACCATCTTGCGGACGTAGAAAATGTCCGCGGTGTCCCAGCAGAGGACCTTCCGCATGAGTATGAGCGACTCGTCGAAATGCTCGGTGATCAGCACGAGGTCCATCTCCTCGTCGAGACGTGCGATGGCGGCGTCAACCGCGTCCGGGTCGTCGGAAAAATCCGTGTTCAGGCCGAGGTCAAAGAACTGTTGATTGTGGATGACGTGACGCAGAGGATGATCCTCGAGAAGCTTGAAATTCTTCTCTGGATCATTCAGGAACTCCTCCAGGACGTTCTTGTACCTCCGACCATCTCTGTCGAATTTGCGGCGGAGCCTTTCGTCGAAATGGAAGAAGACGAAGGCAGAGACGAACTGCGAGGCCGGATCACGGAGGACGGTCACGTACTTGGCATCGGGCACCACCGCGTCCATTTCCAGACGGTTGTACCGCGCGTGGCTAGAGAAGATGTTCACGCTCACCCTCCCCTCCTCCCCATCGCCTACCGACTGAGGCGTGTTGGCCATCATGTCTCGGTGGAAGAGCTTGGTGCGATGCATATAGGGCTGACGGTCCTGCGGAATGGCTACGGAGAGGTTGTTCCGCACCGCAAAATTATCGAAGATGCTAGCTGCGGTGGTGCTGGCCGTCTTGTGGGTCTTGATGAAAACGATGTTCTGCTGTGGCTTGCACGCTGTAGCCTTTGGCGGGGCCAATTTAAACGAGTCTCCATTTGTGAGTAATCTAACGCAATGTAGGAAACAAAAACAAAAATAATTTGATTATTAATTTGATTAAAGTTAATCATATTAAAGTGCAATTCCATACCAAATTCAGTCATATTTTTAAGACGATGAAAAAAAAATCAAACTTGGATATAAGTAATGGGATTTTTCAGGAATTGTTCTCACAGCAGGGTGGTATACCATTGGTTAAATTAGAAGAGGTAAAGGTGTCATGAATCTAAACCCTCTAATTAGTTGCGCACAAAAAATATACAAAATATGAACGATTATAATCTTATTCTGTAATTCTGAACGTCTCCCATCCATCCCCATTCCCCCCCCCCAAAAAAAAAGAAGAAATCATCATTGCTATTCAATCATATATGAAAACCAATATATATATCTGTATATATATATATATATATATATATATATATATATATATATATATATATATAATGCAATTGGAACAAGTCGATGATGTAGACATCATCTTTGGTATGGAATAATTTAGTACGGCAACGTGTGTGTGTTTGTGTGTAGACAAAACATGAACAAGATTTGTGTATTCCCACCATAATAAAGTGATACGAGTCAACTTTGAGTCGCAACCATTTCCCTAAGTCTTTCAAGACTTAAATGACAAGTTCACTCAAATAGCACTATAATGTGTGTGGATTGGGTGAATGCAGCAATATTAGTAGAACACATCAGTGAAAGTTTGAGGAAAATTAGACAGTCAAAAGAATATTTACGACTATAAGACACTTGTAAATAATCAATCACATCGCAACAGTCTCTTCCTGCCATAACGGAATTATCACTACCACTACTGGTATGCCCCGCCTACATGAACTCACTATTACTGATGACAATGATCAAGGATGATGATAACAATATAATTACAACGAAATAATTGAAAATGAAAATTATAATTCATACAAACTTGGGCTAAAACGAAAGTCAATCTACAAGTAACATTGAGAAGTTACCTCGTTCCGCCGCCAATAATTGGTGACAGAATGCCATTCTCTGAGTCGTTCCTGATGTCGATGACGAATCCGAGGAGGATGATGACCACCAGTCCGATGATGACGCCGTAAGCTAAATATGCTTTAGAAGCCATGTTGTTTGCCCTCTGCGTCAAAAGGTCCTGAAAGACAAGTGACGAAGTACACCGGATTTTTGTGGACGGATGGTTCATTTCAGAACAGATTGTCTATCAGGCAACGTGTGACCATGAATGAAAGTAGGATAAGAACTTCGCGTACCTCGCGTACCTCGAAGTATCTCTGGATATATCTCCATTTCTTCGTCTCCTGTTTTAATATCCCCCTCCCCACATTGAACAGTGGTAATTATGGTACCCCATATCCAACGATTTCTTCTCATGTAAATAGCTCTTCACATCAAACATTCAGAAATATTTCATGTCAATATGCTCAAATGTTATTAATGATTGATTTGTGTTCATATTGGATTGACACGTCATAGGAAAACTTACAATAAATGCCCCACTTTAGTTAAATGTCGTTGACTTTTGAGCTTGACCTTTAACCTGCGTATTTACTGAAATCATTTCAGCGAAATACTAACTGCTTATTAATTTCTACCCGTCAAACCAAATTGATTAATCGCTTAACATTTTCACCTGAACATTTAACCTCTGTTCCTGAGGTTTTACTTAATTCAATTTGACAATCTAATGTATATATCTCGGTCAGGAAAAAAGAAAATTGCTTGTGCAGATTCTCTGAATCACAAACATGAAGTGGGTGGGATGGCAGTACAAACGAAAGGGCGGGTAATCCATATTGATAATGCCTCCAGCAGTTTCGAAACGGAGGCATAAAACGAGATGAAAAAAAAAAAATCCGTGATTATTATCATCTCATTCAAATAGTTCCAGGTTATTCTATTTGTAGACCCAATAAGAAGTAGAAGTCAACAGTTTACATGGATCATTAGATGTCAGCGGTGGGGTCGTGGTTAATGAACGAGTGCACAATATTACGCAGTTATCTCCATCCCCAAAGTCCCAAAACTTCCCTGCGGGTAAAATGGTATAAGGGAGGAGGGGGTTAATACTCTGGGACCAGAGATGATTATCATTGTGAAATTGTCTGATTGAGATGTCCGAGAGCGCAATGAAATGTGGAGTACGTTGCTGTAAGAGATAAGCGATCACTGTCCATGAACATTTTGTTTGTCTTTTTTTTTTATTCGAATTAAATGTGAAATCTTAACAGTGACATCACTGCAAAAGCGGGCCATGCAGTCATGATCATTAAAAGTGTGTAATATTGTATTATTATATTCCCAAATTTGACATTTTATATGTTCATCCTCAACTATGTAATGAATGGGAAGAGACAACGGTTCCACGTTTCCGATTCCACATCCACATCACAAAAATGAGATCAGCGCTTTACGTTTGAGGCATCTGGACAAGGGGCATCTATGGATTTGTGTGCCAGCGCACCCGAATGTTTGCGTTCCCCTATACAAACAAATAAATCGTAACAAACCAAGACTAGCAGAAATAAAACAAAAATAATAAAATATCCCTTTCTCCTGCTCATTGACTGACAAGCAACTTGCTCATTGATAGTAGATTTAATTCCAAATAGGAGGCCAGTTCCGCATCAATCATTCGGGCGACGAGCATCCCCACTATCGAAAAGCATTCCTCATACATTATGGATAACTTACTCAAACGCAATGCCGCATTAAAATGAGAAAAATCGGCAAAGACATCTGGAAAGATCATAAGTTCGAGTAATTCGGGTCACCAAGAGTGTAGTTAAATTGTTTTTGAAAGGTTGTTTTGCCTAGTTGCTAACGTCGGAATCGCTATAATTTTCCTTGTTTCAACAATTGTAACCTGCTTTGCACGATTGTGACGCTGGAGTCGTGCAATAACCAGTTAGCACATGGTGTGGACATGTTGGACGGGTGTTGGAGTTCTATATCAGAGAGAAATGTAGAAGGAAGGAAGCTACGTGATCTGAAACAGACAGCTCTCGCCATATATTACAATTAAAGGCGTTTACAAAAGGTATGGGCACAAGACCACTGAGTTTGCCCCTGGTCCGAAATAGTGTGACTGCGTAAGGAAGCAGAGGCATCGCGCTCGACTGCGCTCTGTAGTGGACTTGCTCTAACTCCGTGATCGTTTCTGGGCCGGCGCTGCGTTTTCAAAGGGAAGGGGGCAGTTTGCATTTCTGCAGGTGCCACTTCCGGGTTTCATCGGCTGACAAGTGTATTCCTACTGATATGCAAAAATAACCCGAAACGTATACTGCTTCGATATATTACATTGGACTACATGCAGATAAATGAGGTGACTGGTGGTGGATCTGCTTCTAACATAAACATGCACTATCCTGCATAATAATTCAGCAGCTGCAACGTAACCGTCTTTATTTCCTCTGCAGTGGCAAAGCTTCCGAGTATTCTTTTCCTATGTTTTCATGTGCTTTTGTTGCAACGCTGCGCCATTAATTATCGATGAAGTTCCTGCTGACGCATACCGGAGGCGCCAAATCTAGAGAGTATCACTAACATACTCACCTTCGACAAGTCCGCTTCTGAATAACCAGGTGGTCTTGCTGGCAGACTTGCTTTCATACTCCCCATCTCTTGCCTCGAATTTTGATTTGTGAAAAAAAAAAATCCTCTCCAAATAATCTCACACCTTTATCTCGGTGTCTCCAAGTTACATTTACAGCGAGAGGATTGATGTTTGATTATTTTCACTAAACTTCTACCTGATTGGTTAGTCCGTCTGTTCCTGATGTGTTTCGGATCCTTCGATATCTGTACCAACCAAATCCAGATATCTGAAGGGCATAACACGACTCTCTAAGTGGCAGTGACAGGCGACTGTTTTCAACCTCCCGGACAAGCCCCCATTTTCCAGCATGAGCCACTCACGTAACATTTGGAAACATTTGGAAGCGGCAATGGTCAGTCCCTATGTTCTCAGATCCCCATACACACACACACATACACACACACACACGAAAACACACGTAAAAATAAATCTTATACCAATATCTTCTTTTATGTAAAGCTTTAGTTGATTCTTAATCAGAATACAACACGCCAAGTCCCATCCTTTAAAGGAGGTAGCACAGTTATATGAGGAGAAATAGATTAGACAACTATGTCTCGATGGTTGGAAATGGACAGACATCAGTCTTATCGCTCTGTTTACCCAACTAAACACGTTTTATATATTTTCTCTTTTTTGTCAAAAGAAAATGTTACAGGGTATAATTATAAAGCATTTCCACTGAAATATTGAAGACCCTTTTGCGATGGCACTTAGGTCTATGAAGATCAATTTTAAAATTTGGCATCTTGGTTGCTAACAAGTCTTAGACGGCCAGTCAACGACCACTGTTTTACGCTCGCTGCAACAGCCGTCCGTGCCATTTTCTAAGAAAAAAAAAAAGTATAGCATCGTTTTGACAATATTGCGGTCAGCATGTCTGTCTGCTATAGATAGCGGGCAACGGTCGGCCTTGAACTACACGTAACAGTGCACTTCAATGCTCAACCCATGTCGTCTCCACGACGGAATACGATCACTGCCAAGACTGGTCATGCAAGAAACGTCCACGCTTCAGTGAAAAATGGCAGCCTATACGGTGGCGCTGCTTGCTCCGTGGGGAATTTACGCCCGATGTAGCATGTTCCTGGTCTCAAGATCTGTTTATTCATGCCACACTGAGGATGCTATATGGACTGCATGATATCACAACCTCGGTCATTCATCAAAAATTCATTATGTGTTTCCTGTTTGGCGTCCAATAGGTCAATTTGCCAATGTATTCAACTTCATCGTAATGGTTCTTGATGCAACTATCAGCAAGCTATTCAGCTTACCTATTCGTAGGTAAAACACATGCAAATACCTGAATTCAACTTTGCGTGTGTCTATTGTTCCTAAATATTGGGCAAGTCTACTGTCAGAAGCCTTTGATTTGAAAACAGACATACACGCGAATATAATAGTAAACGAGTCTGGACATCTATTTTCACTTCAAATCTTGTTTCTTATTAGTTTTTATATGTTTACATCAATTTAATCATGTTCATTCATTCTTACAAATAAAATGGTATATTAACATTTCAACTGTTGTCACTGCTCCAACCTTTTGTTAAATGTTAAATTTAACCCTCAAAATGTTAGAGTACCATTTCCAACATGATAAATCCAACATTTTGAGTGTTCGATATAACATTTACAATAAGGCTGGAGGAGTGACAACAGGGATTTTAAAATGTTGATTTCAACATTTCACTTTTAGAGTACTCATGTCCGTTTTGTTGAAACTCCAAAAAGCTTCATATTGCTTATGCTGTGGTTTTTTACTCCTCTGTCTTCAGTTAATGTACATGAAGATTTCATGGAGGCATCAGACCTCATCAATCACAGCTGACGTATTATCAAACTGACATGTAGTCACTTTTATGACTTTGTTTCCGAGTATTTTCATAGTGTCACTGATGTACAAAAGCCCGGAAAATTGCACTGTATTGACAGGTGTGAGACCTCCGCTTCACGACTATCAGCGAGGCATAAAATAACACGCTATCTCCATTCTGTGGTCTCTGGAATTAACCGTTCGCCTGACACGTTAGACGGAAGATGCAATTGAAACCCACTCAACTTCCCTGTTTGTGCGCGATCTCGCTCTGAACAATAGAAAAATCATACTGTCTGAGGAAAGAACTCATCATCCTTGAGGATTCCGGTCGTCTCGTGAAAACGTTGAACTTTTATCGTGTCATCCAAACCATGTTTAAGTTGGCTTTGCTTAACAGAGAAGATCACACATCAACATGTGACGCAAAATATTATAGTTCAAAGTTTTCAAGTTCTACAAAATGTCTCACATTTTTGTTTTTGTTTTTGAGTAACAATACACACAGAATAACCTACAAACCATGATTTTCGGTAGACAGGTTTGTACTTGATTGTCGATTTAAACATAGCTTTTAAGATATTGATGTGAACAAAGCACATGTAAACGGAGTTTAAATGTGATGGCATTGCATTACCTCGCCTAATTTACATAATTTAGTAGCGACCATCACTGCAGAGTATACTTATACAAAAATGTGAACTTTGACCATTCTGTTTGTGTCACATGTATCACCGCATTCCAATATTACTGAGATGCATGCTACATAATTTTTACGGATCTTTGCTTTTAAGAATATTCAAACAGGCCATGGCAATATAAATATTCCTCTCTGAATAGATGACGACTTAGCCCCCCCCCCCCCCAAAAAAAAAAGAGTAAATGGCTGTGTCGTAAGAGCTATCAATCAAGACAAAATATCGTGTAAGCAGTGACAAATCATTCTCTCTTGAATTAATTCTTTGCATCCGTGTTTTACCATGTTCTAGAAAAGGTAAGTTTCCGAAATACCGGTATCATTGTGTATACCCCATACTCGTAACAATTCAAACGGTTATGGTGTGTTGGATTCAGGATGTCTGCACTTTGATATGTTTTTTCCTTCTTTCTTTCTTTTTTCTCCAGGAATCCCCAGTTTCCTCTACAAAGCCACACGGTGCACTGCCATACCGTTCCTTCTCGTATCTTCCAACAATTCTTGTTTACGAGCGTGATAACTATCACGCCGAATTGCAAATTTCAGTAGCCATAATCCAAGTAGTCATGGCAACCGGTAGTGCCATTTTCATTTCTGTTTGCAACACCGACTTGACTTGTTCCTCGCTCGCACAGATACCCCTAAAAATTTCGCGTATGCGTAGTGAAGGCGTGTGTGCGTGTTTGTGATCTACCGTTCGTATATAATTTGCATGATTATTTGAGATGATTATCTTGCACAGAGAAGCTTTGAGACTGACAGTAAATTGAGCAAAATTAAGGAATATGCGCGTGAAAATGTAAGCTTAAATTAGAGAAATGATAGATTATATAACTTTTGAATATCAATCTATCATCTTACGTTGCATGTGTGCTTTGTTGTATCAGTCCCCTGATCGATCAGGAACATGAATTGCATGTGTGACTGTGCAGCCAGTTTAAGGGAAACCAAAGCCTAACTATAAATTTGGATTGAGTGAGAGCAGCAAATTTAATAGAACACATCAGTGGAAGTTTGAGAAAAATCAGACAATCGATTCATTATAAGGTATTAATTTTCAAAATTTCGGTGTGGTTACTGTTGAATGACATTACTACAGATCGTGGTATAAGAAATCACTTTGAACAATATAATGAAAATGATTAAGGAAATCCACAAAAATTTCACTTTTCATGAAACATGCACATTCCATTGACTTGTTACTGACATAATGTTCATATCATTCCCTCCGCTTTCTGAAAGAGTTAAGTCAAGTGCTCTTTTAATATGCTAGAAAAGTTCAAATATTTTTAATTTCTTCATATTTTCTTTATAAAGTCGGGCAAAATGAGGTCATGAGCAGTCTCCTTATCCAGCAATGACGGCACGGAAACTTTAATAAGAATTAATAACTTTCGAATCGATTGTGTGTGTGTGTGTGTGCGCGCGCGCGCGTGCGATCAAACATTTGCATTCTAAAAACTTCAAGATTTTATTTAATTTTGAGGTTAACGAACGTGGAGAAGCGTCACTTTCATAATCCAAGTTCGCTCATAATTGGACAGAAATGTAAGCTTTTATGCTGTTACTATTTCACATAATAGTAATTATCTTCCTCTCTGTAAGTCCTCTTTGGTCTATAAAAAATGAACAAAAAAGTTTGTCGTCTTCAGATCTTTTCACGTCTGATCAGGAATAAACTCAAACTCATCCAAACGCTGTCTAGGTACAACATTGATACTATTTACAAAATGATGAGCCGACAAGGTTATACAGAAGTACTTGGCCACATTGACAAAAACTATACGGAAACTCCAATGATGTATAATGGGGTCAAACAGTTAGCCACAGAGTAAGCAAAGCATTGTTGATGCGTGTTTTGGGGTATAGAGTAGAAAACAATGTATTAAGGAATAGCTGTGCAAGTCTGCTTTGTGTAAGGACGAATTGTGCTTCAATGTGAAATGTACTATTGTATACTGTGATAATCATGTGCGAAGTTGAATTAGAGGTGCAATAAGGAGTTACAGCGCAGTTTTAATCGTTACTGTTGACTAAACTACTGGTGCTGAAGAAAACTGAAAAAAATATATGAAATTGTCACTGTGATTTGAACAGGAGGAATGAAATTAAAAGCCACTTACGCTCTAAGTAAACACAAGACACAATAACATGGCTGCCTTGTCACTTCAACAAAATCTCATTTCAGCATGCTGCTTATTTTATTCTGCCGACTTTTCTTGCATACATGACGTAGCATAAATTATCAGACGTTATTACACCACAGTCACACCATGCTGTACCATGGGCATTTTTCTATTAGGCCCTACTTCGTTACATTCGCTTTTTGCAGGAAGATACAAGATGATGACTGAAGATACAGACAACTCTGATTGTCAACTACAAGGACACATACAATATCTCGAGAGATGCTTGTGCGAGGGTACAAAACGTTCTATGGAAGTGGTCGGAAAACGCACAGGTAATCCTTTATAGTATAAGAGTTCATTTCTTTAGCGTGACAGCTCGTCTCACGCGATCATCACAAGAAAATGATACCATAAGTTACTTGAGAAGAACAGCATGGAGAAGCAGAGCAGAGAAAGAGCAAATACAGCTACACGGTCCGTCGATGTTCCTAGGCGCATTCGGCTACGATAGATGAGAGAGGGTGAGACATCTCGATGGGTGCACCACATATTTTGGTGCAGCACAAATTTTGCCACAAAAACCATGTAGATTTCATGTAAGACTGCACCATGATCATCCAGGATTTAACCCAGGTCATGGTGTAATTAAACGGGTAATCGCTATTTAATTAACATAATACTCTTAAGTCCCGAATTCACGAAGGTGGTACAAATGGAACCACGGTTTAAACCATGGACAAAAACCGCGGAGCGCCAAGTGTCGCATGGAATATTTCGCTACGAAATCAGTCATTTCGTCGATGAATATTATTTTGTAACTAAATGAACATTTCGTCTACGAAATGGTCATGTTGTCGACGAAATGACCAATATCGTAACGAAATATTTCGTGCGACACTTGGCGCTCCATGGTTTTTGTCCATGGTTTAAACCATGGTTTCATTTGTACCACCTTCGTGAATTCGGGCCTAAAAGTGCAATTTGGCCAAAGGGGCATGGTATTCTGTCGACTATCGATATCAAGTGCGCACAAGGACCATCGTTTTTCAACGCAAAAGAATCTTTATGAAAGCTATATATGTAATCATTTACGCATCTACTAGTCGCATTCGTCACTGAAGGAATCGGAGAAACACTTATTTGAAACTGATTTTCACAGAAATGCGTAGATTAAAGTTAAGGCCGTACACAAGTAGTTTCAGTTGACCCATCTTAAGAATTCACACGGCATATCACAATACAGTAATAGAGGAAATCCCAACGAACGACGCTATGACAACCAAATCTTGACAGACAAATCTTTAGTAAACACAAGCGTACAGACATACGAAAGAAAGCATACACACGCAGACAAATCAAGCGTAGACACGTCCAAGTTTCGCAGGCAGAATGGAAGATAAAGCGTTAAGTCTAAACATTGCAGTGCTAAGCTTTAATACTGTAGACATCCAAGGTTTTTCGTCTGACACAGAGAGTCAAGAGTTAATAATAAAACTTATCATTTTTTTTCTACCCATCTGTATTTACTTAATGTTCTGCAAGTATGGGGTCAAGAATGCACTGAACTTGAACGTGGGGAGCAGTGCGTGCGTCCCGATTGTATATGTGTGAACAAGAAAAATCAAGCAAAAGATACTTCAATCATGAATGATGAACAACGCGACTGCTTTGTACACACAAAATTCAATAACACTATCATAGAAATTTAAAGAAAGTTCGTCGTTCTCGTATGGAAAGGATAGATAGATTTACGACAGGGCATATCTACGTTGATTCACACATTTAGCATTGAATGCTGTCATGATAAAAGCGATCAGTAACTCGGCGGCTCAGCCACCTTTAAACATTCCAACGTGGCTTCAAGTCAGAAGAGAAAAATGTAAAGTCACTTAAAATACAAATTTCAGATGATTCATATAATTACACGTAAAAGCATAATTCAATGGAAAATAAATACGCGGTGACAAAGAAAACTAGAAATGTCGCTATGACGAATGGTATGCCGCCGCCATAATGCATGATTCTCCTAATCGGTCTATAGTACATCTTGACAATGTGTGAGGACAAAGTTAAAATGACATGTTTGTCACAAATGTGTTGAATGTTGCCTTTCCTCGAAGTATAGGTTTAATAAATGAATGGTTATATTTTCTAAGAGAGCATGTATTTAGGGATTTGAGGACTTTTACTTGAGTTTATAGTAAATGAGGGAAAAAGTGAAATTTTGAAGAGTTGACCTTGACCTTTCAAGCATGACCTTTAACCCCATGACCCTAAATTCCCTTGATAATCACTGTCATTCAGAACATACATATTATGTACTATGTTCCATGAAGATACCTTGAACCATTTCCGAGATATGGAGGAAAAAAACTGAAATTTTAACGTTTTCACTTGACCTTTGATTTTTGACCTCATGACCTGAAACTCTCACCAGAAAATCTTTATTGGGTAGTATTGTACATGGGTACACTAAGTTTCAAGAAAATACCTTTATTGCATCGCAGAGATATGGAGAAAGTAGTGAAATTTAGAGCATTTGACGTTGACCTTTGATCTTCAGCATCTGCACGCCAAAGTAACTGTTGATAGGCACAACTTCATCCCCTCATACATATGCATGCAAAGTTTCATTGGGATACCTCAAACGGTTTTAGTTACGCTGTCCACAAAATTGATTACGAACGGAAGGACGGACGGACGGACGGACGAACGAACGGAGGGGCGGATACCCCGAAAGCATAATGTCTCCGGCACCACTTCGTGGCGGAGGCATTAAAAAAACAAAAACCAAAAAAAAAAAAAAACAGTAAAAGAAATTTATCATAGACATCCATGCACCAAAAGTCGACTTTGCACAGTTGTACACACGTATTTTGATTTTACTCTTTGACGAAAAAAGCAGTCGGAAGAACCCGGCTTATTTAACCAATACCGTTAAGACAGGAACAAAATGCCCAGTTTTCTACATAAAAATTCACGTGGCTCCTAAAAATAGTTAAATAGTTAAAATACTACGAAGTCCATTTAAATAAAATATGAAGAAACGCATGGTATACATTGTGCAAATAAACAGTACATCTATAACATGTAACCAGTATCTATTATCCCATCACATTAGTGTTTGATTTCTTTGACAAATACATAATAAAATATGATCACATTGGCCCGAATTCACGAAGGTGGTTCAAATGGAACCATGGTCTAAACCATGGACAAAAACCATGGAGCGCCAAGACCCTTTAGTGTCGCATGGAATATTTCGCTACGAAATCGGTTATTTCGTCAATGAAATGATTATTTTGTAACGAAATGACATTTTGTAACTAAATGAACATTTCGTCCACGAAATGATAATTTCGTTAACGAAACGGTCACTTTGTCGACGAAATGACCAATTTCGTAACGAAATATTTCGTGCGACACTTGGCGCTCCATGGTTTTTGTCCACGGTTTAAACCATGGTTTCATTTGTACCACCTTCGTGAATTCGGGCCATTGAGTTTATATAGGCGCCTACATTGTTTCTGATCGCTACGTTTGCAATCAATCATGTACGTTTTATAACAATCATGTACGTTTATATCGTCTATACGCCCTTGAAATGACGGGGGGTTCCCCTGCAAGCACAAACGGTTGAATGATCGCTGCAATGAACTCACTTATGCACCATCCACTATGTCTGTTTCTGACATGATACATGGGGACGATACGCGAAAAATATTCCACAGGCTAAAGGTACGATACATACGTTACACACTCACTAACAATTTAACAAGCACTTTGGCATGAGCACGGCCTCTCTACAAACGCGGATTTTAAAGTCTTTCAAGGGCGCATCACGATATTGTAAAAATAGCATGTACTGGTCATTTTCTTTTTCTTTTTTTTCTTGCTCAAAAAAAGCAAAGAAAGTTGACCTTGCGTCATTTCAGTGTATGTCTTTTCACAGCATGTCAACCAAATGCTGAAAGCACCATTTTTAACATTATGCATCTTAGTTTTAGGTAATACAACGAAAAGATCTTAGCTTTCCATTCCACTGATGAGTTATTTTTGCACGCAATATCTAATGGAGATGTCGAAGAATCGGTACATTTAGCGAATCAAATTCATCCACAAAATAACAATTTTCATTGGAAGTGGGCTCATGCCTATAAACCAATTCCAATGAGAAGAAAAGCAGGGACGAAGGTGAATACGGACACGGAATAAATCCTAGCGGGTAACAGAAACAGGCAATTAATGGCAGAAGTTTACATCGTAATACGATGACTTCCGCTACGGTCATACCTTTGCGTATTCGACTTGCGTATTGTTGCGTATTGCTTAAACGCAGACATACGCAGTCTTACCCGTTAAAGCGCAACGAAACGTGCTCACTACGTACTCTGTACGCAGACGACGCAAAGGTCTGTGCTAGTCGCTCGCTATACAGTTGGTTGGGGTTGTTTTCAATCAAATTATCGCAAGCAGAGTAAATTGCTTTTAATACGAGCGGATACGAGTGGCAACCAGCTAATGCGAGAAACAGCGAGCAATGAGCTAGTGGCAGCGAGTGGCCTAGCGCAGCTATACACATACAAGCACGACGATAAAGGGTCTGATTAAAAAAGAAAATCACACAGAAAAGAGATTTATAGCTGTTCTTATGAAATCAAGCGATTGAATACATCTACAAAGTATTCATGTTTATTGATATTTCAGTTTTCTGTCCACTTCCCAATAAAAACAATTTTGACAAAGGACTGACATTAACTTCGTGAATAACGCTCTCGTCACAGATCATGAGGGTCCAAAAGTGTAATATATGTCATGCGCCACAATAAGTCATTGTAATGTCTCTCCACCAAAACATTTAATAATAATACTAAGAATATAAGCGAGATGAGCATGGCGACATAAGTGTAGGCATAGGCAGTTAATACGATTGCGACAGAGTTTGAGTCAATGATGTCAAATCTAAAACTCAAAGCTTTCACTCCTGCCAGGGAAAAGAACTTGCATTTGCTCACATCATTAGATTGGGTTATTCTGAAAAAAAAAAACAATGAGAAAAATACTTTTCAGATTTATTATCAATATCAATATTATAATTTCTATCATCATTATCAATAATGATAGTAACAATGATAATAATATCAATATTATCAATTTATTATTATCATCATCATTATTCAGACTCAGAAGATAAGATGTAGGCCAACACGTCTGGTTCTACAAAATGGCTGGTTCTACAAAATGGCTCGTATTTTACACCGACGCAGCCCAGGCGAGCTGTTCCGCTGTAGAGCGAGCTGGCACGGGGCAACACGAACAACACACCAGCTACAGCGAGGGAACACTCAGCGAGACGCAACGAGACCAACTGGTACGAGCGGCTAGTGAGCAGCTAACGAGCAGAGAACGAGCTGCATACGCAACGTGACGAGCAGACGATACGTATTCACTCGTACCGCTATGAGCAGAAGGGAACTGTAGTGGGGGTAGCACGCAATAATACGCAAACCGAGCGCAGTCATTGTACGGGCGGCGTACAATGCGAGCAAAATACGCAATAGCGTGACGACAACCTTTGTGTTTTTATAAGCACGGCAATACGCAGCAATATACGCAAAGGTGTGACCCTAGCATTAGAATCTATAATTACGATATTTACATATCATAATTATGTGAAAATCCTTTAAAAGGTGAATTATAGTGAAAACGGACACTCCCACATGCGGTGTTGATTACACGTATACAATTACAATTCACGTAAATTTGAGTTAGATATTATGCATGCACTTTCATTCTCTCTATCGCTCTCTCTCTCTCTGGGCGTCCGTCGTGCCGACGATTCGTCACCATCAGGTTACTGTTATAGTTATTGACAGGAAGAACATTATCTTGTAAATAAACATGGAATGCAAAGCAGAGTTGTTTGGATGACGAAGTTTTTACAGAAAATTGCGACTTTGGGCGCTTTGCGATATTAATATCTCCCCAAAATATGTACACAAAGTACTAGTAAACTATCAGAAAAACAAATCAGGCATTGTATATCTTATTCTATAGCATAAGTTAGTGGATTTAATTTTTCCCATGTTCTGTGTAGGCCCACTCATCAAGTTTTAACACTCTATTATACATCAATACAAAGAGAACGACAGATAAAAATCAGATGTGGCCACGACACAGATTTAAAAAGCATACAGTAAAAACGATCAAACAATGCCACACGGATCTGAATAAATAGTGACAATGTAGACTGATAATGGTCCTTACCACATACCTGTACTAGCGTTGATCACGACAAAAAGACAAATTGAGCCAACAAGGTAAAATGTAACACAGGAAATATGATGCAACGCACAAATACACACACAGAGAACACCCCCCCCCCCCATAATGTATACACTCACACACATGCACATTCAGCTTTGCTCAAACACACACATACAAACACGTACACACAAATGTGTATTTCTTCGTAAATGCACTTTCAGTATAACAAAATTTAAACATGGACAGCCAACTCGTCTGACGGAGCTGTCATATTTGTGATAGAATTAACCCCAAAGATTGCCATTACCTCTTGATGCTATTACATTAACATTCAATGCGGCAAACATAGTAATTCACAGCTAAAAAACCAACAAATCAAAGGTTACGCAAGGGAGAATGGAGACACATTAACTATCTAACTAGTATTCCTCTGTCCTTCATTCGCTTGATCAACTTTTTGGTGTCTCTCGAATGCTTTCCGGTTTTTCTTGGGGACGTTTGCTGGAGCATTTGACGGAAGCGGCGTAGTTCATCGTCGAATCGAGGTCCGTAGGCAGCGATTCGCTGCCACAACGTCCTATTAAAGTAGTCATAAAGTCGCGTATCAGCGGCATTCCACTCACTAATCCGCTGTCGCGTGGCCTCGTCTACTGGAATCTCACTGCTCGAATTTCTGACCAACCTCTGCGTGTACAGGATGTCTTCGGTGTCCCAGCACAAGGTGTCGCGCAGCAGCAGGAGCGACTCGTCATAGTACTCCGTGATCATGACCAAGTCCACTTCCTCGGCAAGTCGCGCGATGGTCTCGTCGACAGCGGTTTGATCGTCAAAGTACGAGGTGTTCAGCCCAAGGTCAAATATCTGCTGGTTCCACAGCACGTGCGAGTAGGTCCGGTGGACCATCTGGCGGTAGTTCCCTGCAGGATCTCTGAAGAAGCCGTCAATGACATTTGGATAAGCCTCGCCGCGTGCCTCAAAGATTCGTTCGAAGCGGTCAGCAAAGTTGAAGTACACGAACGAAGACACGAACTGGGACCGGGGGTCGCGAAGAATAGTGACGTATTTGGCATTGTGTACCACGGCGTCCATCTCGGGTCGATTGTAACGCGCATGGCTCGTCAGCATGTTGAAGCCATCCTCTTTGCGCCAACCGATTCCAAAGTCTCGCGTTTTGGCGATCATGTCACGCTGAAACGGCAGCTTCCTATCCATGTATGGCTGCCCACCGGGCGGCACGGCAACGGTCAGATTGTTCTTATAAGCATAGTGATCGAAAATTCCCGAAGTGGTGCTGCTGGCTGTTTTGTGCGTCTTTACGAAGACCACGTTGTCGTGGGGATGGCAATATGGCTTTCTTACATGACCAGAAGCCATCCACTTATTTCTGACACGTGGAACGTCGAAACTCCGGCTGCATGAATGATCAACGAGGTAGTGGCAAGACAAAAATGAAGAGTGTGGGGCATTTATCATTGAGATACTTAAAACTACATCTCCCTGGACCGGGACACCTTGAAAATTGTATTGTGAGTGGTCATCTTCCCATCCCTCTCTGTTCTTTCGTTCCTTCCCATCATGGAAATGAAATGACTCCCTTGGGAACTGGCATTAGAAAGTTGTCACTTTAAAACCTTAGTAACGAAATACGACAGAGGCAATGGATTCACAACGGCCTGATGAAATGTTGCACAATGGCGCAAACATCTTGATCGACGGCAAAGGATGACAACTACCAAACCCACATCGCTTAAATACTCCGGCCAAATTTCACCCAACATATTCTACTGTATTAACAGAGTTAAAGAATACATTAACTGTGCTCTCCCTTATTCTCCCAGTTTTCTTTGAATAACACATTAAACTAGCATCGAAAACTCCTGACATCTAAAAATTCACCATTTTCCATCCGAACTGATCCAACCTTGTAACACGCAGCCACTTTTAACAGAACAGAGTTGGTTTCCAGTAGTCACTTCGAGCAACTTTATCACAAGGTTTATGAATAAACATGGCATAGAGTCCAGGCGTATTTCTTTATTTTTTTTTTTTTGTTGAAGGGCGCCTCTTTTCCAGTTTTGATATGCTGATATTGTTTTCTCAGCTAACAAACTTGGAACGTGGAAAGTACGATGTAATAGTCGCACATGCACCGCATATCCTTCGTGCAAGAATTATTGATCACTGCCCATTGGTTGGGCCATCGCAATGCCTCTCAAGCTAATTCTGCCCCCGTTTTGTGCCAGCGAGAGAGTTCATGAATTACCCACCGCTTCAATAATTGGGTAGCTGAAACGGCAGCCAACTGGAGGCCATCGATCACAGAGAAGTTCCATGCATTTTACATTATCCCGCAGGTATTTCAAACCTGGGTGATCGGAGTAAGGAGAGAACAGCATTCCTACCACTCTACTTTACGCATCCAAAGATGTTATCCCTCCAAAATCTCAAGTGATTTGAAAAAAAAAAATCTGATTTCCTCGAAGAAATAGCACTAACGGACGAACAATCGTTAATACTGTTAGTGTCCAGAAACAATCAAATTTGATATTACTATACGATATAATGTTCCGTCCCGTCCTTTATCCAAACCCTTTTTACACCCGTTTTTTCTCCTGAACTCAATATTCCCCACAACGCTCAAGACGTGCTGTGAAGTGTTCTTCTGACCTTTCTCACAGCAATTTCACGCCTCAAGGTTATAAGGTTACTCAGTTTTATCGAATGTTTCCTGGATTACCCTTTTCGCTTCCTCCAAATTGAACGTTTAGATTAATTTACATACATTCTGTTGAATTCATTCATTCTACAAAACTTGATGGAATTCCCTTCCGTGTCCCTCGAGCGGCTCTCTATAAGGATTTGCATTGGAACAATTTCAAGATAAATTCCGTCGATTACTTTCGATATCAATTTACTATAAGTTATAAAAATGATTTACGCTTGACCTTGTTTAAAACTTCAGTATCTAGCATATTACACTCTCAACATTCCGATTTGAATTCAGATTGTGAGCTAAATCTGTAACCGTACAATATTTAACCCCTTATCAGCCATGTCGATTCTACCGTGTTGGAACGAATTTCGCAAGATGCTTCCGATATCATGTCCTAATATCCTAATAACATGAAACTGGGAAGTGGTCCTACTAAATGAATACTTCATAAAGACAAAAAGAGCATGTGCCTTCTTCCCCGAGCGTTCAGAAATGATATTCGTAAATCAAAGGCTGTCAAAAAGTTTTCAAATCGATCTCAACTTATGTGATCATTAATATCAAGTGACTTCAATGCCCGACCATGAGTGAACAATACCGGTCAATATTTTTGATGTTCAAAGTAAGGTGCAAGGATTCGCTGCTTGACTCCCACCCCTTAGAAGAACATGTCGATGAATATAGCTCTATAATGACACTGCTAGATATTGTATAAACGCGAATGCTTCTGTGTGAGTCAAGAAACTGCAGTGACTATCAGTATTATAAATGAGTCATTTCACCTATCGTCAATCGATTAAACCCCATTCAAGCCCACCAACAGTGACAGCCCGCTCTAGAGCTAAGCGATTGGAATCGTTCTCCGATGGTACCCCGAACGTGTGTAACAGAATTACAAACGAGCTCGACCTACATCCACTTTTTATTAGATTGGACCCAGGTGCAAACACATGCTACCGGGCTGGAGAAAGGGGCACCCACAACCTAGTACGGTGACAAAACATCCATCCATCGTGCATTTTACTCACTGGTTTTGCTTGATGGGACTCAAACGCTCTAAAAACGTCTGTTATGGCCAGTCAGAAACAGTCAGGATATAATTCGGCGTATTTTAAGAGAATCCCACAAAGTGGAATACTGGAGCTGGGTGATACCCATTCATGCCCGCGGTTACCCGTTCTTACCCCCTTCCCTAATCCTGCCGAATCCATTATCCCACTCTTTTGTACTTCCTGCTTGTTTCAATGGAATGTAACCGGTCTTTCCAAGTGATGAAAATTACACGACTATACAGTTAAGACACAAGAAGCGTAATCTGTGTCACGGTAAAAGACACGAGATATCGACAACTGCAGTTTATGCCCTTAGACTCCCAATATTCAAACATGTCGTTTTCAATATACTATACGTCCATACTGTGAGAGCAATTGTCTTCACAAAAATCGGCAAATATACCCTCATTCATTTCATTATCACGGGTTTTCTACAGAGCTCACAACACCCCCCCCCCCCCCCTCATGAATGAGAAAATGAAGAATAGTTTAAAACTCCGGAACAATATCAGAAGAATCAAATGTGAATCCGGAGTGCTGATACAAAATCAATTGTGATTATTCCATTAAGCACTCTTTCTCATAAAAGGTGTTGTGGAAACGCACTAGTTAGTTAAGGTCAAAGGTGCAACAAATAGTTAATCCATATTAGTACCAAATTTGATATCATTATCCTAACGATAAGTAGGGTGAAATTTCCGATTGTGCATAATAATAATAATTATTATTATTATTATCATTATTATTATTGTTACCTTGCCGACAGCCCACTGTGATCCAGAATGGTGAGGTGTCGTGTTAAGGAATCCCTTTTGTCGGTGACCACCAGAGTGGAGATCAAAAAGAGTGCAAATATGACCAGAACGGCGAGTAGAGCAACGATCACACGTCTGCGTGCCATTTTGGAAGGGTCTTTAACCTCACCACATGTCTTTAGGAGTACCTACAGCACAGACAAGGGGGTGGGACAGTCAGGACGAGAGAAGAGCGAAAGAACGCATGTCAAGATCCCAAAGAAGGGGGGAAAGGCACATCGAAAACAGTATGAAGGAACCGATTAAATTCAATCAAACGTTAAAATGCGGTGCAGTGTACACTTATTATGGTAAATGAAGTAATATAAGAGGCTTTAACCAGTGTTCCCAGGTGTCAAAGTGGAAAGAAATGTCATACAATATCAATTTTATCATTTACCGGCTAACTATATCAACGATCGCGTTAGTAGCAAAGTATCGACTACTTTTATATGTTCAGGACAGTCACTGAAGGGCAGATAAAAACAATCAAACAAATCTGAAACAAAAACGGCAACCCTAAAATACGACGTGTGTGAAACAAAATAAGACAAAACTATTTTTCAGAAGTAATATGTCATTTGTACACGCACCTCGTCTGGTATACCCAGGGAGGTGAGTGCACCTCCCTGGTATACCCCAGGAGGTACCTCCTTGACAGGCCTATTACCGTCAGCTTGTCTCTACGAATTGTGACCTACGTGTACCAGACGGGATCAGTGAAGCATGAGAGCATAATGCACAACACACTGTGCACTGTGGCCAGTTGGAGTTCTTCCACAAATCAAACCACATACACCAATGCCAGTACACAAGCAGATACATGTCACTATAGTAAATGCCAGAGAGAGCCCCTTTTCTTGAGAGTGAGCGAGCTTATTTTTCGCGACAAACTCCGTTGAGGTGAGCACCATGAAATGCACAATTGGGAACAACGATAAGCAGTCTTTTCACAATAAGTATGCAGGATTCACCTATTGAACTTTCTACAAAGGCTTCAGTGCGTACAAAGTCTCTCCTACCGAATCCCTTGCCCCCATCACACCCATACAAAGTTCCCAAACAACAACAGT
This sequence comes from Diadema setosum, assembly GCF_964275005.1. Classification (NCBI taxonomy): domain Eukaryota; kingdom Metazoa; phylum Echinodermata; class Echinoidea; order Diadematoida; family Diadematidae; genus Diadema; species Diadema setosum. The sequence continues at coordinate 10,740,675 of NC_092703.1, read as the reverse complement.
TATTCCTCTCCCGACCTCGACAGGTTCCTGTCACATGCATTCAAGGCGACACACTTTGTAGACGGGATACAATCGAAGAACTCTAAGGGGGGGGGGGGGGGGGGAGAGAACAAAAAAAAAAAAAAACACGTCAGAATGTCTTTAAAAAACACGAATGTAACTGGATGTTCATCATGCTTGCATGCATGGAAATCGAAAGTGAACAATCCAATCAGAGTATCGGGCCTACTTGAGGCAGCGTACATCATGCGGAAATGGCAAGACTTGTCACGGTACGAACAATCTACCCCTACCCCTTTCTTGGGGTCCATCTACCTAGAGGACCCCCTCCTCTTTCCCTCTCTTCCCACCTCCCTGCTCTCACCCTGCCCCATCGTCCCTTTATATCTCCTCTTACTAAACTCTCTGGGCTGACAAGAAGGTAAGGACTGATTTTAGGTGCTCTCCTTACTCCTATATCAAGCTCCTTGCTCCTATCAACCCGACACTGTCGACTGGTACTCCAAGCCTACTTCTTGCTCCCTCGATTCCTACCGCTCGTATCCATGCTATTTATTTTCTCCCCCTTTTTTCCATTCAGCAAATCCACCTTGGGCTATTTTCTATTAAATAGAGAGAGAGAGATGCGTATGCCAAAACGCGGATGCCAAGACTCGACGGCTTCGACGTGTACAGGCCCGAGGTCAACAACCCATCGGATAGCCTGTGCCCTTTTAAATTCCTGCCTTCATGCTCCGACCCCGTTCTTTCCCGTGCTGAAGAGATGTACCACTTCCCAGTCTATGTACTACTGTATTCATCAAAATCTAATCACTACAATATGTCTGGTGGGAATCCTCTTCCTGAAGGATTTGAATTAACCATTGACGTGAAAAAAGTATTAATAATGATATAAATGAATACACAATTTACAATATAATTATGTCAGAAGATTTTGCTTCTGAAGAACAATGAAGGCATGTTTACCATCCTTCACTTTTCCGGTTGTTGTTTTTTGTGTGTTTTTTGTTTGTTTGTTTTTTGTCCTGTGAAATTTTCTCGTTTTGCGGGAAATCACTATTAACACACTCATAAGTTCATTCAAGTCAAAAATTCATTCAACAGAGTAATCAAAAGATCACTGGATTCACCATAGTTACATTTAATCGTCCACTGATCGCGAGAAGATGGGTTGTGCTTCTTTAACATAATATTCACACTATTTTTCTCACTCGCAACATGCCGTCGAATCTAACCTTTCTCGTTTCTAACACTATCAGCCTCCCCGACAACTTCTCCGACCACCCAATCCAATGCATTATTCATACGCGACTTCTCGCAGCGACATGCCAACGAAGCGTGCGCTAACTCTACGCGCTTCACTCGTCACTGGATGGATCCTACGATCACGGCAAAGGTCAACCGTGTCAAACTGAGCAGTGGTGTCTTCATGTTGCTCAATATACCCCGTGCAAGCGAGCATGCGGGGTGCGATGACTTAAGAATCAATATCACAGCTGATGCTGGGTCCACCAGGAAGGAGGAATCAGTCGGTTCTTATCAGGACTACATGATGTATTCATGGGGAAGCGGGGCTCTTATTGCAACGTTTTCATCATGCAGTATTCATCAACCAGCAGAGGTGCCGTGAAAATAAATAATCGTTCAACAATGTAAAGGAGAGAATGACAAGAATGCGATGCAACTTAAAGTATCTGTACATAAAGCTAAGGAAACAATACCCACAACGCATTACAGTGCATTGTTTAATACCGCCATGAAAATTTCCACAGCCTATACAACAAGAAAAAGATTGCAACACGAACACGTTTTTCAAAGAATAAAATCATAATTACAGGAGAAGAAATTTGTTATGATATTTTCATCTTTCATCGGCTGTCCATGCAAGTGCTGCACATGCTAGGAACTTGGTACAACACTAACTGGTGTGGAAAGTGATGTGCTGATGCCTGCTAGTGCCCTAAGAAGCGATACAGAGTCGCAAAACAAGGAGTTGCGGAGCCAAAAAGGATTCCATCCATTAGCTAAAGGGAAAGGGGGTGGGCGTGTCAGTAAGAGATACAATGAACAGGCTATACGATTGTTGCCTCACATTTTCACAACGTCTAGACGTTACAAGCCGTACAATTTTTATTGTGTGTTCATTTGTTTCTCCCTATTATGTGGTCATTTCTTTGGGTACAGCAACACAATACCATTGGATAGCCACAGACCATCATCTCAACCTTGTGACGTCACAGCGTTTGTTCTGATTCATCTCTCGGAGACCAGTCATTACTAAGTACTCTGAAACCACAACAGTTACAGTCACTATACTATAAAAGCCAAATGTTTCTTGACAATTCAAAGGAGATACTGTAAGCGAGCTCACCTAGTATCTCTTGTCACAAATCAACTACTGTATTAAAAAAAAAAAAAAAAACAGTACCACATATAAAGCCGATGATATTATGTTTGGGCGCATAAACACCGTGAATCTTCTTTTTTTTCTTTCTTTCTTTCTTTCTTTCTTTTACGGTCCGAAAGATCTTTTATTTCTCAGAAACATTATGGTGACTTATGCCTTGATTCGTATTTTTGTTTGAGAGCTTGTTTGTCATGAGTTTGCCTCTCTTTTATCTTATTCAAGAACCGCACATCAATATTACAATCCGCTTCTTCTGAGCACTAATCAGAAGAAACTCAGTCCATTCATTTCGCTGCACGGCATTAAAAAAGCAGAGCCAAAGAATCAATAGGGCAACATTACATCGTAAGTAATTCATCGAAAGTAAAGTTACACTGCACTTCTGAGTGATGTTCTCTCCCCCCCCCCCCCTCTCTTTCTGCCATTTACAATTGTTTTGGTTTGGTTTGTTTTTGTTTTTGCGTTTGTATAATAAAGTCAATCAATGCGCATTGTGTGCACATAGAAAGGCATATATCAAATACACACTCTTTGGCATGTACTACGGATTATGCGATAGCAGAAAGATGAACGTGGTCAAAGCAAAAAGCAGCGTCTGGAAAAATGTGACTGCTACTGTACCATGTCGTGGTCGAGAGACGACAGATGGGTCGACGCCCGAATCGTCTGTCTATACCCCTGACTCATCGATACAATGATGTAAACAAGGATTACTCAGCGCCAGAAATAAGATTTATGACGTGTCGAGTGTGTCATCTGGGTTCCAGACTCGTCGATATCTCACAAAAGCGTGGATTCCATTACGGGAGCGCACGAAACGCGATGAGATTGATTAGTTTGCCCCAAGACTTTGGTGTTGCTCATTATATGAGTACACAGTGTCAGTTCCCAGCAGCAATGGGTTAAAGTTTGCACTGTCCTGTTGTCTGTTTGGTCTTAATTATTTGACAATGATTTCAGGACTGAATGAAACACACACACACACACACACACACACACCCATTATCGGGTTAATACCGTTTAGCCAAGGAGCTTCGAAGCTCCTTGGTTCAGACCACTAAACTGTAGTCACATTGTGTGACTATTTTGGCGACTTCCTTTAACCCCAAACCAAACCTCCGTCCTGATTCTAAGGAAAGAACTGTCCCTCACAACTTCCTAGTATTACTAGCGAGCTTTAACCCTATAAAGCCCAAGCTATTTTGACCCCTTCCAGGCCCAAGGGGGGGGGGGGGGGCACATTGTGCCCCCCCCCCTATATAACTTCTTTATTATATGATGTATGACCGTCATATTTGGCACATGGGTAGAGCAACTCATTCTCTACATGACCCAACATTTGAAATTTCTCAAGGTCAGCCACTGAGGGCGCTATTTACCTAAATATACAGAAATACATAGGAAATACGCTAAAATCATGTTTTTTCTTTTTATTTCTTTATCCCCAGTATATATGTTTTTATTTCATATCAATCATTTTCATATTTACCAAAGAGGAAAAGCAAGTCAACCTTCACTATTTGTTATGGTTGAAATTTCTCAAGGTCAACACGTGGGGGCGCTACTCGTTACAATATAAAGAAATATATTAAACCTATGATGTATTGCTTGGAATGGGTACATATATTGGTATCACATTTCATATCTCCAAAATATTGATATTTTGAGTTTGCAGATTGATAATATGATAAAAAATGATATTACAGGCAAAGCTTGTGTGAAGATAACACAAAATAAAAGGGTAGTCTTTGGAAAATGCTGTATTTTCGATTATTTCTATTATATCTATTGTTTGATGCCTAATGTCATATAAAAATAAAGGAAATAATAAGAAGTCCATTTCAGGGTAATTCACAACCATAATTACTTCATATTTTGGTCCTTCAGCAAATTACAGCCAAGAAAACCCCCATTTCATCCATTATTATATTGTTAAGTGAAATTGGAACAGAAAATCATTCAAAATCTGACTGACATGGTTGTCAGTTTACGGTTGCCATGGCAACCAGCAATATCGGACATAGCTAAATTATATATCAAAATGTTCGCAATAAGATTTTAGGAAAAGTCACCAAATTTGGTTGAAATCGAGTAAAATGTATAGGAGTGGCAAATGAAAATATGGTGGGGGGGGGGCACAATGTGCCCCCCCTTGGGCTTTATAGGGTTAACTCTGCGACGTGAACGCTAAGACGACGCTAACAAGGCAAAAAATGGCGTCTGCACATGCGTTAGACAGCTGTTTCCATTGTTCAACCTGGGAGGCTGCGTCATCTCACCGTTCGCGTCGCAGATCTAAAGCTCACTATTACACTATCGTTACGGCTCGCGTCCCTCACCTGACTGTTGCCACTGCATAGGAAGAAGTCGGGTGACAACATAGGACGTGTCCATTCTTTATTAATGTATTAATATGAAGACAATTATCATTTCCCATCCTACGTCTTAATGGTGCCCATTTTAAAGGGACATTCCCGACAGTGACAGATAAAATAACCCCGCAGTTGTCATTGTTTTCAAGTATGTCCTATCATATGCAAATGGCCCCGTGCAATTGCGTGTGGTATCAAAGATTTAAAAAAAAAACAAAAACAACTCGATGGCACCCGAATATTAGGGTCATCTACCCATATACACGCATGTAACATAAGTTAACCTGTGCAAGTAGGAGGACTCCTTTAAATACACTGTGCGCAGATGCCAGTGACATTATACAATCATGATAACGATCTAATTTCACAATCTCCCATAACGTATTACAAGATTGGTAGCATTATATACAACTAGAAATGTCGCTACGGCGACTGGTATGCCTCCGCCATAATGCATGGTTCTCCTAAAAGGTCTATAGTACATGTGGACAATGTGTGATTACATTTTCACAAAATTGGCAAAATATTAAAATGACAAGTTTGTCACAAATGTTTTATAAGCTCACCTTCCTTGACCTAGGTTTAATTGGATGAATAGGAGAGCATGTATTTGGAGATTTAAGAACTTGAACTTGACTTTGATCCATTCATAAGTTTATGCACTGAGTAATTTCCAAGGTATGGAGAAAAAGTGCAATTTCTGTATTGAATAGTAAATTGTTGCCATTTTCATCTGGCCTTTGACCCTAAAATTCATATTAAGTTAATTACTGTCAGGCAGAACATGCATAAATATGTGGTAAGTTTCAAGATAACTTGAACCATTTCCTAGATAGTATTATGGAGGAAGCAGTTAGTTCAGCACTCTCACTTGATCTTTGACCTTTTGACCTTTGAGGCAAAAAAAAAAAGAAAAGAAACTTAACAGAGAATCTCTATTGGGTTATACATGCATACACCAAGTGTAAAAAAAAAAAAATCCTGCTGGCATTGCATAAATATGAGGAAAATAGTAAAATTTTGAAGTGTTGCCCTTGACCTCTGAGCAATGACCTTTGACCTTATGAACCCTAAATTCTCTAGATAATCACTGCCAGTCAGTACATGTATATATACTACGTTCCATGAAGACACCTTGAACAATTTCCAAGGTACAGAGAAAAAAGTAAAATTTTAATATTTTTACTTGACCTTTTGACCTTTGACCTCATGACCCCAAACTTTCACCAGAGAATCTTTATTGGGTAATACATGTATACACTAAGTTTCAAGAAAATATCTTCAGGCAATGCGTAGATATGGAAGAAATTGTGAAATTTTATGTATTTGACCTTGACCTTTTGACCTTGAGCACGTGCACCCAAAAGTTGATAGACACAACTTCACCCCCTAATACACATACATGTACATGCCAAGTTTCATTAGGATACCTGTAAAAGTTTTTTAGTTACGCTTGCCACAAAATTCATTATGGACGGACGGAAGGACGGACGGACAACCCAAAAACATAATGCCTCCGGCACCACTTCGTGGCGGAGGCATTTCAAAAACCAGGGAGGATTCCCACCTCCCTGCACAAACCCTACCCGGAATATACTGTACGTGCAGTTTGTAGTACGTACAATTTGTACATTGTAAGCACAATACAAATTATTGTTACTTGCAAGCAGCGACACCGAACCCGTCAGAAAAAGAGATGTTCCCTCGAACTTTTTTCTTTTCTTTTAACGAAACAGAAAAGTCTGAGACAAAATTACCCGAAAAATTTACGTGATAGGAAATGAGATCTTCGGAACGACGTAAGACATTGTTGATGTCCGTTAATGAAATTTTACGGTACCGACATGGACGCTAGCTCTGATTGGAAGGGCGAGCATCTGTGATTGAACTAGCGTGAAGTACGGCACGGCGCGTTTCACCTGGTAGGCACAGAACGTGAAGTCGCAGACGCGCTTCCGATTAACAGTCACCGCCGCGTACGAGAGGAAAACGGGAGCAGACAAACACCAAACTAACAACCTCATGCTCTTTGGCGAATGACGTCTATGCAATTTAAAAGTTCTAGGCCTTCATATCTCACAAAGTAGCCACAAGACTGAAAAAAAAAAAGGAATAAACGGATAAAACATGAATGTTGCAGCAAGCCGACGCTCAATTTAATTCTCAATTAATGTGTTGGCTGCAAGACATATTATATTGCACAACCCCAGTGTACTAGTATTCAATACCTATCCTGTTTGTCGCCTGGTATCATCACTGTATGTACACAAAGGAACTACACATTTGTCTAATCACTCTTTTACTCTGCATAAAGCTGGATACATTGTACTATACATAAAGCACTTGAAATGGGGGAAAAGTCAGCCAACAATGTAGGAAATTAGTCAAGGAGAGGGGGAGTCAGGGCCCCACTAGTCTCAAGACCGTATCGTGGTTTGCGCCGAAATCTTCGTCCGTTCTCTTATATAGGTATTGAGGGCATCATTTATTAATTTATTATCATCCTCGTGTTTCTGTGATTGATGGTTCTTCTCTATTGGGCAATGTACAATAATCATATCGTAGACATTTCGCAAAACGAGCGCATAAAGAAACCAACAACATTCAGTGCACATTGTAACTGAAATAGTATGCATGTCCAATACGCAAATAACGTCAGTGGAAAGAAAACGCGACCTTTCGACTTGCACAATAATCTCCATCTTTAATACATTGTAGGTAATATAAAGATTTATATTTTGGATGAAACAAAAATATTCCCTAGTGATTGGTTGAAAGAGCTTCATGTGATAATCAGTATTTTCAGCTACACGTACAGTATGTCAAAAAGTTGGAATGTTTGACATTCCATAAAGTACTATTTGCAAAATGACGTCACTTCTGACATTTTGCAAATAGTATACTATTCGCAAAAGGATGACATACAGCAATTCTAAAATAATTGTACACACTTTGTACTCGTCACTCTGTGAAAGGTAGTACATTGTCGTAATTTTTTTTTTTTACATTATGACATCACAAAGCAATTCTGACATCGACCACTGCGCCGTATTAGTAGTACTCTGTGAAAAGGTAACAATTTCTAACAAAAAAATTGTGACGCCACAAAGCAATTTTGACATTGCGCACTGCTCGTGCTGTCACTCTGTGAAATGTGTCAATTTCTAACAAAACAATTGTGACGTCACAAAAAGCAATTCTGACATTGCGCACTGCTTCGTAACGTCGCGACGGTGTCGCTCTGTGAAAATAACATTTTTTTTTTAAACAAACGTCACAAAGCAGTTCTGACATTGTACGCTGCTTTTTATTATCAATGGGGGATCCCTTCACAATATTTGGCAAAGAATATTTTGAATATTAAATAACATATTTTGCCTTGTGAGTCTTTAACTATGGGCCAGAGGTGACTGCCATGTACAATGTATACTATTCAATGAGGGGCACAGCTCTGAAGTGAATATCACTAAAAAGGAGAATTCCGGTACAGATGAAAGTTACATGTAGTCTGACAAAAAAAGAGCAAAATTTGACAAGCAGTCTGCACAACTATGAAAATTTAGTCAAAATCGGAATGAAAATAATGAAGCTATGAAATTTCAAAGATTCGGGAGTAAATGAGGGAGCTGATGATGTCATCACCTTCCAATTTTTCATTGATCGCGCACAAAAATGTCAAAAATTACATTCTTTGCTGAAATAACAAAAACTTCACACATTTCATAACTTCTCTAAATTCTCCTCCAAGTTTGATCAAATTTTTATTGTTTTGCTTTAATAGAAAATTCTACTTTCATTTCACACTAAGTCTTTACTGGCCAGGATTTCTTCTTTTCTTTTTTTTTTTTAAGAGGATACAAAGTGTAAGTCCCAAAATTTTAATCAGAAACTTGAAATTAGGCATTCAGAGTATACTTGTTAAAAATGTAAATAAATTTGGATCAAAATTTAAAACAAAAGAAGGAAAAAAAGAGGCGGGAAATCGTGTGGTGGATGTGAGTTGTGGAGGGATCCTGTAGTGACCATATACGACGCACGAAGCAGCGATAGACAATGGTGTAACAATGGAAGATTTTTAAAGCGCGCTCAGTGCACCACTGTGTGTAGTGAGTGCATAGGAATCTTTGGTAATAAAAAAAAAGTGTACTATTTGGAAAATATTGTCATTAACAGTAACATAATTTTCCATAGGATGCCATGGAGAGTCGAAAATTTGAATGCCGGAGAGCCGGCATTCTAAAATACATGCACAGTAGTTGAAAATTATTCATTCCAAATATAACAGGTGATGTAGCAATATGAAGATAGTCTATACAGAAACTTTTACAAAATATTCGGATATCTGTGCATGACATTTCAATGCCTGCATGACACAAGAATTTTTTTTCGTGGGATAAAAACTGCTTACAGAAATTGTCCAATGCAGTGATATACATTGTACATGTACATTGTACACAGGGGAAATTTCAGAGTGGAACTTTAAAATATTGTACGATCTGTTGATTTTCACTAGAAAATTAACAATAAAGAAAGGGAGCACTAAAATTTCACTCCACTTAAGTCAACAATAAGAAAGTGATGAAAAGGTAAAATATTGCACAACAGTGTCTTTGACCACAATCACATGCATATGTCCACTGATTAATCACTCTCAAATGCAAATGTGTGACATCACCGCCTTCTACAATGTATGCTCTCTCATTGGTTAGTAAACTTAGTGAAGATTGATGTGGGTGCAAATGTGAGACTTGTGAGCCCTTGGCATTACCTTAGATTCTTATCCAATTTGCACAATTCTGTGATTCCCATGATATACAGTACATCACTGTCCTAGAAAATGTGTGAAACTAAAATTCTCATGACCTCGTTTTGTTTAGTCAGACTTTAAGGACACTCACTTTCTCTTTCTGATTCTTTTGATTACCTTCTACAAACATTGACTGAACTTAACATTAGAGTGTAGAGCCACTGTAAATGATATCAGTAGATCGAAAGAGGGCATACAAGTGGGTGTACAACCTACATTGTGTATGTACCTGCACAAATGCATTGTTCGCAAATCTGAAGATCAAAAACCCAATTGAAATCACTGCAAGCTTGAGGTTAAGATCGCCGCTACTGGATGAAAGACATATACACGGTATGTACACTACACAATGCACTCCAAGAACCTACTAGCCAGTCACCAGACCGAGGATGTAAATGATACATTACGGCAACAAAACAACTTGCTTTTAAGGGTGTCAGCTCCCCATAATTAGAGCATGTATCAGAAAATAGACAGATTTACTTACAGAAGGGATCACCTCCCTGCTTACAGCATGGGACTTGCACACAAATGTACATACCCTTATGAATAGGCTTTCCTACAGTATTTTGCAATACACTGTACAATGTAAAATGTTATTGCCATTATCACTGCTTCCACTGTACGAAAAAGTATCAGAATAAATATAACATCACTATAACAATTGTTTTGCAATGTTATACAATTGTACAAGTATCAAGATCTGTGCCAGTTAGTGTGGCAACAGGAGAAGCACAGTCAAAGCAGCTGGCTCAGGTGAACAAGCAATAGCACGCACGTGTATAACAAATGGTATCTCCCCTTTACATGGTGCATTGTATGCGCCAACATGTAAAAGGAAAGGGAAGACTTGTAAAAAGATACATTTTCTTCCTTGAAGTGGAAATGAGGATAACATCTGTGACTTACAATACAATTGTAATAGGAGTAAACATGTTCAAGTTGACTATTAAAATTATGCCAAATTATGTTCTGCATGGTTTTCACAATGGATTGATGTTGTGTTGCAACAACATACATTTTTTTGTAAATCTTAGATGAGGCAATGCCATCTTTTATTACCAGTCTCCCATCTGTATCTTATAATTATACAGTGTACATGTACACTACTGTAAAACATGATACATATTCGCGGCATGAACATTTCGCGAATTGGAGCTGACGGCCTTTCTCGCAACATGAAATTTTCGCGAATTGCCACTGGCATTCAATGCATATTGTGTAGGCAAAACTTTCGCATACATTTTAATTTCGCGAAGGTAAATTGGCACCTCGTCTACACCCACCCTGTCCACTGTCCACCTAGTCTAATGCCATCTCGTCTAAACCCATTTCGTCTACTACCAACTCTTCTACCAACCATATTGTCTATATGCCAATTAGTCTAATTGTCATTTCGTCTACTAGCCATTTTATCTAATGTCCAATTTGTCTAAGTCACATTTCGTCTAACACCCATTATGTCTATTGACCATTTCGTCTAGTAATCATAAGGTCTATGAATAGAATAGTCTACAGCTCATTTTGTCTAATACCTAATTGGTCTACAACTCATTGTCTAATGGTCAATTAATCTAATAACCAGTCAGTCTACTGCCAACTAGTCTACTGCCAACTGGTCTACTCCCAACTCGTCTACTCCCAATTGGTCTACACCCAATTGGTCTACTCCCAACTCGTCTACTCCCAATTGGTCTACTCCCAACTCGTCTACACCCAAGTGGTCTACTCCCAACTCGTCTACTCCCAACTAGTCTACACCCAACTTGTCTACTGCCAACTCGTCTACTCCCAACTCGTCTACTCCCAATTGGTCTACACCCAACTCGTCTACTGCCAACCCATATCTACTGCCAACTCGTCTACTGCCAACTCGTCTACCGCCAACTAATCTACTCCCAACTGGTCTACTACTAGTTATATATATATATATATATATATATATTTATTTTTTTTTTATTTAAGTTTACTTCATCCATTTTCTTTTTTTCCCAGTTAAATAGGTTGAACACTCTTGGTGCCCCATTTGGTTTAAATTTTTATGTTCTAATTATGACAATTTTTTAGGAAAAAAAGATAATGTCACAGTGTGAAAAACTTGCTGTGTTATTTTTGTGTTGGATGTGTAATTTATATCAGAAGCAATCATGCAGCATTTATATGTCCAAACTTCAACACTCCATCCATTCAACTTTGATACACAATCATAAGTATGGTAAAAATGAAAAGGAACACATTAGAAGTACATTATCAGTATTCTTTATTCTGTGTGCCACGTACTGATGTATGTAAACGGTTAAATGCACAAAAAAGGTTGAAACATATACAAAAAAATATGATTCATGTACAATTTATAGCTACTACTAAGATGAATAATTTACTTGCCTGCAATGTACTCAATACACGTTTCGCGAGGAACCCTAAATAAGCATTTATATGTCCAAACTTCAACACTCCATCCATTCAACTTTGATACACAATCATAAGAATGGTAAAAATGAAAAGGAACACTTTATAAGTACATTATCAGTATTTTTTATTCTGTCTGCCACGTACTGATGTATGTAAACGGTTAAATGCACCAAAAAAGGTTGAAACATATACACAAAAATATGATTCATGCCAATATATAGCTACTACTAAGATGAATAATTTACTTGCCTGCAATGTACTCAATACACGTTTCGCGAGGAACCCTAAATAAGCATGTCCAAACTTCAACACTCCATCCATTCAACTTTGATACACAATCATAAGAATAATAATCCATCCAACTACACGCCCACATCGTAACAACTAGAATAGCCTAATATTGATTTTTGTGCTAATCAAGGGCAGGGTTTGATATGAATAGTTCATGACAGTGAGACGGACTGGACATTAGACAAAGTGGTATATTCATTATTAGCATGACCAGATGGAAATGATCAGTCTGGGTAAATTGTTGAGAGTAAAACTATATCAGTTGGGAGTACACCAATTGGGTATAGACGAGTATAGACCAATTGGGAGTAGACCAGTTGGGAGTAGACCAGTTGGGAGTAGACCAATTGGGAGTAGACCAATTGGGAGTAGACGAGTTGGGAGTAGACCAGTTGGGAGTAGACCAGTTGGTAGTAGACCAGTTAGGAGTAGACCAATTGGGAGTAGACCAATTGGGAGTAGACCAATTGGGAGTAGACGAGTTGGGAGTAGACCAGTTGGTAGTAGACCAGTTGGGAGTAGACGAGTTGGGAGTAGACCAGATGGGTATAGACCATATTGGGTATGGACAAACTAAGGGTTGGACGATATGATAACTAGACAAAGTGAATGTAGACTGAATGACTTGTAGACGAGGTGGGAGTAGACTAACTAGTAGTAGACGAAATAGATATTAGACGACATGGCAAATAGACATTGTGAGTGTAGACGATTTGGCTATTAGATCAATTGTTTTGTAGATGAAATGCTCCTTAGACGAGTTGGGTATTAGACAATACGGGTAGTGGGCAAAGTGACTATTAGACAATATGGGTACTGGACAAAACGAGTTGTAGACCAAATGGGTATTAGACTAATCGGTAATAGACGATATGCCAGTAGACCAATTGGAAAATAGACATAGTGGCTGTAGACGAGGTTACTATAAACCTTCGCGAATGTTGGCGCTCTCGAAATTCTCGAAATTAAAATACATGTGAACAGTTCTCGTTTTACAGTGTGTACATGTATGTACCATGGAGCTACCGTAGCTCCATGGTATGTACACAGTTAAAATACATTTTGTAAATTGTAATATTATAAAAAGTTTCCACTGATAAAAGAATTGCAACATTGCATAGACACTTCCCCCTATTCAGCTGTTAGCCACAATAAATTGCTACAATTTGTATAGACTGTTACAACTCATCAGAACAATACCTTAAAAACAGGGATACATGTGCAATGTTTAGTTCTAATGCAGGAAAATTAGTGAAGTCTTGTGCACACGTGAATGGGAGACTTGAGAAGCAGGGATATCATTTACCTCATTTAATTTGCATACAATGGTAACACATTTACTATACATGCTTGTCACCACTGACATTGTTTCATGAATACCAGTATTCATACAGTAGTCTCACTGCACTACATAGTACAGTATGTACGTGTACATGTACAGTATCCAATACTCCATGTCTGAGTTTAATGAAACTTCTACTACGGTGTATTCTACGGTCTATTACTGTGATGTACTTGTATTTTCAATCTGTTTGCTTTGATGTACCTATTGTAAAGCGCCTTGAGCATTTAATCAAAGTGGAGAACGGCGCTATAGAAATTGCATGTATTATTATTATTATTATTATTCTGTTTGTTTAGTATAGATTGAACTCCATTGTACTGTACATGGGGTGAAATTCAACTGACGAGGAATTTTACTATAATTCATAAACTGGCAAAGGGACCTTGTACAGTCCACTGCCATTCCAATCACACCCTGCCTTCTCAATGACATTGAACATCTTGGCATACATTTGTACATACACACTAACAATACTACAGTTGCATAAAGTGGTAACTTGTGGACACTACTACTTTTAAAGCTCCTTGCTGCTATCTTGTGGCCTACATGTAGATGCTTTTTGTGTTTAAGCTTACTGATTGCACTACCCTGTTTAATCTGATTCAGCATGTAAGATGGCACCGATTTGACTTTGTTTTAATACAATAGTATAACCCCTCCCCATTCTCTCCCCCTCTACAGCTGTACTCTTTCTCCCTCTCATTGTGTACAATATCCTCAAATGGCACATTCAGAGGCCCGTTGCATAAAAGTTACAATTATGGTGACTTTGCCATCCAGTGGTAATTACCATGGCAACACTACTCAACAGCCAATCAAAATCAAGAATTCCATGGTAGTTACCATTGGATGGCAATGTTACCATAATAGCAACTTTTATGCAACGGGCCCCAGATTTGCTTGATGTCCTTACTGAAAATGCCACGCATCACTTTTTATGTCCATGTATATGTACTTTAAAAAAACTAAGGATATAAACACAAATTTGAAGCACACAAAGTCTGAAAAGTCTTAAATGTCCTCTCTCCAAGCTGCATTAAAGGACAAGTTCACCTTCATTAACATAAGGATTGAGAGAATGTAGCAATATTAGTAGAACACATCATTGAAAGTTTGAGGAAAACCGGACGATCCGTTCAAAAGTTATGAATTTTGGAAGTTTTTGTGCAGTCACCGCTGGATGAGAAGACTACTGCAGTGTATGATGTCACATGCGTAAAAAAATATAAGGAAACTATAAAGAGAATTTCACAAAATTTCATCTTTTGAAAAAAGTACACATTCCCTTGACTCGTTACTGACATAATGTTATGGGCAATATTATTCCCAATGCCTTTAGAAAGAGGCAAGTCAAGTGCTCTTTTATTATGTGAAAAAAGTGAAAATATGTTAAATTTTCTTTACATTTTCTTTATACTGTTGTACTCATATGACATCACGAGCCTTAGTAGTCTCCTAATCCAGCGGTTCCAACACAAAAATCTTAAAAATTCATAACTTTTGCATCGATTATCCAATTTTCCTCAAACTTTCACTGATGTGTTCTACTAATATTGCTGCATTCTCTCAATCCTTATGTTTATGAAGGTGAACTTGTCCTTTAATGCCTCCACTGTCATTATGCACGTGTCTACAAAAAACCTCTACCGTATACTCAGCTTCCTCTTGCAGGAAGTATGTAAACAGATTATTTCCGATCTTCACATCATACAAGTATATCTTATCCTCCAGATTTTATTGTGTCTCACCAATCATATCCCATTATCTGTATCATAACTGCAGGAAGTACAATGTACTTATGTATTTCTGATCTTGTATACAGTAAATCTCATTTCCAAGCTTTTATCATGTCTCAACTATACTTAATCCCTTATAATATAAATGTACCGGTAGTCAATGCACACGATTGTACAAGTGTACATGTATAGTATACGGATTACCAAACAAATGTACACTGTGCACTCAGAATGAAAGGTGAGTTCTCCTACAAGTTGTACAGCTGTACAATATTTAGGGAAAATGTTACAGTGTGCATCATTTATTAATACACAGGTACAGTATGGTACAAAGTGTGAAATGTTTACATTGTTGTTTTCCTTTTGGGGGGAATTATTTATCAAAGTCAATTACCTCTCCACCCTTTGCACATCCAAATGAACTTGTACTTTCAACTTTCAATTATTACACTGCACAAAGTGTGGAAAAGTAGAAGGACCCCAGAAAGGAAGGAGTTGTTGTAATGTTGATGAAAGAGCTACCCGTACCATATTTATTTTACTTGTTGCGTACAACTGTACATCAGTTGTACGGTACATCAAGAAATTTGTATTTAAAATCAAACACACAAATAAGAATATTCTGTTGAATGTCAGTGTTGAAGGAATGGTTTGTATCAAGACACTGCACAATCATAATGTTTGATACAGATGAAAATGCATGTTTGTTGTTGTTGTTGTTTGTATCCCAATTCCTTCATGAAAATTTTCTGCTTTGTTTACATTTCAGATGCATGACATCCAAAGCACTTACATACAACATCAAGTGGGACAGCCTATCCTTTGACATGCTGTGACATGGTGGCTTCATTTTTGGGGTAAGACAACTAGGACTTGGACAGGGCATCATTTAACTGATTATCTGACCATTAATCTTAACCCATCGAGGTTGAGTCCAGAGTATACTCTGGCAAGCGTCTATGGGAAATGCATGTTGTTGCAAAATCAAACTGTCCTCAAAGGGTTAAAAAGTCATTTTTTGTCAAAATTTGAGACACAAGCTCTTCATCCCAGCAATGATATACAAGTGTACCTGTATAGGAGGAATGAATGGGCAATCAACACTGTTATGATGCTAGTATTACAGTACTACTGCTGAGTGCTCCTACATGTAATAATTACTTTAATAGTAATACATAATTACTAGAGGTCTACAACGTATGTATTCAACTGAAAAAGAGGTCATGATGTGGCAAGAGTTCCTTTTGAGACAGCCACCCAAAAGTGAGTAGGTGGGTCTACATGCGTGCATCCGTGCGTATCGCAAAGGAAGGTTAGGCTAGGTAGAGTTGTATAGATCTGCACTTATTTACATGTAGTACTATAGTGTGATTGGGGTTGCTGTCTCAAAAGGAAGTCTTTCCCATGATGTTTGTCACACATCAGTGAATGTGCAGTGCTGCATGGTTATGATGATGCAAGGCAAAATGAGTGCAACAAATGAATTTCTCTAAATAAATTTATTGCCGACTGGTTATGAATGGCAGCAATGAGATTAGAAGGTAAATTACAAACATGTAGAACAGTAACTGCGTCACTGAATGAAGGGAATTTAACTCACCTTTCTGTTGGATGACAAACAATGCCTTCAAACACCCTGTGAGTTAGGCGTAGATATTATCTACACTGTGTACTACGTATGACGTAGATAGAGAGGTCTGGTCGAGCTGCCGTCGTCGAGTCGATGGCTAGGCGTCTGGGACGTGTCCGGAGCGATAATATGGACAAGTTTCTGGTCAGCCGAGATTCGTGACTAACCACACACAAAAGGGCAAGAATATCGAAATTGAAGAAAGATATTCTGTAACCGCAGAGACAAAGCAGAGTCTCCTAGAATTACTCGGTGTCAAGAGTTGCATGTCCAAGAGCACAATACTGATTTATCTCTCCCAGCAATCGAGTGTAGAAAGGCAAGTCTCCACTGACCTGTGGCCATGAGTGGTGATGAAGAGGGTAGGGTTTCTATGCAGTACCAGTTCGACCCTGTATTGTACCAGTTCAGTACAAGGCTTCGCTGCAAGTACAAGTGCGCAGATTGTGTAGTAATTCTACCTCTGTTGTCTTCAGCCCGAGATTTACCTCTGCTTCAGCTTCGTGGGGGTACTGAACAAGCATCCTGAGTTGTCTGCGTGGTAATTGGGAAAGGATGAAGGATGTCCCCACCGCATTAATTCAGCCTGTCAGCTGGTGGGTGAATAAACCCACTGGGAAAGGAGGTAATTCGTAGATTTCACGACATTTTGCCCGGGATTTGGGGATGGGTTGTAGTGGCTGTCAAACTGCGAGCAGCTTCGCGGAAAGTAGCGCACGACGCGCGCCCGCCCGTGCACAGCAGCACACACCAAGATGAAACTTACGATGCTACTTCAAATTCAGGTAGCGAACAGCTCGCGCTCGTGATCCTTGAGGTTTACACGCAGGCAGATTATGGTACCTGTACAAAGAACTCTCCGATGGCTCAAGAAAAAGGGAGTACAGTACGCGTGCGGTACAATGTACCGGTACCTTGTACCTGTATCTCGGAACGGTGGTACAGCGTAGTATGTCAACCTGCTGGATGTACCTCCGACGTACTGGTTCTGGAAGAGAGGCGTGGGATAAACCCAGAGATGAAACCATAATCTGTGCGTCTGTACTTCGGGAAAAGAAAATGACTGTAGGTAATCTCATGCAATCGCTAGTAATGATTGTAAAAGGGGTTCTTGAAAATTTGACATCAAGTTCACTGGATTTCATTCAGAGATATTCAATGTGAGATCGAGACTCGACACTCCTTCGCACAGAATGGAAGAGGGTTTTTCCAAGTCATATAAATATATTCATTTCCTTTCATTTATTTATTTCCATATCCAAATACAGTGTAATATATTACACTAAAGTATTTTTATTGCAAAATAGAATAATCCATCGAGTACTTACAAGGAGGTGTCAAAGTGTCATGAACCACTGATGGAAATGCAAACAGATAATACAAAAGTATAGTACATGTGGAGCTGCATCTACAAACAGACATGGATACACGTGGTTTACATAGTTCATCATCATGAATTCACTGTGAATAGAAATGGCCCTCGCTAGTAGGGAATATTGGGGAATGTGGATATGGAGGGAACTAACAGACAAACCAACGCCGATCTATCACTTGATCTTCATCTTTCCTTGGCGGAGGTAATTAGCAAGTTCCGTGACAAAACAACAACAACAACAACAAATTTAAAGGGGATGCATGGTTAGTAACTGATCAGTGGGAATCAGTGGGAATGCTGGGGGATGATCGTTAACGGCCCGTTAACGATTGCCCCGTCACTGTACAGGCATGCTAACCTGGGAACATTAAACTGCACATTACTTGAATATGAGAACATTCTGAAGCAAATCTATTATTTTCTCACAACAATAGATATATAATCAGGGAGGTGCTATACCTCCCTGATATAATGTACTCTTAAATGAATCCCACAAGGATTGGAACAATCATCCCCAGCATCCCCACTGATTCCCACTGATCACTTACTAGCCAGTCCCCTATAAGTCTTTGCATACGTGCGTATACATGAAGAAGTGGGCATAACGATTCAGAGGGGATAAGAAGATATACAAGTAAAAGCACTGGGACAATGACAGACACACACATCTAAATATATTGTTCGCTTACATCTGCCAGTTGGCAACAATGACCTGTGGAGGAAACGCGGAAATGAAGCTGCAAAAAATAGATTATCTATTAAGGAGAAAAGATTATTGTCATGTCTTTTTTTCCCCAGTGGGAGAGTTTTGATTAGATGAAATCACTTGGATGTGTGGATTGTGACCAATACATCACTTTTCTGTAGAAAATAACAAAGTAAAACTTTAAGAATTCTTTAGTCTATCCTCGCGGCTAAAGTCGACATTGTCTCCATCGTTATTATTGTTCAAAACAGTCTCCAAGTGGTCACTGGATGAGGCGAAATTTTAACGACTGTTCAGCAATTTCTTGAAGAGGAAATACACCCCAAAATGAAAAGAAAGAGGAAAAAAATCCCTACATAACGTTACAAGACAAAATCGGATAAGAATTAGGAAGATATGACATTTTTAAAATGTCACTTTTTTCGGAAATCATTTCTTGACCAGTAATTTTGAATATTCTAATGAGCGAGTTGACGATGTCATGCTGTCACAATCTTTTTTTTTTCATTTACGTGAAATTTTACATGAATTTCGAAATATATATATATTTGTAGCTAATACAGGTGAAAGCATATTTCCATTCCAAAATAAACCAGAGGCAACATTATTATTCTTTTATGTGGTTTTAAGGGAAAATTTATATTTATACACCTGAAATATGAGATTTTTGTCATTTCTGTATATGAAATAGTAAGAAATTGTGAGAGCATGACATCATCAAGTTGCTGATTTCAATATTCATAACGACTGGTCAAGAAGTGTTTTCTGAGAAAATTTTTAGAATTCAGAATGTCATAACTTCTTTCTTTCTCATCCGATTTTGATCATTTTTGCACTGTTCTGCCGGGAGTTTTTCCCCTCTTTCTTATGAAACGTATAAAAATTTGGAGTGGATTTCTTCTTTAAACGAGTCTTCAACGGTTCACTATTTTTTTCCAATTATGATAACACATACCAATCTGTAAACGAAGGCAATATATTGGGGCGATTCTTTCCCCTAATTGCGGAGGTATCAGAAAAAAGGAGTCAAAAACCCTTTATGAATACCACTGAAATGCATGTAGGCCTAGTAAATAGAGATTGCCAGAGAACTAATGAGAGATCGGTGAGAATGGCTGTGCCCACAGTGAGTGCTGGATGATTGTAGGAGAATTTTTACACGGACAATAATTTGACTGCCGATAGGTAGGTCTCAACGCCGATTTATTGGTCGCTCAGAGGTAAGCAAAGAGGAGGTAAGTGCTCTGGATTGGGACGGGGCTCTTGCAATGTCATTGGAAGGCTGATTACGATATGGCGCCACCTATCGAGAGGCTCAAACCAATGGAGGTTTTCATACACAACGCGTCCCTTCAAATACTCGGTAAAGGCCGTGTCACACTAGCCTTGCGTGCGACTTCCGAAGAACATTTTTGCTATCCGGAGGTCCCCGCAGATGACCCGCACATGATAGTACCTAGCATGTATCTCAAAAGTAGTTACCCGGAGGTGCGCACGCTGGCTCTATTTACCCGCTGCCAAAAAAGGCCCTGTCATACCAGCTAAGCGGGCTTATTGCGTATGGGGATTTTTCAGCACGCAGAATAATTTCTGCAGCCGGACAAGGTTTAGGGCGAGTTTGGCGTGGGTATTACATGATAAACGCGTGATACCTAAGTCCTTCTTGCGTGTATTCCGTTGAACTGCATGTTAGGCGCGTGGGTGTCACGTGATAGCTTCATGATAGCTTCTTTTATGTCAGTTACGGGCGACGTACGGGCTCTGCGAAGTACCTGCGCCACAACTGCGTGTTATGCGTACTAGTCGCCTGCGAGGTGAGTGCTAGCCTGAACAATAGGCTGGTTCGAGTGGATGGGCAAACAATCATTTGTCAACTAGCTTTCAAGAAGTGAAGATGCCCCGTAGACGGAAAGTGCACAAGGGCAGAGAACGTCCAGTGGATGGGCAGCCACAAAGCACGGAAGATTCACAGCAAATGCATCAAATTGCTGCTGAAGTCCATTCGGCGGATGAAGTCCTGTCCGAAAGGGACCAGGTAGTCCTCGACGCCACAGAGGACAGAGGACAAAGAAGAGAATGAGCGCAAATGGTACGCACTCTCTTCATATAGGCATAGATCAGCGGGCAACTTACCTACTTCAAGTGGGTCAAATGCCTGTGAATTGCGGCGGCTACGACCCTCCTACGGGTGTTCTGCGTGGAACTCTTCGGGCAATCCTCGCGACTCATCCGGAAATAGTTTTGGTCATGCTCAAAACTTTGCTGCGGGAAAATTGGACTAGCGTGCGCACCTTCGGGCAACTAAGGACGAGATAAGTGCTAGGGTACTGTCAAGTTCGGGCCAACTGCGGAGAGCTCCGGGTAGCAAATTTTCCCGCAAGTCAAGCCGCAAAACTTCCCCAGATACTGTATGACAAGGCCTTGAGCATGCTCAAAACTTGTTCCGGAAGAGTCACGGGAGTTGCCCGTAGAGGTACGCGCAGAACACAAGTAGGAAACCCTTACCGGTAGCACCTTACAGGCAACTCCAAAGCAGGTACTTCGCAATCCCCGTAAGTCGCTCGTAACAGAAAATGGATCGGTTTCAAAGCTCTCACGCGAGTCACACGGAACTCACGCAAGTAGAAGCTAAGTAGCACGCGTCTAGTACTCAGTAAGTAAGAAACAAGTGCGAAAATTGCAAACATTCTTGTCCGCCCGCGGAAAATCTTCTACGTGCTTTAAACTACCTCCTCGCCACAAGCCCGCGTAGCTTGCCCGGACAGGTGTGACACCGCCTTAAGCACTGGTAAGGGACAAAGTTTATTGAAGTAATACATATGACGTATAAGTCTGAATGAATACGAGATAATTTGTGTAGTGATTAGGCCTAGCTCTTTTTTTAAGCCGTTTTATCTTAGTGCTGTTAGTACGTCACCGTTGTATTCGGGAGTCTGTCATAATGTTGTTCTTGTCCGGCGAACAGAAGTGCGTGTAGTGCGTAAACTTTCTTGTATACGCGATGAAGAAGTGCAATATAGATACCAGATTATAGGTTAGCACCCTCAAAGATTTAATACCCTATACAGGTATATAAAGTTTTGATCCATCGTGGACATATTTTTGCGTCCTTGACAGAGGTATTTTATGTCATGAAGAAAGCGCTCGCATATTGTTTCTATCACTACGTATGATATATTCAATTAAGAGGTATTCAAGAGCGCGAGTGCTATGGTAGAGGTTAATCTGCCAGTAATGTTTACATTTTCATAATGGGAGACCTTACCACTCTTTGCCATAATATAGCGTTACTTTGTCGTTTATGCTGTCATTTCGTTATGCTAGTTATGTTTTGTTATGCCATTTTAGGCTCGGCTTTGTCCTGCTTCGTTGTGCCGTTTAATGTCACTATTTTTTTTTTTAATGATATGTTATAACCGCAGGGGATATTGCTATTTCGGAGTCACCGATGCCCACAATTTCGAGCAGAAATTCTCAAGGCAAAGTATATTTATGAAATATTTATGTCATGTTCTGTAATGTTAGTGCTTGAATACAGATCATCTTCCAGTAAATGAAAGTTCATAGACAGAAGGAAGAAAAAAAAAACCTCGTTGAGTAAATTTAACTGTATTTGATGACTGTTAATTCTTGAACATCTAAAGTGGTAAATAATTAGGTACAATTATATCAATTAATATCAAACACACACACAAATAGATAAAATGCGCAATATATAGCGTAACGGAAAGAAATTTAAATACGTCTTACTCATGGCGAAGTAGTAGTATCAGTAGGCCTATCGCAGTAGACTTCTTTCAGTATCGATTACGAGTATGGGTATATGAGTATGAATATGAGAACGAGTATGAGTATGTAAACATAAGAGTATAAGTATGGGTGTTATAGTATTCGTATTATTAAAGTAGTACAAATTTGTAGTATTGGTATTGGTATTCGTATAAATATTCTTATTTGTATTTTTTTATTTGACCAGTGCGCAATTGGCTGTGGTACAAATAACCCCGAATTGTTAAACATCAACACAAAAGACTTGTCCCTTCTTTCTTTAATACTCAATCCGACATTCATATACAGCATTAACAAATTCCCTTGAGGGTTTGGATTGATCTTTCATTGCAACGAAAGAAACCGTTAGGGCACTGTCCACGACATTGCTCATGACAACCCTAAATCACGTCGGGTTTGTTTGTTTGTTTGTTGTTGTTGTTGTTGTTGTATTTTCATGTGAACTTTATCTTCTCATATCTTCTCAATATAAAAAATCGAACTGGTTTATTGACAGCATTGGTTTATCGAAATGGTTTATTCTTTAATACTCAATTTGACATTATGTATTAACAATTCCCTTGAGGGTTTGGATTGCTCTTTCATTGCAACGAAAGAAACCGGTAAAGCACTGTCCACGACATTGCTCATGACAACCCTAAATCACGTCGGGTTTGTTTGTTTTTGTTTTGTTTTTTTGTTTGTTGGTTGGTTTTTTTCCTGTGAACTTTATCTTCTCATATGCGTAACATTTAAAAAAAAAATCGAACTGGTTTATAGACAGCAGAAGTACAAGTAGACGTATAGATGAAGTAAAAAGAAAAAGTACAAGAGCCTATGGGACACCAACAGTTCAAGTACAGACAAAACATGGTAGAAAAAGAAAACAAACCAAAAACAACACCAGCAACATAAAAAAGCAAACAAAATACAAAATTTAGCCTTCTTTTCTTTTATAAATATTACATTTTACATGAAAATTGAGGCAATGTCACTCAAATTGTATACAATGATGATGATTGAAATACGTATATGAAATTATGCTCTTATGATAGCTGCGGATATACGCTAAGTCAGTTATGAGCTTTTTAAAGTCTTGCTGTGATAAAAATCAATCGTTGCAGGTAACATAATTCAAGTGTTATGTGCAAACATAATTATTTATCAGTGCGATGGGACCCTAAAATTGTCATTGAAAATGACTATATTGCACAAACATTACAAAATAGTGGCGAAAAACGAATAATATATAAAATAGTTATTAAGGAATGCGTATAGGGCAAGTTTGTATACTTAATGCGCAGATCCGTGAACAATAATACATTTTCCTCGTGTGATGATAATGAGTAGCGATATCAAATGAAAACCAGACTTGTAAAGAGATTGACTAGAAAGGTATATAAAATTGATGAAACAATTATCAAGGTCTCACACCTGTAAATAAACACAGCATATGTAATCCCGTGGTCAGTTAATTAGGAATCGATTATGATACATTAAACTAACCTGTCTCACTTCAATCCTGAAAATTAATACACATTGTATAACAATAATTATCGGGATTTTATGTTATTTTGGAGTTCGATAATGTGTTTTTCTTTTGCTCAAGTTTATCTTCTTCTTTTTTTTCTCAGAGTTCCTTCAAGAAGACTACGGTTTCACCAAGAAAAAAAAAGAAAATGTATGCGTTTTCTTAATCATTGTCGAAACAACTGCGATGTAGTCCCCTCAAGGAAAGAGAAAAACGTATTACGCGTCAAAACGGGAATTGATTTGAAAATGGGATGAAATTGAATTGAAAAATGGGATACATTTTGTCAAAGAAATCAACCTCATCAACCATAATATCTACAGATCTTTTCTTAGCATTTTCTTTTTTTAGCTGTCCCTTTCTTGTATGACATATTTTGTCACATTCGTTTCAGTATCTCTTTTGAGGAAAAAGTTCTAGTAATGGAGGTTGGGAAGGTCCATTTTGATTACAGTTCATATTGGAGTTTTGACTTGTGATGCTCACATTGCGGGATTGATAATCGTCAAGGCTTCCGAATCCGGTCCTTATGTCTGCCATTGAATATCGAACTATCCGGACTTAAAAACAAGAAAAACAGAGAAATGATAACTTGAGTTTTTTTTTTATCAGATTGTTGTTTGTTGGTTTGTTATTTGTATGCACATGGGTGGGTGTGTATATGATTAAGTGAACGTAAGGTAATTTATGTGTCATGGCGCTTAGCTTTGGAACGGTTTTTGCGTTTTACGTACCATCTTTTATTACAGCTGTATAACTTTTTTGCTGGCAAGCTATCCAATATGTAGAGTATATACGATTATAAGATAAAACTTCGCAAGGGTGTGACAGAGAAAACTTGAAAATCATCCAAGTTTCTCAATACCCTTTTTTGAACGCGTGTGAAGTAAAGATGTCATTTATGATACAAGCTGAAAGATTAAACTTTGCACGGGTGTAACAGAGAAAACTCAATACTAAGTTATCTAAGTTTCTCAATAACCTTCTTCGAACGCGCGCGAAGTCAAGATGTCGTTTATAATACAAGCTACACATTTCTATACCTAATGCAGGCCTCGACACATTTTTCTCTAAAGTTTTGAAATCTGAAATTTTGGTGGCCTGAAATAAAACCAAACGTAACAATCTGTACTTCAAATCTTAGTTGCCCGATTGGGCCACCAAAAGGTAACCGCTTTCGAAATTTCGTGGCCTGACATCAATTTTTAGTTGTCACGGGCCACTGCTAATGTCGAGCCCTATACCTAAAGTTATAGTACGCCAATGACCGCAGGTTCTCAATCCTTTTACATGGCTTCATCCAGACGCAATATCAGTCAATATCCCTGTGAAAGCCCTTGATACTTTGGATATTCAAGCTTTCAAATTCATAAGCAAAGAGCATTATAGGCATTTCTATTCAAAGTCTGGTACTCTCAGTTTGTGTATTGCCGCTGCTAGTTCCGTTTGCCTCCGGGCGTATATCGCTGAACGTGACTTCCTTGGACGCCTTTGATTTGCCCTTAGGCCTTTGCAGAAGGTTCGTCGTACTCGAGCCCACCCGGATGTCTGTACTGCTCGTCGTCCGGGTGCGGGCGCGTTCCTTGTACACCGATGTCGCGGTCCCTGCCAGGGCGCTGCTCACCATGGACGGGACGGCGGGCGTGACGTGGATGACGGCGTAGAGCTTGATGATAAAGACGCAGACGAGGACAAGCATGGAGTTGACGCCCGCCAGGATGGCAGCGTAGAGAAAGCCCTCGAAGGCACGACTCGCCGTGATGTAGGGCACGCAAAAGGCGGCGATCAGGATGCAGCTTCCGAAGGAGGAGAAGGTGATAAAACGAGTCTCGTGGTAGTTGTCCGGAAGGTGACGGGCCAGGATGCTGAAGATGCAACAGAGCAGCAGGAAGGAGATGTTGTAGAGGATGGTGGTCAGCGGCTCGGCCCAAAAGACGTCGCAAGCCATCTGGATGACGAGATCGTCGTTGACCGTGAAGGGATAGGGGATGATGGCTGAAGGTTTCATATACAACCATACCGTTGATATCCCGGCCTAGAGATAAAAGACGAATATATTGCATTTGTATCAATCAAATATTATGATAGGCGTACCAAGTTGCACAGTCATATTATAATGTTGTTCTCTAATACAAAACGATTCCCAGGTAATGATAATGATAACATAGTCTTCTTTATCCAGGTAGCCTCTTCAATTTTGACTGTTCTATAACAGAGGGCCCTGCAATTACTACCCTACAGCGTTGCCAAATAACCATCTATACACCTGGTTCGCAAGAGACATGGTGGGTAAAAATATCTTGTCCAACGATGGAAGCACCGAACTGGATTCGAACCCAGGACTTCCGATTGAGAGTCAGAAGTCTTACCCACTATGCCACAGTCCCCCACTAATGATAACAAACTACCAATGATGTAATGACGATAATGGCACAACGGCACAATGATGAAATGATACTGATCTTACTCATTTGCATGATGCATCCAAATATCTTTAATATGACGTCATCAGGTATCAGGATTATATGCATCAACTGGTGAAATAAACGCAACATAAAAACTTGCCTGTTAACAGGGCGCACAACCTTTTTTTAAATCAATGGCTCAATTATGAAAACGTGTGAGTAAGTATCTAGAGTTTGCGTAAAGTTATTCAATATAACCTGGATGGGAAACGAGGTGCACTATACCTGTCCAAGGACGCCGAAGGCAAAGAGAGTAAGCTGGCAAGGGAGGCTCAGTAAGTGAGCCTCTTCCTGCGAGTCGGTCGCTTTGGCCTTCTTGAAGATGCGGTAGAGGCGCACACTCTTGATAGCAAGGGGGACGTAGATCACTGTGTAACTCAGAGAAGTTGCTAGTCTGGTGAAGGTGCAGACAGGAGCCAGTGGCGGGAAGATCACCGTCAAACCGACAGCGAAAGCGAGGAAGATGCCCACGAGGATGATGAAGAGGAGTACGGGCTCGGAGCGTTGGATGAGGGCATCTTTGATGTTGACGACGAGGAGGATCAAGACAACACAGGCGATGAGGCAACCAAGCGCGGAGACACCGACGAGGCAGGGTCCGAGCCAGCTGTAATACAGAAGCGGGACCAGCTCCACCTGTTGGCACATGGTGTAGCCGCTGGCTGGATCGGGAAGGGCATCTGCAGGACACGGTTTGCATTCGGTAAGGTTGGCCACAACCTCGTCGCGCTCACACTGCTGGCAATTCCAGCAGCAGATGGCCGTATCCTGCACGTGGACCCTTGCGTACTTCGGTGGGCACTCTTCGCTGCAGAAGGACGTGGGTGGCTCTGTGGTATTCCATCCTGCGTCCGTGTAGAAGAGAATATCCGCACCATCCAGCACCAGCCGTTTCTCCTTCTCGCGGGTTTCCCGCCACGAGCCCACGTAGACCGCCTTCAGGTCCCCAGTAGCCGTCATTTGGTAGTTCTCTAGTGCGTATCTGCCTTCCCCGTTACCGTCTGCGGTAAAGCTGAAGTTACCGTTTGCAAGGCTCTCAAAAGACGTCTCCTTTAGGTAAGACAAAAGGCGAGTCCCATTTTGACTCCGGGTCACCAGACAGTATTTCCTGCTCTCTTCGCTGAAGTCCTCACATTCTTTCCTCATCAGAGTGTCCATGGCGTGAGCGAAGGCGTACACCGCGTCCATAACCAGCGTTTCTTGGCTAGGAGTCTGGACCACTGGTTCGCGGCAAGGCAAGTCCTCTAACGCGCACGGGATGTATCTCCTGAAGAACTCGGGCGCCCAAGGGTTGTCTGTATTGTCCGGAACAAGCTGGACGAATTTTTTCTCAAACGCCTCCAGAGTATTTGAGAAGGGAACCGTGGCCAACATTCCTGTACAGAACAAAGCCAAACAAAATCTAATGATTGAAAATGTAATCAACAAGTTCATCTCTTTCTCTTAATGTCATGCATTTTTAAATAGTGGAAGACGCGCTGTGGGCCCTACTTTGTCTTTGTTGAACATAATACACGTACGTTTGTATATGTCTGCTGCTGTAATCAAAGGCATCGTACTCATGCAAAATGTTTAAATCATTACTGATGTATATACACAAATCACGTGATAGGATTAAGTGTTATTCACTCCATCATTCAATTACCATCAAAACAATCGGAATCAGAATTATCATTGTTATTGCTTTCATGATGCACACCATAAGAAGGATTATGATTATGATTGTCATGATTTTTGATGAGCTTCAGGCATGATGAAATATCGGTGCCGATCGGAAAACTCGTCTAAAACTTTCCCTTTTTGCAAAAGCTATAAAATAGCATGGCAAAGTTTTTTTTATCCGGTACATCCATCGATATCAGCTCCCCTCAGGTCAACAGTACTTGATTTTGCGATGGTTCTGCCCTCACTGCACCAACTTAATCCATTTCCTATGAAATCCCCGAATCCCTAGAGTGTCGGAATGGCTCCCGTAGGCAATAGGCTCAGAGGGATGGTATCATGCCTATACAGAAAGAGAGCAATATCATGTCATCAACAAATATGTTATGACAAGCACACTAATGAATTGCAGTCACGGCGCCATCAGGTTGCCATCCGAGCATAAGCTTTTCTGTAGATTATCGGTTGCTATAGATTACTGTTCATAGACGTGAGAAACACGTCTGCTGAAATTAGGGAGGGGGGGGGGGAGGGGGACAACCAAAATTCCCCATTGGTCCGAAGGAGTTTATAGCGGCGATAAAAAGTGACAAGGGCTTCGATCAAAATCCTTGATATTCTTCAAAATTCTAAAATGTTGGTAAATAGAGAGTTTTGTCTTTGTATATTCTCGTTGTTTTTGAATAATTCATCTCATCTCGTTTGCATTAGAAAAAAAAACCAAAGTGAGTAGGTATTTTTATACAATTCAATACAAAAAAAAAAGACATCTCAAGTAGCGTGCAGCCAATTTCCTTCACAAGTATAAAGGTATCAATGCAGACCTTAACTACTTGACAAAGTGTCCGCGGGGAAATAAATATTCTACTCCGTTTCATTTCAAATTGTGCAGTGTCCTGCATAGGTAATCAGCCAAGCTCTATATTGAATCTTTTTCATCCATCGTTTCTATCCCTTCTTTGTGATTTGTCTTCCTCTAAATGAATGCACATGAATTGTGAGTGTATTCAGCGCCATGCGACTAAACAAGCCCCCTCCCCTCCACTCCCCTCCCCTCCCCCAGTATATTGGCGCTCCAAAAATGCACATAAAGATCACCCAAGGCCATAATTGAAAGGGATCGCTGAATTATCATACCTCAGTATTCCCCCACATGATACTACGCGTTGCTGAAACCCACTAACATATCGGCAGGTGTATAGTGAAAGATGAAAGCTTATCATCTGGCGATATTTTCAAATGCGCACCCTCGAAGTTAATTTCAGCTAGCTACGTGGTGTGACATCTGTATAATATCAGTTATTATATTAATTTTTCTCCCTCCCTCCCCTCTCCCTCTCTTTCTTTCTTTCTATACTTGACAGATTGAAAGGACACGCTGATTATTGCTTTGACTCAGAAATGAACGCGGGCGCTGAAAATCAATTTCATTCGATTAACTCAAATAGGCCGATGCAACGGGTGGCGGTTGCGAGATGATCACCTGAGAATATGAATCAAAATCCCAATTGAATGAGAAGGTCAACTTTCATTTTGGCTGTAACGAGTTTCTGTCGCAGGGATTAAAAAAGAATAACACAAAAGGGTCTACACATACACACAGATACACACAATTGTGCAAACACATAAAATCACACGCACGTTGGCGAGAAAGAAAAAAAAAACACCAAATGCCAATCTTTTATCATACCTAATCACTTAGGTCAGGAGGGACGTAAGTGAATAAAACAACGACTGATACACAGAGAGGAGGGAATTCGATAGTCTGCCAAATTAGAAAAGAAAAGCAGAATGAATTTTTTTTTTCTGTTTCCATCAAACAAAAGGCATTGTAACGAAACGAATGCAATGGAACTGCTCGTGTCAATAGAGTCACTTGCCATTACGAAAATTTGGCGCCCGCAAAGCGCAAAAGCGCTGGGCGCACTAAGAATAGCATTTTCTTTGCTTAATTTCGTTTTGTGCTCATTCTCTAACCACATGATTAAGTGATTATAATCCGGTTGCTATGAGCAACTCTGCTCCACCGTGAACTACAACAAAAACATTTTTAATTATTATGCGACAGTTTGTTGTATATGTGAGCCACACAAGTAGCATTACCGTTTTGAATAAATTGTAGCCTTTGTAATAAATATACGTTAACTTTATGAGACAAGGAATAAAAAAAAAAATGGATGATTTGGAGGTCAACCTGTTAGTTGATTTATTTTCAAAGCTCGCAAGTCTTCCATTACATTATTGTGTATGTTTGTGTGTGTTTACAAAAGCGTGTGTGTGTGTGTGTGTGTGTGTGTGTGTGTGTGCTTGTCCATGCAAAGACAATTTTTGTGTGTGTGATTGATCAATATCCTGCGATACAACAATTTTACCTTCTTTCCCGGATGATAATTAAATTTTGATGATTATTACTGGACAGGTTGAGTCACGTTTTGTAGCAGCAGGTCGAGAAACTGCTCCATTGTCCTGATCAATACGTGGCTTTATGATTGTTACAAGAGATTGTGTTAGTTTTAGTTTCAGTTTCAGTTTAAGTTTATTTAGCACCAAGCATAAAGATAATGATTAACGATATCTCTGTATTTGTATCTCATCTTCTACCTTCTTGTTTTAGTGTATGTTCTCTATATCATACTGAACATACACTAAAACAAGATGGTACAAGATGAAATACAATACAGAAAGTTCATAAATCATACAATAATCATACACCTAGAACATTCACAGACTATGTGTATATACTCTTCCAAAAGAAATTGTTTATATTCAATTTTGAAATTATTTATGGATTTTGACGTTTTGATTTCTCTGTAGGGATAAAATACCATGTATAAGGACCTTGATATATAACCGAATTTTTCAAAAAAAAAATGATATATACAAATATGGTATAGATGATAGTTCGAGAATTTCTAGTTCTGTAATTATTTTTTCCGGTTCAGCGAAAAATTGTCTAAAAGGGATTCTGGACGTAACTTTTTGTAACATAAATGCATAATATACCCAACTGTAAAAGCTGAATATCTTCATAAGATTGCAGTTTTTGCGTTTTATACAAACGAAAGATTGGTTATTATAAAAGCAATCTGAATAATCTACAACGTGTTGGACTCAATAATGTTTTGATAGTAGTCTGTTGGTAGAAATTGTTGTTCCTTTCAACATCAAAAACTATCAATCGTCTGTAATGGCGCGCTGCACTATAACACCCATGTATGGCCCGAATTCACGAAGGTGGTACAAACAAAACCATGGTTTAAACCATGGACAAAAACCATGGAGCGCCAAGTGTCGCACGGATTATTTCGTTACGAAATTGGTCATTTCGTCGATAAAATGACAGGTTTCGTTAACGAAATTATCATTCCGTGGACGAAATGTTCCTTTAGTTACAAAATGTTGTCATTTTGTTACAAAATAATAATTTCATCGACGAAATGACTGATCTCGTGACGAAATATTCCATGCGACACTTGGCGCTCCATGGTTTAAACCATGGTTTCATTTGTACCACCTTCGTGAATTCGGGCCATACAGTCTATTTGTCCATGACGTACCACATTCCATGTCTATTATAAATGTGAAACACGTGCTCTCGTTTGTGATCTTGTACCTCCTTTTTATTCTTTCTTTACACTTCGTCTTTTGCTTCCCTTCCTTGGATAATAGGGTCTATACCCTCCCTGTGCTTCCACAGATCTTTCACCTGCTTTTTCACTGTCATGCTTAATATTATGTTGTTGTTGTTTTTAAAGATACACTTGGATGTGTGCGTTCGGCAGTGCTTTTACGAAACACAGCCGCGTTGTGTCCTGAAGCGAAAGTACTGCAAAGAACATGATGAATCATGTAACTTAAAGGGATCGTACAGTTTTGGTTGAGACCTAATTTCAGGTTTCTAACATTTTTTGGTGAGATAATGAGAAACCTCTTATGAAATATGAAAGAGCATGTAATTCTATGAGGAATTCAACGTTTATTTGATGAAAATTGGTTTCGAAATTGCTGAGATATCCAAAAAAGAGCGATTCTAATAAAGTGTGGGACCCACACTTTATTGCGATCGTCTTGTTTTACTTTGTTTTTGGATATTTCAGTCATTCCAAACCCGATTTTCATCAAATAAACTTTGAATTCCTCTTAAAATGGTATGCTCTGTACTATATCATAAGTGTTTTCTTGGTATCTCGCAAAAAGTTAAAAGCCCAATTCTCATCTCCACCAGCACTGTATCATCCCTTTAATATGACAAGGAACATAAAAATAACACAGAGACAGAAGAGAGAGAGGGAGAGAGAGAAGCAACATGTAACTGAACTTCAAATGTACGAGGGATTTTGTGTTCACCTTCGACATACTATTGTGCCCTCAAGTGATGTGTATCATTCCTATAACTTCCGTCGGCCGTCACTACGATATTAAAGGGGAAAATCCATTCAAAATATAAGTTAGTCTGATAAGAAAGAGTAAAATATTACGAGTTCAACAGTAAAATTTTGATCGAAATCGGGTGAAAAAGAAGGAAGCTATGACATTTTGAAATTTCGCTAATTTTTCAGGAAACAGTTCTTGAACGGTCAATATGAATATGCAAATGGCAAAGTGAGCGTGTCATTCCCTCACAACTTGCCATATAGTTTGTACATACAATTTTGAAATTTCCAGTTTTTCATTCAAACACAATATTATGCCCGAGGCTCAAATCCTGGTATATCTTACTGATCACTATTCTGAAATTATTCAACCAGGAATAACATCATATTTTAAACTTCAATAACAGAAACAGTGAATTTTCATCAATTTTTGTACATGATCAATGGAAGATTGTAAGGTTATGACATGTTATCTCACTCATTTGCATATTCATATCCACTGTACGAGAATTGTTTTGCAGAAGTTAGTAAAACTTCAAAATGTCATATAATATAACTTCCTTTTCTTTCATCCGATTTCAGTCAACTTTTTACCGTTGAATTCGTAACATATTACTCCTTTTTTTTTATTAGACTAACTTATTTTTGGACTATATTTCTCCTTTATAAATGACAGATGATTTAGACATTTAAAAAAATCATTTGACAGGGATTCTTTATTTTCTGTCTTTTGCCTTCCTTGCGCATTATGTGTTTTTAATGCAACACTGCTTGATATTTTCAAATATACTATAAATAAAACCCGTGATCTCTTACTTGATCGTGGCATGCTTACATTATAATCTTATCTGGAAGCCTTTCTTTTCCAGCAGAATGCTTATGATGTACAACATACGCAATTCACATAAAAATATATTGAATTATTTGTAAAGGTAATCTTAAATCAGGGAAATACACAATATTATTGGTTCTTATGTTTATGACTTTCCTTGCCACCAAGGATTGCTCAGATCTCCGTTGCATCTAAACACGAAGGCCATAAGACAGTGTTCCCATCGAAGCAGTTTCAAAGACAAACGCAAGCTACATCCCCTTACACACACACACACACACACACACACACACACACACACACATTTCCTTGATTTTTTTCTCTCTCTCGCCAGAACCACCTTTCGTGACCCTCTGTAATCAATATCATATCTTGTGTGTGTGTTTTCCCGACATTGATGAGTATGTTATGCATATTGAAGAGCATGTATATCAAGGTGATGAGAGACGGTAAGTGTTTGATGAGAATCTGAGGCGGCACCGCGCGGCAAACAGACGCTCGTGAGAATGCAAACGGCATCGAAATTTGTACGCCTGTACACTTGAGTGTGCGGGAGAGAATTCGAGAGAAAAAGTGAGGGAGATTGCCAAAAGCACTAGATGGATTGTTTTTGAGGGAATGGAAGCGCTAACTCACTCTCCCACCTTGCAGTATACCAACCTGACGAACAGCCAATGTAGCTCTATCAGTAGGCCTATTAGTACATATCTATAACACATTATGCGTGCATGCATTGCCTCTTTGATAGTGTGTGAATTAGAAATGGTCGGACGTGGAAATAAGAGTAAAGGTTTTCATGGAGAGGGAATGAAACAGTCAAATGATCTAAGAAGTTTCTCATATATAAAATTTTGAGAACAAGCTACATATTCATGTGATAACATTTATAGGCTAACACGCGCGAGATGTCGGTGTGTTTGATAAGGCCCTATATTATGCGTTCTTCAGCAGTGTTATGGTGTCACTGAAATTGTCGTTTCCTTACTTCTACAAGGAGATTGAAAGGAATATTTTACTCATTTCCATGTGCACTGTGATTTTCTACGCAATGCAAGCATCATTATTATTATTTAAATGATTCTCCAAATGCATGTAACTTGCGAAGCCTATAAGAATTGTTTATTATGAACTCTAGGATTTTACCGACTGCTGCTGTCTCCAGATTCAACGCCTGAAACATCTCGGCTCCAATGTTTCCTACGGCGTCGCTGACGACCCAGGTGAACGCGCTGGTGATCGCCCCCCTCAGCGACGCCTCGAATATTTTCCTGGCGCCCTGAGCGTGGGTGAAGAGGACGACGGCCTTCGCTCGCTGATACTGATCCGACAGCAGCTGCAGGTAGATTTCATCGTACACGGCTGCGTCGGCGTCTTCGTCGAGTGCCTGTGATGACGACAGAATAAAAGTCGGGATCTATGATCACCATTTCGGTGATATCACGATAACAGACTAGACCGAGAGCGACAAAATCGGCTAAATTCATGGTCTCTCGCATAGATGCTCTTGTCTATTTTCAAGAGATGATTTCATTTAAAGCATTAAAAAATCATTTTAATCATTTAAAACAACAGAATAGTAAAATCAAGTTAATAGAACAGTAAGAGTTTCATTTAAAAAAAAAACAGAAAAATGAAAGAAGTTGAAGATAACTACATGTAACGTGACTATTTTGGTCACAATCACAAATGCAAATTGATGTCGTGATGACATATAATTCCTGCCCTCTGTTATGAATGTCAACTTGTATATGGATTGGGGATCCTCTTCAATTCATTTTGATTATCCGTCAAGTCAACAAATCATGCACCTGCATACCCAGACTTTATAACCGTTTGTTTGCGAGATTCTGAAATCTGCTCAGACTCTTCTCAGAGCTCAACAGGCTGATGTAGACAATGGAGTTAGTGGCATTTTGATATATACATGTCATGTCATGAAGTTCTACAGATTTTGGAACATTTTGATATCGAAATAATATGAACTACACTGGACAGCAAAAGAAAGTACCCACTTCTGTCAAAGGCCGCATATAAAAATTCACCACCTAGAAATAAACAATTTTGGTACACAGGTATGCTGCAATATCCATTTGTAATCACATACCCAATGCAAGTTATTATCTTTATTACAAAGAAAAAAAGATGACATGCACAGCATCTTGGTCAATGAATCAAAAGTCCCACACAACAGCACTTTCCACCATGCAAAAATGGCCACTGAATGGATAACATTTTTAAACAACCAATATGTCAAATGAACATCTGTTTTGTCAAAATGATGTTAATGAGTGTATTCTGTATTTAGGGATGCTACCCTTCCTGATTATGCTAATTCTCAGAATAAAATCAGTTAGCTCTTCAGACTGGACATTACTTTGCTCTGGTCTAAGCAAGCTTCCATTAGAAAATTATGCCACGTCTTGTACGGCTTGTGAGGCTCATTCTGTTACATTTTGTGATTTTTGATTCAGTGACCAAGATGCTGTGCATGCCATTTTTTTCTTTGTAATAAAGATAATCACGTGCTATTGGGTATGTGATTACTAATGGATATTGCAGCATACCTGTGTACAAAAATTGTCTATTTCTAGGTGGTGAATTTTTGTGTGCAGCCTTTGACAGAAGTGGGTACTTTCTTTTGCTGTCCAGTACATAAGAAAAATGAAAACCTAACATTGCAGATTAAAGGGGATGCATGGCTAGTAACTGATCAGTGGGAATCAGTGGGAATGCTGGGGATGATTGTTCCAATCCTTGTGGGATTCATTTAAGAGTACATTATGTATCTATTGTTGTGTGAAAATTATTTGCTTCAGATTAGTCTCATATTCAAGTAATGTGCAGTTTAATCTCCCCGTCACTGTACAGGCATGCTAACCTGGAAACATTAAACTGCACATTACTTGAATATGAGACCATTCTGAAGCAAATAATTTTTCACACAACAATATATACATACTGTACTCTTAAATGAATCCCACAAGGATTGGAACGATCATCCCCCAGCATTCCCACTGATTCCCACTGATCAGTTACTAGCTATCCCCTTTAAATGCGAATCAACAATGGGGTACGTTATTACAATCATGCACGTGATTCGCCAGGTTTATGAAAGTCGAATACTTTTTAACAAAGGGAAAGGGGTCATGCAGAACATGAATTAAACAATTTCCTTTCAGACTGGACGTGTTTCGGTTGGAATGATCAAACGTAAAGTGAAACTTTTAGGAATTCGAGGTTAGTAGCTGGGTCACTTAATTGATTACCTGGGTCTCAATGTGAGAGAAGTCATCCTTAAACGATAATATCTCGAGCTACATTTAACAAAGTACTTTAACGAAATCCCTGCCAGTAACAAGAGAATAACGTAACTGCAATGATATTCTTAGCTTCAGACATATCTTTTAGTATGTTTGCATGTTCGTTCGTTTGTTTAATTTTCCATCTATTAAAGAAGATGGCTGGATAGCCCATCTCTTTTAGCTGGTTTCCATGGGGTCCAGTTTTATGTGAGGCGGGACTACTCCACCGGGCTATGCACCCTGTTTTTTTC
Organism: Diadema setosum; assembly: GCF_964275005.1. Classification (NCBI taxonomy): domain Eukaryota; kingdom Metazoa; phylum Echinodermata; class Echinoidea; order Diadematoida; family Diadematidae; genus Diadema; species Diadema setosum. Next base: position 10,703,410 of record NC_092703.1, on the reverse strand, counting down.
GATGAATGAATGAAGCGGGATCTTTTACGTGCATGAGTTGTGACTCGCTCACACACGGGTGCTCCACTTATAATGTCCTATTCGAGGAATAGAGTGTTCTGTCTCTTACTATATAGATGCGACGGTAAAATTGTACATACAGTATTGCTCAGATAGACTCGGGAATCGAACCCGGGTCCTTTGGATCTGGAGACAGACGCGCTACCGACTGAGCCAAGTGACCGCCCTAGTCTAATTATCACTTCAAGCATCCAGGCTTCAAGCTCTTGCGGTGCATTAGAATAATGTGTAATTTTGGCGCCTTACGAATTCATGATCGGTATGGTTATCATATTACTTTTATGATATTATACTCGTTCATCACTATAATTTGATTGCATTCGTGTTATACAGCATCACAGGTGCGCTGCTGCCCGGTACTGGTCACGTCATGGCACAATGATGATGATAATTACTATAATTTAAAATAGGGTAATTTCTCTTGTGTGGGAATTCACATATTACGAGCATCCACGAGTAAATTGTAACAGAACGGTCACGCGACAAACTTGCACCCTTGTCTGTAGCCTTATGTCAAGTCACAAGACGGAAAATAAAGCTTGGTAAATCGATACGTGATGACTACTAGTGAGCAGCAATAGCATAGCTTTCATAGAAATGTAGAATATATATTTTGATATAATACTGTAATTATTGTTACTATCATTACTCTAATTAAATACTAAACATAATTTAATATAACAATATAATTCATATTTTCATGATCTCAAATTTTCTGGTCTTGGCGCTTTGATTAGATTTTCATTTCATTACATTACATCCCACTGTATACTGAAGTATATCTTTCTGAGTCCATTATGATAAAGTGGAAGGGAAAGACAAAGTAGCGTTTGATGTTGGTGCGAATAACCCAGACTTAGGGGAAATAAGTGAAACAAATGCCTTAGTACTCCTTTTCTAGCATCTTTTTTTTAGCTTTTCCTTCAAGATTTGACAGTCCTCACAAATTTTGCAATCCCCAGATAATGAAAACCATCCTTTACCTTCTCTTTTACCACCTGCATTACAGTGACTTTTTAAGACTAACCAACTTCCCAAGAGTTCAACCAAGGCAACTAAGGACTATTTCTCACCTCGAAATAGGCCGTGCATATCCCAGCCTGCTGCGTCTGCTCTCTGAACGAATCATAGGCACTCTGGCCGTACTCGTCGTCGGAGTAGAGGAAGGACACGTAGCTCCATCCGAAGTGGAGAATGATGTCGACGATGACGCTGACCTGGTGCCGATCTGGAGGCACGGTACGCAGGAAGTACGGGAAGGAGGCCCTGTTGCTCAGGGTGTCGCTGGTCGACAGGTAGCTGATTTGCGGCGTTTCGTACAGGCCCATCAGCGTTGCCGTCTGCATGCTGGCTTCGCTTCGCTCGGCGCCCACCAGTCCGACCAAGGCCGTGCCGGAACAGCATGTCGACATTGTTTCTGTGGCTTCGACGACTCCTGAGTATTTAGTTTCGCACCCTCCCGACGGTGTGACAATGGGATCGCTCTCCGCCACGTTCACACATGAGCAGATTTCGCCGCTGCGATCCGGGATGAAATTCATCGACCGTCCCAGAGCGACGACATCGTAGAAACAAGTATCGTAGATCTCGAAACCGATGTTGACACCGGGAAGAAGAGTTTCATCCGCGTTGATGCGGTCGATGGCGTACGTCATCGCTTCGACCCGCTTCAGGGTCTGGAATTCTCGCAGGATGCGGCAGGCGTTGGCGTTCCTCGTCGTGTAGTGCAGGCCGAACAGGCCCCCGAGCACGACATCGCCGCTCCTGCGGTAGACGATTTCGGGCTGAGGACCCTCGCATCGCGAGAGGTACACCATGGTTGCCATGGCAACACAAGCAGTTATCGCCGGAAGACGATTCATCATGAACGGCTGGCAGATGACGCTGCAAATCCGGCGCAAACAAAAGGAATCAATGCGACGAGGTATCAGTGGGCAAAGAGTAGACACATCACCACTCACAAAGACCCACTTCCTCACATCAGACAATTATTAGATGTGAATGATGATCGTTGTGGGATGAGGCAGAAACTCGCCTGATGAGAACTCATATCAGGAGTCAATTGATTTCATGTCAGTGTGTGTTTAGACAGTAATGCCATCTCCATTTGATCTCTGTCGTAGCATATCTCACTTTCAGATATTTTGAATTGATTTTCCTGTAGACACGAAATGTAAAGGTAGAGTGGAAGAAAAGTAAACGACAAGAAAGATAACGCTTACTGCGCCTTTGAATAAAGTCTCTTTGCACGATCATATCCACAGCAACGAGCAATCACACACACACACACAACCACACACGCACACACATACATACACACACACACACACGCACACATACAGCATAAAATTAATGCACATAATAATAATAATCTTGCTCTGCTTGTTATAAACAACGACATCCCCATGTCGGCTGCCATGCTCAATGCGTATCGTCATGATTAATCTATTAGCGCGTATATGTATATTTGCAATCCATAATCCGCAGCTATATAGATTGATTTCGATACGTAATACGACGGGTGACGTGTGACGGTGACAAATCGAAAGGGTATTTTGCTAATTGTTGTTTTTTTGCGGGGAGATTTTCATCTTCAGAGTGAAGTCTTCTACATGTAGCAGCAGCGCTGGTCTCTCATCGATTGCACTAGAACAAATATTTGATTTAGAAAGATGGGCCAACACAGATCCATTTCATTCATCAACACTGTCTTCTGTTAAAGGGACCTCAGCATGCTCAGTGAATACAATCACATTGAAACAATCACAGTATTTTCTCTTGATAGATTGGTACACTTTCAGAATTCCACTTGCGACAGCAGCAGCCACACGAAACGAAAACAGCCACAATATTGAAGTAGTTTTTAAACTTGAATGATATGGGGATAAACTGCGATATACCAGTGGTGTGTTTTAACCCTTTCTCTGCCAATGAGTCAAATATATGCACAAATTTCGCACACACAAACCTATATGGACGGAGAATTCATGTGGCAAACAGACGGTTAAAGTAATATCTCGCGTGTTTAGTGTTGATTATTAGAGGCAAACATAGCAGTATGATTTAAGTGGAGGCTTAATGCAAATTTCTTCATTAGGTATTTTCATGAAATCATCAAAATTCTCACAGGAAATATACGAGATTTGACTTGAACGCAGCCAATTCAAGACTGCTTGTCTGACTGTAAATATCGCTATACATGTACCGCGTTTTCACCCGCAGCATTCATCAAGCGATTGAATCATATACTAATAGTATTATAGAATGCTGTCTGAACAAATGATTTGGTTGTACCATGATTATATCGCACAGATTACGTTCTGAAGTGCATTACGTCCATATAATTCAGGAGAAATCTAATTCTTTACATTGGCATAAGAATATGGTCAGCACACATTGGTTTGCTACATTGGATTGCACGCAGAAATTAGTTCTTGATCTGCCGACATGGAACATACAATAGAACTGAGAAGGTATTAACATGATCAACGCTCCAAATAGTATAGGCTATTCTCAAAACGTGGAAATCCCGATTAAAAGATTCATATGCATAATGTCTGTCGATCTGACTGTGTTTATGTATGTATGTTGGTATATGTATACATGTATATATTTACTTATTTATCTATTCATTCATTCATTCATTCATTTAATCACTTCTAATGGGGCGAACAGAAGTGAACATGAGAAATTGTTCGTTAGAATGAAGAGAAATGATTATGAATATGATAAAGAATATGGAACGTTCTACCTAATCATCATGTCATTATATTGTGAGACTTAAAAAAAACCCCACACGAACAAAAACAACATGCCTATATCAAGCATATCATAAAAACCTAATTCTATAGGGTTCTATAGGGTTCGAGAGCAATCGACAACCCAAATTTGTAAGAAAAATGTATAAGAAAGATGACTATTTACAATTTGCCAGACCAATACGTATCGAATAAAATGTGTCATCAGTAAGACGTATAGCCGGGTTGTCTATACACATATACATGTAAATGCTTACTGCGTTCGTGTTCTAAAAGTGACAGATCACAAGTTTACGGTCGATGTGACAATAGAAGTATGTACACACGTACCTTGCTCCACTATCAAACTGTTACGACACTTTTCTTTACAAGAAGCCGCGGGGATGATATCATATTTACTACACCTGTTAATTTTACGGAGAGTGGGTACATAACAAATAAGTCTATAAAGCATTTTGGAAAAACTTACCGTGTGCTTATGCTGTCGAATGCGATGACATTGCTCCCAAAGCTATTTACTTTTCTTTCCAGTGACAACTAACATATTGTGTAGCCTCAAGACGTAACTCATATTAACTGCAGTGTGTGATACGGAGCCTTGATAAACCCATGACTCAAGTTCTACGGACGGAGTTACGATGGCACCTGCATTCTTGGACTTTGGAGTGTGGCCCAGAAGGAGATAACGACTATGTAAACGTCTAATTTGTGTCGGTCTATAGTAATCCTCGAATTAACTTGTCCAAACATTGATGGGGGTAATAATCGCCGTTCAGAGCCCCATAACTTGCCCGTACCGTCCAAGACAGCCCGCCTGCGCCTCAGCTGCTAGAGGAAAGAGTGCGCTCTTGATGATCCAGGTAGACTGCGATCACTTGATCTGCAATCGATATCAACCGCTCGAGCGACTTACTGTGATAGACAGGTGGATCGTCTGAGCGACAGCGAACTCACGGCACACGCGCTAGATCGCATTCGAAGGCTCAAGAAGCGCAACGTAGGTCCTATTTCTGTTTGGTAAAATACCTCCATGGTTCGTAGCCATATAATTATGACCAACTGCAACAACGAGTATTTCTCGCTCCTAACTTACTTCAGTGAACAGAGCTGTCAGCGGTGCGTGAAAGCGACGTGCGACCCGTAAATTAGCGATGCTCCGTAGAGTAAACACATTAATGTATCGCCTGAATGGACAAACATCGGCGCGCTGTCACGTTCTGACGCGCGCTGACAGCATTCCAACATCTCTCCTCACGACATCGCCTTCCATTGGTAATCGTAGACGTATGTAGTCATAGTAATTTGGTAATAGATGTTTGCCAATCGACGTCGCTCACTGAGTCAGCTGAAAAACTGCTATACTTGTGAACAACCTGCTCTGGGAGAAGGTTTGTTGTTGCAGTCGTTGTTCATAATCGCAATATCTTTTATTTTCGTCATTACGAATAGTTTTAGCCCTTCATTTACTAAGTGAGAACTCAATTGCATAGTTACGTGGGTACATTTGAAAATCATTATGTACTACTGCCATCGTGAGCTTATTACGTACCAGGTAAGCTATGGGGAATCAGTTAATTGAGCATTGTTCATTACTCAACAGCGAAATCGGGAATATACACCATAAACTGTTGTCTCGACAATAAATATGAAAAGGGAGGAATATACTCGTAGATCAAACTTGACATTGAAGCTATGATGTCTACAGCTTTTTGTAATAGAGATTCTCCCATGGGGCTACTGCCATCTTCCTCGGCAGCCCATGACTGAAGGAGCATGGCTATGCAAATTCAAGAATAGCCGCTAAAGACGACGGAGACTAAAGCTTTATACACCATACATTCACGATCATTTTACATGTTCCTTGGTCATTTTGTTTAAATCATTACAAGAATAAGTATGCGGAACATAACCATAATACCCTACACTGCCAACAATTCACTCCGAGGTTTGGATTGTTGCAGGTGTACCCCTGGATTTTGATCTCGTCATAAACTTCGATTGCATGACTTTTACATTAAAGGGACATTCCAGACGATTTTCATAATTTCACATCATGTAGTACATAAATCAACAACTCCACGTATAGATTTGTTGAATTTATTGTGGTTCTTGAGCAGAGAAACAATACTTTAAAAACCCTTAAACAAATTACACTGAACAAGGATGATGACATAGGAGGCTCACATATTTCAGAAATGTAGCAGTGTAATTCCCATTACAATACCGCTTGCTTGCGAGTTCACCTGTGTATAATCTATGCATGCCTTCTTCTTTTGTTCTACTTCCTTGAGCCCCAACTCATGCATTCTTATGGTGACTCTGCCATGTCATCATCCTTGTTCATTGCAATTTGTTCTAAGTTTTGAAAATATTCTTATTTTTCATCTGGATTATCATAAATTCTGAAACTCTGTCCTCAGTATAACTAATTTATAGTTGTTTAAATGTAAAAATCTGAAAATCATCCGGAGGTCTCCTTTAAGGCTGTATTCGTCCTTTCCCACGAACTAACCTTTCAAACGTAGTAATAGTTTCAAGTACTTGATTCCTAGAACTAAACACAGATGATGGCGCTACACTAAATACCAGGCTTCCGAATCGCTGTATTCTCGACTGATAGTCTAAAGGCCGTGTCAGACCTTTCCAGGCAAGCCTTGCGTGCGACTTTTTTTGCTACCCGCAGGTCCCCGCAGATGACCCGCACATGACAGTATCTAGCACGTATCTCGCCCGTAGTTACTCGGAGTTGCGCACTCTATTCCCATTTACCCGCAGCCAAGTTTAGGCCCTGTCACACCTTTCCGGGCAAGCTACGCGGGCTTGTTGCGTTTGGGGTTTTCCAGCACGCAGGACAATTTTTGCGTGGCCGACAAGGATTTGGGCGAGTTTCGCGTACGTCCGTATACATGCTGGACCCGTGCTACGTACGTTCTACTTTCTTGCATTCCATGTGACCTGCGTGTCAGGCGCATGTGTGGCGAGTGAGGGCTGACAACTTGGTGAAGGAACCCCTCTGAAGGAATTTGATACGGCAGAACTTCCACAGAATGCCATTATCTTCGCTGCATAGGCATAGATCCATGGGCAAGTACTTCAAGCGGGTCAACTGCTTGTGACTTGCGGCAGCTTCGGGCCTCCTACTGGTGTTCTGCGTGGACCACTGCGGGCAATTCCCGCGACTCACCCGGAAAAAGTTTTAGTCATGCTCAAAACTTGGCTGCGGTTAAATCGGACTAGCGTGCGCACCTCCGGGCAACTACAGGCGAGGTACGTGGTAAGTACTGTCAGGTGCGGGCCAACTGCGGGGAGCTCCGGGAAGCAAAACTTTTTTCCCGCAAGTCAACCCGCAAGGCTTCCCAAGACACGGTTTGACAAGGCCTTGAGCATGCTCAAAACTTTTTCCGGGTGAGTCACGGGGGATTGCCCTCAGAGGTACACGCAGAACACTCGTAGGAGGCCCTTAGCGGCAGCACCTCGTAGGCAACTCCCACGCAGGTACTTCGCAGTCCCCGTGAGTCGTTTGTAACTGAAAACGGATCGGTTTCGAAGTTCTCACGCAGGTCACACGGAATATAGGCAGGTAGCAGATAAGTAACTCGCGTCTAGCAGGTAAGACGCAAGTACGGATCTGAACTCGCCAACATCCTTGTCCGCCCACAGAAAATCATCCTACGTGCTGGAAAATCCCTACTCGCAACAAACCCGCGTAGCTTACCCGGAAAGGTGTGACAGGGTCTTAAAGTAGGTACCCAAATGCTATTGCGGGACCCGTGTCAGTGAAGATCACGGATGAGATACGATCAGTGTTGAATGTGAACCCCTGGATTATGTGAAAATGGCACATTTGGTTGGCATTGATGCTAATAATTATGTTCCCAGAAGAAGGCGGGGGGGGGGGGGGTAAAGATAAAAATCAGAACATTTACACGACAGGACAGAAATAGGAAATGTACATACATAGGCTGATACATATTAATAATGGGTGGTTTTATGTAGCACCGTGTCAGACATCAATTAATTTCCTGGGGCCCGTTGCATAAAACTCCAACCGGATTCTTTCCGGTTGAAATCACAAAATTCCGGTTGGAAGCTCCCAACCAGAGTTTTTATGCAACGGATTTTACATTCTTAGATTAGCAACCTTAAAAAATTCGGGTTGGGCAAATCGCAACCTGAATTTTTTAAGGTTGCTAAAAAGTGTTATGCAACGGGACCCTGAACAGTGTCCACCCGTTATAACGAATTCCTTTGGACAGCAATTTTCTTTTGTTTTAACGAAATCTATATATAACGAAACAGAACACTGTATAAAGACATTATAGATGATAATTTTGAACCTGAAGTTTGATTTCGTTGTAACGACAATTTCATTCATAACCGTGTTCGGTTCGAACGAGAGTGCACTGTACATGTCGGGGCAGGTCATTGATTTTAGACTGGAATCTACGGCGTTTTCACTACTCATCTGTATGATTTCTCCGTCCCTTTTCCACATTATCATTAACATTAAATTAACATCATTATCATTAAATTATCATTAGCATTGAATTAACATCATTATCATTAAATTATCATTTCCTTTCCTTCTGCAAAAGCTATGGAAAAATACTCTCCTAGTATCCCTGAAATATGGATTTTCGTGATTTTGGGGGATGGCATTTCTGTATCCTGGTCGTTCTACGGCTGTGAAATCATGAATTGTTGTAGAGATCTCATCTATAGAGGGCGGCACACAGACTTAGCAAAAACTTGCAAAAATTATTCATTACTTCTGAACAGATAACTCTATTATTTTCATCAAATTTCAATAAGTGCGACCCTAATCATTCTACAATTGCAGAATCCACGTATATGTTAAAAAAAAATGATATTTCAAAAGTTGGGTTGTCAACAATATCGATATCTTGCTTACATGCTAGCCATTGCAGGACCCGGAACACACGGACCGTGACGTCGTCATCGTCAGATACTTTTCATATTATGCTCATAGACGAGCTAAAGACAGACAACGGACAGCTGTAAGTCCCCGCCAAACGACAAGGTAACAATGACATTCTAAAACCTCCTTGCTCTAACAGAGCCTTGACTTTCGGCACAGTCAAGAAGGTATGTGTGTAATACCTCCTTGGCGCAACGGTTACAGCATGTTGCCAGAGGATTCGAACGAAGGACTTCACGATTGAGAATTCGTATAATGTTTCCATAACTGCTCCACAGTATAGAACGATTTGTTGTAATTCGCTCTGAGCACAGTACGTCGTGTTGGAAAAGCGCGACGTAATAATTTTCAATATGCCTCAGTAATTCAATAAATCAAACAATGGATTTCATTCCATTTTCACTTCATTTCTTTATTCAAGCACGGCACATAGGCCTTCTTTTAGTCCGGAGACTGGTCTTCCGCAGGTCCGTGCTGATAGAATACAACATAAATGTATTAGAAATGAAAACAAAACTCATAATGATAATAACAATGATAATAATAATAATGATAACAATAATAATGATATTAATAATGATAATGATAATAATGATAACAATAATTAATTAATTATCATTATTGTTATTATTATTATTATTATTATTATTATTATTATTATTATTATTATTGTTATTATTATCATTATCATTATCATTATTGTTATATCATTATCATTATCACACACTATACTTTAAAATATTTGCTCAGCATGGCCATACTAAGAAAAATGTTTCACACTCATAAACGTGGATTTATCAAAATATTTGGCACAATCCGTTTGGCGTAGCCTACATATGCAGTCCCCTGAGCAAAGAAGCAGATTATTTAGAGGACGAAAACATGGGAAAGAACACTGATGAATGAGCATATATGATTTGCAAACATTTTGTCATGGAAACGCTTTGTGCTTCTCACCCAGCAATAAAACTATCCTGTATGAGATGGAGACAGGAAATGAAGGACATGTGTGTCGAAATCTCTCTCATCCCTCACCCCCACCCCCTTTCAAATGATAGAAGGGATGTTTGCCAAACGAGCTATTTAAAGGAGAGCTCCGGATGATTTTCAGACTTTTGCCTTTAAATATCTACGAATTTGTTATATTACACCGGGTTACAGATTTACAGAAATTATAGTGATTGGGATAAGGATAAGAATGTTTTCAAAATTCATATAACAACTCACAGTAAACAAGGACGATGATAGCTTCACGTAAGAACGTATGATGCTAATGGGATGGAAGCAGAACAAAAAAAGAAAAAAGAAAACATGCATAGATTTATAAATAAGTGATGTTGTGATGGAAACACATTGCTACATTACCAAAATATATGTGAGACTCCTGATGTGTCATCATCATTGCTCAGTGTGACGTAATTATGTTTTGGGGTTTTTTCACAGTATTGGTTTGTCTGCTCAAGGACCACAATAAAGTCCACAAATCTATACATGGCACTATAAATTTATGTGTTAGGCCTACATAATGTAAAATAATATAGACCGTCTCTACAATGTCCCTTTAACGGGACGAATCGAGTTTCTTTCTTTCTTCTGTTCCATGTTCTCAGATGCGTCCAAAACCAGCGGTCTCAGTCATACGTGTTGCCAACTGCGGATGCCATATTATTTCATCTTGCCTATAGATTTTCAGCAGGTCTTTCCGAAGACTTCGGTAATAGATGACTAAGCTAAACTCGTGATAACCTCCAGAACAAAGCTCCGCTCCAAAGTTGACCTTTCTTCTTGTCAATACGTGCTTGATTATCTCGATAAAGTTTGTACGCATTCTATGAATTCATATTTTAGGCTTTTAAGGCGAATGCAAATATGAGAATTATTTCGAAAATGTCGCATGCAGTGTGTCTCACGTTTGGAGCAATGTCTATAGACATTTCGTGACGTGTACATCACTGGTTAAAGGGATTGTGTAGTATTGGTGGAGATGAGAATTGGACTTTAACTTTTTTTGTGAGATATCAAGAAACCACTTATGAAATAGTACATGCAGAGCATGCAATTTTAAAGAGGAATTCAAAGTTTATTAGATGAAAATCGGTTTGGGTATCACTGAGACATCAAAAAACAAAGTAAAACAAAGCGATACTAACAAAAGTTTGGTCCCGCTTATTATTAGGTATGCTCTTTTTGGATATCTCAGCCATTTCAAAACTGATTTCATCAAATAAACGTTGAATCCCTCTTGAACTTACATGCTCTTTCATATTTCATGAGAAGTTTCTCACTATCTCACAAAAGAAAAAAAAAATTAGAAAACTTAAGTTAGGTCTCAATCAAATCTATACGTTAACTTTTAACACAAACAGAGAGAGAAAGAGAGAGGGGGGGGGGAGAGATGGACTGGTTGAGAAAGATAACAAGGAAACAGGAAAGACAGAAAGATGAAACTAAAGAGTAATATTAAGCAATTTAATGAAAATTGAGAAGGGGAAGAAACAAAACAGGCGACCATTTCTACCAAAAATATACACCATTCATAGTAAAACAAACAATGCGTATTATTTTAAACTTTGCAAACCCTATAACCGGATAAAACTTTCAATGTACCTTCAACGTGAAAATAGTGTTGAAGTCAATAAGGTTTGCAGCAGAAGAGGGCTATACTACATGACCATATAAAGACATGAACCAGAGTGTGTCTCGTCTTGAATGTAGAGATGATATAATCTAATTAAATTCGGCTTTCGTTGCTGATTTGTGACAGTCATTTGGGTCGTGATATGAAATAACTGTAAGAAGGCAAGGATCATACTAAAATGATGAGAAGTAACGTTATACCGCTGCTCCCTGATAAGGGTTTCGCGGGGGAGAAAAAAAAGTAGTTCTGGAAAACGAAAGCGAGGGAAGATATAGTTCACGGCGGGAAACACTAATCATAAACCTCACTCATCTCTGTCTCTCGGTCTCTGCAGGAGAAAAACAGGCTTTAGCTGAGCACTTTAACGGATATATTCCGGCAAGTTACCCGAAGAAGAATTCCACGGTAATTTGCGTTACACCAAATTCAAGAAGTGTTCTCTACACCTGGTGTTGAACTTTTATTCTCCGAGGACTTTATCACCTTTTCCTTGAATAAATATTGTCACAGGGCAAGGTAAGTTTCTTCTATTGTCACTCGAAACGATTAGGAGTCAGAGCAGAGAGTTCTTTTTTAAACGTATTGCGTCACAATGCAAACAGGAGGTGGGCACTCTCAATGTGGTAGAGCCGTGGAGAAAGCAGAACCACTATTATCTAAAGTGCCTTTATACGCACTGACCACTGTGGTGAGACGGCGTAATATAGGCGCTCAACTTTGAACAACCGTTATGGATGTGAAGCCTGCAGCGAGCAACGAGAAATGAACGCTTAGAAGAGCTACAGCACACAAGATGAGCGGTTCGCCCGACTAACATGACTCTCTAACATATAGATCGAAAGAAGTTATTCTTACTTTAAAAATTTTACTGCTACAGACGAACGATAGCATGATTAATCGATCGATCGCTCAGTCTGCAGGTCAATGGTATGAAGATCATTCTCGAGTCTGACAACTTTTTAACGTGAGGAATCAACAAAGTCTACAACCCACCGCGGAGAAGGGGAAAGGCCGGATTCACTTATGAAGGTAACTAACTATTTAATAATCTTCACAGTAGTTGAAGGCATGCTGACAGCAACATTTTTTTTTCTTTTTTGTTCTTTTTTTTAAGACATAAGTTTGTGCACAAGTGGGAACCACTTTGCATCATCCCGTCATACTGTTTGCTGTAACACCTCTATGAAAGGAAATAGTGGCTGAAACGTTGGTTAGAATTGAAGAAGAGGTTACTCGTCAATTTTATGTAGGCCTACTGGTCTGCGCGACGCAAAAATAATTCCATGCTATACGTAATCGAAGAATTTGAATTTTCGTTCATCAAGTTCAAGTTCAATTTTCATTTATTTTCTACTTCTCGTATATCAATGTTACATCAATGTGATAGCACAAGTTCTTGTACCTTGTCAACAATAATACAAAACAGACAAATATGTACATAGATGATACACACAGTATAATTACTAGTATAATGATAACTGGTCGAAATCGAAATAGGGTGGTATAAAGAGAACAACATGAAAGCAAGCTTGTTTGGCTGTACGCCCCGTCATCAGATTAGAGTGTCAACACAGGAGTCTTCGTGACAATATTATCATTAGTTTTCTAGAGGGGTGAGCGTGATTACTATATGACACTTTTACAAGTTGTCATCGCAAGATAGTCAAAGCTGAGATTTCAGTTGGGTTGCGGTATATCTTATAAGACCACCATTACAGTGGAACGACATGCGGCTCCTTGACATTTAGATTGGCAACTTAAAAATCTTCTAAATGGATCATTAAGGAGCTCAATGGTAACCTCGTTATGCCTGTACATGATAGCAAACTGTACATACATACATGTATTGTTATAATGAATCCGTCGGTGGCGCGCGGTTGATTCAGCATTACAAAACAAATATTGACCGAAAGTCGCAAGTCTAAATTTGTATCGTTATCTCAAATCACCACATATTATAGTTAGCTGTCTTTCATGTTTGTCTGGTCCTTTATTTTGTCATCCTTTTATTTATTGGCCTTTCAAGGCATTGGAGGTGCAAAGTTTAACGCAATGACGATGGGGAAAAAATACAGATCGGAAGCTATTTCGTCAACCTGACACGGAGAGGGGGGGGGGGGGGGAGGTGGAGAGGGACAGGGATAGATAAGGAAAGAGAACGAAAGCAAGTAAAACGGGGAAACCACTGAACAAATTATTTTATTTTGGCAATTATCTAACTTGATTACAACCTCAGTCTTTTGATAATATTTGGCATGATTTATACCATAGTTCTACTTCATGTAGTTCTGAGGCTTTTTGTCCTGTATATACAACTTAAAGAGCGTGTCATTGAAAGGTATATTTCGTATTCCTTGCTTGAGATTTTCCTTTGCAGTGTATTGGTGAACGATAAAACCCACTAGTTTAAAATAGACAATACTGAAATCTTCACTTAAATACAATAAGAACTGCCATTGTCGACTAATGTACTGCATGCACACGATGTCCATGCACGGTGCTATAAATGATTTTTGTTTTAGTAAGTTTAAGAAGCTTTCGTGAACCAGGGTGTGTGTTATTTTAACTTGCCCCCCCCCCCCCTCCTTGTCACCAATGAAATGAAATTCCCTGCCCCTGTACGTAGAACTAATTCCTTCGTATTATCAACCCCAAAGGTATAGATTGATAGGATTCAGCACACTAATGAGCACAACTTTATAGTAGCAGTCAAGCCTTAACATTTTAATTATGCTGTTTACCCCACCCTATATAAAAGATGGATGTCAATGCTTTGTTGACGGTATGGACGGTGGAATAACTCGAACACTCTCTCACAATCTTTTACTCGTGGGCAAATCATTCACTTGAGGATGATTTCGGACAAAGAAACATCGTTTTATACTTTTAAAGGTTAGGGAAATCGTGGCGTTGAACAATACAAGCGAAGCAACTTTATAACTCATTATTACCGTCCAATGATGTCTAGTAAGAAATATGTGGCGTGGAACACCGGCCCGGGCACAAAAAATATTCTCTGTTACAACTAACATTTTTACTGATTCTTCTGACATAGGATGAGTGGAATGCAATGGAAGCTCCGTCTGTAAGGTATCCTTTTCGCACGTTGGTGGAATGACCTCAAGAGAACAATGAGTTTTAGTTCACAGCGGTGTAGGAAGTGTGTCATGCCCTATAATCTTATGACGTCACAAAACCGATTGCTCAATCTTTTGCATTGTAATCACATGCAATTCTTTAGTTTGACTTCAATAGGTCGTGACCTGTAATGATTTAGGACCTAAGTTGAAATTTTTCAAATGTTCCTCAACGTTATCTTGTAAGGATGAAACATAGTTTTTATCCACGTGGTCACATACGTTTTGTTTTGTTTTTTTATTTGATGACGTGTGCCTGTTTGGGGGATTGTTCTTGTTCTTGTTTTTGTTTTGTTTTGTTTTGTTTTGTTTTTAACCGAGAATTATCCAGACAATAGCCAGCAAAATATGCCCTGCTGTGATAAAAAAAAAAAAAAAATACCTGGACTGCCACAGAGAAATCAATACAATTTTGACATGCGTCTATTTCAGCATCGTTGCTTTTTTATATATCTATAGCATTTTCACCAAGAGCCAGAGAGCTTCAAGGATCAATGCAGATTCTTCAAGTTGTGTCATCACGTTTTGTTCTGGTTCTTTGTGTGTGTGTGTGTGTGTGTGTGTGTGTGTGTGTGCGCGCGTGTGTCTGTTTGTCTGTCTGTGTACGTGTGTTTTCTTTTTTAAGATGTTAGGTCTAATGAATAGATATGTATGATTTGACTTAATTGTGGACACGTTTACCTTCAAACCTAATTCATTAACGAAAGAGGGCTCATCATACAAGTACCCGAACGCCCGAAGGGCCGGGTTTCACCCACAGCTAAGGCCCAGACGATACACGCTGTAAATTTCTGCAATTATTGGATCATTTAGCGAAGGATATTAGATTGCCGGCTCGAAGGAAACGAGCAAAGAATGGTTTGGGCGAAGAAGAAGTGGGGAAATATCCCGAGGATTTCCCGAACCCTCTAAACCCCGTCCCCTTTCATTAACTCGTGCACAGTGTAGAAATTCAATTAACTTCCAGGTTCGTACGACGGGGCGTATTTAATAGTACTGACTATACACTCAAATGATATTGATAAAGTAAATTATACGTCTTGTATGTGGTAATGCGTGTCGTCGGATCTTGGGCATCTACAGCTTCCAATGGTATTATCATGTTATTCATGAACGTTCAAATATTGATGTGCGCCACCAGCGCTAAGTCTGGCCATGAATAAGTGCAGTTAAAGAAACAAAAACAAACAAACAAACAAACAAAAAATAATAATTTATATGACTAATGTTGGTCTCCCGATAGCAACATCGCATATCGTTCCATCTTCCAGTAAACCAATTCTATTATTCTAAATTCCAGCCTATCTGCCCTTGTACACTTTCAAGCACCTGCACGCACATTCACCACCATCACACATCAGAGTTTATTTTCCCCTGCAATCTTCGCAGCAGAATTTGTACTGTTACGAATCTAGTACGTCCCTACCTTTTCCTCGGGCCGGCAATCTTTTCAAACAATGCTTATAATGGCGGCCCTCTGCATAATCTCTTTTTAACTATAATTGTTATTGTCATCCCTGCTGCATAGACATGCATACTGTATATTATATCATTAATTTCCTTTCATATCGTTGTTTATGTAAATCAAACGACTCTGTGTTAAATTTACTTTGTATATTTCCTACATGTTCATGATTATGTAGCTTATGTATATTGATTTGCAGAAAATAAAGTATCTATCAAACAAAAACAGTTCCACAATAATGTTAAAGTTGATTTATATGTAGGTCTATATGACTGATTGTCCCAATCAGACAAACGGAATGGGAGAAGCTCCATCGAGCTCATCAAAAGAATTAAAAAAAAAAGTTTGAATTTTAAACTTTCAACATGTTTTCACCAAAGATATTCAACCACACGTATCAGAACTTGGGTTATGCTAGCTGTCACGTAAAACACCTCACAACCTGCCCATAATATTTTCATACCCGAATCATTTATTCATCATGTTTCTTGGGATGAATGTAAATTGGCAACCACAAATCCTTCCCTTTAGATTAGTCATTGCAATGTCAGAACACTACGCTAAGAAGTAAACTTTTGTGTCATATATATTATATTGTATTGAGAACGACATAGTAACGAGATAGTTAGAGACGACCAGATCCCATATGACAACGCGTGAAGATAAGCGCGAAGTTTCTCTTTTTTTTTTATCATTGCGACTATTATGTGTCAAGTTAGAGAAGACCAAACGACTGAACATAAAAGAAACTAAAACAAACAGATTAAACAGGCAGAAATGAAAAAAAAAAAATCTACATTTCCATGATAAGAAAACATGGTGTGTGCGTAGATGCATCTGTTATTAAAAGCATATAATTTACCATTTGCAGATAAAACAAAAACCAAACATTGGTGCTTTAAAATAGTTCTAAATATTGTGAGTAATGATATAGATAGAAACAACTTCTATAAAATTGTGAATCCGTATAACCGATGTTAAGTATTGTTAAATACACAAAATGTTATAATGAAATGTGCGTC
Organism: Diadema setosum; assembly: GCF_964275005.1. Lineage (NCBI taxonomy): Eukaryota > Metazoa > Echinodermata > Echinoidea > Diadematoida > Diadematidae > Diadema > Diadema setosum. The sequence goes on along the minus strand of NC_092703.1, from coordinate 10,686,391 downwards.
TAGACTAAATAAACCGTCTATGTACAGTAATGGTTTATTGAGAAAAAAATACTGATATTTCCTTATATTTTAGGCTTTATTGCGAAAATCTTATATGGTAGGATGTTTTGTCATACAACAGACCTACATAGTTGCATCAAATCTGATATCTTGAACATTATTTTAAACCACTGCTCCCAAAGGTAAACAGGACCTTTAAGATAATGGCATCGACACACCGCGAATTACAATTTTGACATATTATAATCATGTACTTTATTCGGCAAAACAAGGACAGTTTGGTCGCTCTTTTCCAACGAGACTTTTGAGCTTATTTATTCATTTTAACATCTTCATACTTTAAAAACCTACACATCTTGTAGATCAACATGTAGATTGTAACGGGAGCATAATAACTTCAGTAATTGATCAAGGACTATGCTGTATAATTATAGTTTAGCACACACACTCGAAACCTGTAATGCCGCAGTAAACCTGTAAAAATGATCGATAAACCCATTTGGTCGGAGAACACGATCACTCGAAATGCACTTATAGGAGTTGGAGAAAAAAAATGATGGTTATGATAGTAATAAAACAATTAGTAACATTATCATCATCATCATCAATATTATGATAATTTATTTGCCATGTTCGCGTGTACCATTAAACGTCGAGAAATAAGCCGTGCAACTACCTTCAACCCAACATCGCTCATGCAATGTTTGAGTGGGTTTGAGATCATTTGCTGTGGGCTCAAGTGAATGATCGGTAATGATACTAATAAAACAATTAGTAACATTATCATCATCATCAATATTATGATAATTTATTTGCCATGTTCGCGTGTACCATTAAACGTCGAGAAATAAGGAGTGCAACTACCTTCAAAATGTCAACTTTTCCTCATAAGCCTGTGCGTTCACAGTATGACTCATTCAAGTATTCTTATAAATGATTATACTTTGACCATTTCGCCACATGCCTACCATTATGACGTCATAATGATCGCGTGATGATGAGATTCGCTAATCGAAACAAACTGCTGCAGGTTATTGACTAAATGGCCAACTCCAGTTTGATTTATTTCGTAAACATGCATTGAGATAATCACACTCGAGATATATGTTTTTTACCTACTTGAAAATGATTGATATCCATTTTCAGTTTCCGTCGGAACTTAAAGAAGACAATTAGAAGAAATGAAGCTTGAGCCAAGGTTGGTGTACTGCGGTATATCAGAAAATGAACTGTATATCTCATACTTAAACAAAAAACAAAAGCAAAAACAAAAACAAAAACGGCGTGTTTTAATTGTTTTGTGTGTTGTTTGTTCGTGTTCGCCAAAACAATGTATTTAATGATCAGTTAGAAACTATTATCAGAAATTTCAGGATTTCTTTTCTTTCTCTCTCTTCATCGTTTCTAACAGGGCGGATTAACAACTTCATGGTTACGGACCAATGCAGCTAAGACTGGTATTTAGTCAATTTGTGCTTCCCCGAATAGGTGAGATTAATGGTTGTTTACTGATGACTTCGGTGAACAGCGAAAGAAGCAGTTAACGCAGGGCGGCGTAAACACGAGTTAATGATTAAAGCTACACAGATAAACGGACCACAGCGTGAATGGGGAAATATCATCATAGCGTGTTTGAGACGCGGATAAAATGTTGGACTGTTGCGGCCATTGACACAATTTCATATCAGCCGATTACATCAGTTTATGGAGACCGGAGTTTGAAACTTACATGAAAGATTTGACACACGGAAGCTTAATGGAAGCCCGTCGGGTAACTCTCGGTTGCAATACCCTGGTGTCATTACTGTTTTTATATCAATCTGATGATCCAAAGTTCACGAGTCGGGAAAGTCAGATCGAAGTTGATTGTTTCTTGAACGCTCATTGCGTTTCATGTTGCATTTGAATGCAGTGTTTCATCCAATGTGGGAATTACGTGTGGCTGATCAATACATTCAAGGAGTGCGGACCGTTCTTCGAAGCAGGATTGTCAATGATTGTGGCAATGTGTCACAATTTGTTACGCTGCTTAGATATACCATCTAAGCTGGAGGGCTTCGCAGTTATAATAGGGGGGTTTGAATACCACCCACATTTCGCTGTTGCATTCACAACACATGAGCACCTTCAATGAGCGCCTCTGACCAATAACAAAGTTTGCTTCTGTTCTCCTTTCTCGCTATTCAGCATGTAAAGTGCGTCTCAGTGAGTAATTTCGAAGATTGTTCAAGAACTCGGCGAGCGGTCTGTTGTCAACCACTTATATTCGCCATCGGAAACGCGCACCTGTGGTCGGTAAAGTGTATATATGGATTAGGTGTTGAAGCGTGTTAGCTTTTAAGTCGAATCCTCATGGACTTCAATACGACTGAAATCTCATAGGTACGGAAGATTGGCCGTATAATGGTCTCCGTTCAGGAGATGATGATCATTCTGAGAAGTCACTGCACAGATTCAGCTGGAATGCAAGAAAGCGAAGGATGAAAGAACAATACCCAAGTGCCTGTTTGTTCACCAATAGACCAGCGTTACATATTTTCAAGTTTTTGGCATTACACGCAGTTACAGTACATCCTTCGCACGATTTGTTGCCAAGTACACCAGAGTAAGTATAATAAAGGTTGAAAGAGCTCCGCCTAAACCAGGGACTCCCTGGCCAAAACTGAGCTGCTCGTTCGTCTGGCTGGGAACGCCTGTACCGTGGATTGAACCGCCGCTGATCGATTTCATCTCGATAATTTCTGTGACAGAACTGTAGAATCGGCGACATGGCTGCGACAGAATCGTCGGTGATCTTTTACTCGGAGATCGATAATAATGCCACGTCCAGCAACAAGTCGACAGGCTGCTCGGATCATGTCAGCTCGTCGGGCGAAGAGATGAAGAGTAAGCAAGGATCACCTTTTGTCTTAACCCATTATTATCTCCAGCAAATAATGAGAGTTTCCATATATCATTTCCATAAATAGATTAGCTGTTTTGTAAACATATTATGCCCTTGATATTACTTTAAGAAGCATATGCCAGAGACCTAAATGATGAGTGTGTCGGAAGAAAAGGGGTCTGGTAATTGTTTTATGAATATAATACTAGAGCGGGCATAGTGTGAATATGATTGTAAATGAGGGTTTTTCTTTTTTTTTTTTCTTTTTTTTTTTGGTTAAGCTATGAAAGACATGTTAATCGTAATATTTTTATAGATCGTGGAATCAATATGGAAGAACAGATCGATCATTATCAGTTTTTCCCTTAACCCGTTTTCTCCGACAAATGAACATTTACACTTTCTTAGATTGTACAAGACACAGCAGGCAGTTCTCGCAGCTTATGAGTTGAGAGACAATTCACTTCGTTGTTTGTTTGTTGCTGTTGTTGTTGTTGTTGTTTTGTGGGGGGGGGGGGGCACTGAGAGCTGAAAATGCAATATGAAAAGTAATATTCTTTTTGCGAGAGAAATATAAAAACCCAGGTGAACTGAGCATGACAACAGACATATGACAACAAAGACAAGTTAGCAACAACTTAAACCACCTGTACATGCTTTCACCTAGATAGTCTATTGAGGCAAACTATCATAGTATGTTCAAAGTTTGCCACGAGATGTAAAAGAACTTTGACGTATTGATATTGGTTTCCACAATTGCATTTACAGGTGTTGTTTCGTCATGCTTTTGATTGTAGATGACGGAGAAAAAATTGTCTGTAAAGGCATATGTGGAATGATATATGAATAAGGTTTGAAAGTTCACGCCTTGTCTGTATTGTCATGATTGTTTCCGTTTAACAATACCGCGGAGAAAATGATAATAGAACAAAAATGTAACGGTTGATTTATTGCCCATTCATCAACAATTGTAAATGCACGATTCTGAGATATTGGCAAAGAGCTGTCAGTGTTGGTATACCTCCCTTACTCCATGCAGGAAGGGGAGGGCCAAACACCTATTACTGAACAATACCCCTTTCGGCATCATATACAAATGTTAGACTCTACTAAATAGTTTGTAAGATGGGGGTTTTCAAATTAAAATGTGGTTATTTTGTCGAAGAAAGTAGGAAACTGTCATTGCACATTAGGGTCTAATGTCAGGCGCTGATATGAACGAATCTTTCGTCTTTCAAAAAAAAAAACAACAACCCATATTCGAAATATAAATCAATATCGAATTTTGGAGGCGTTTTAGGGTGTAGTCGCTCTGCAATTTCAGTCCATTTCCACTGATTTTCTTCAGACTTAAGTGAAGCCGTGAATCGTGACACACACACACACACACACACACACTCACACTCACACACATTGTTAAGCTATATCGTAACTTGTCCGTATAGGAATCAAAGGCATAAATCGAATTCGATAAACATCTGCGGATACAATATCGCAAATACATCATTGGAAAGTGAAAACCTAAACTAACTGCCTGGTGTGTCGAGATTGAAGAATGCATCGAGGGAGACCGCTCACTTTGTTCTGTAGTGCGATACGATTGCTTACATCGGGACCTAAACAAGGAAATTTCAAGTGCTCCTTAAATGACCACTTGTTGTCACAAGTGGTGTGTGCAATAATATCTGTACGAAAGCCAAACTTTTTCAGTTTCGTACAGCTCACACAAGCTGCTGCCAACCGCCCCCGGCCTCAAGTCAAAGATATCGAAATCTCAGAAACAAAGAGTGGTATTTTTATTTGACCGTAAATCGGCGCTGCATCCACAGCCATATTATTACCCCTTTGTTCCCGACTTAATAGGATCGCTTTCAGACGGAACTTTGCGACTGAATCAAACAGACACCGAAATTGTTGCTGCGGATTCTCGGTTTCCAAGGGCCACAAGAAGACTTGCAATTGCGGAGGCTTTTCTTTGCCTTTTTATTTATTTTCTTTTACATCTAAAAGCCAAAATCTCCTCCCTCTCTCCACCCGTCCGAAATTCCATAGCCCAGGTTTATACTGCCTTCCCACTGATGAGTTTCAAGAAGTGGGTAAAGCCAAATTTTCAGAATGTTGTGTACGGACGAATGGTGTTATAATATGGTAATCAATTTAGACTGTGTCAGATGAGTTCATATCACAATCTCCTAACAGTTGCAACCCTGCTGACCAATTACGAATGTATTTTGTAGAAATAAACCCAACACGTCACAATTTCGTCTCAGGCACAATCTCAATAAGGCTGATGAAGATCATATCATGTGATCTCGAGATGTTGAAACTTCCATGTATGGAGATTGTCATATTTCGAAACTCGAATTTAAAGGCATTATTTACCATTTGCAGATGAAACAAAAACCCAGCTTTAATGCTTCAAAATAGTTCTAAAATGTGAGTTAGGGATAGAAACAGCCGAAGTTGAAATATTAATCAGTATAATAATCAATGTTCGAAGCATTGTTAAATATACAAATATCGACAAAAGTTAGATATGAAATCGTTTCTAGAATAAAACCGTCTACAGTTATGGTTCACTGAGAAAAATAGTTATCATGGTTATATCTCCTTATATATTTTAGGCTTCATTGCGAAGTTTTTATGTATAGTAGCAAGGTTGTTTTGTGATACAACTGACCTACACATACACTGACATACGCATCAAATGTGATAACTCGGAACATTTTTGAAATCACTGCTCCCAATGGTAAACAATACCTTATGGTTGTATATATAAATGGTTATATTTTTTCTTATTTGTTTTTGTTCTTGTTGCTGTTTGTGTTTCTTGCAGTGATCTTGTCTGTGCCTTGGGGTCTACCTATCCTGATCTCTATAACCATCTGCGCCGGGCTTACCATCATCATGTTCTTCCACTCCTGGATGAGGATCAGGCGCAACATCCCCTATGGCAACCGGAGGATGTTCCTTGTCCGCCTCTTCGCCCTCTTTCCGGTAAGTGTCAAAGGTCACCCCCCCCCCCCTTTCTCCCCACGAGGGAAGACAGGTGGTGATGACAAAGCTCCACAATGTGCTCACGTGTCACGCATGAAAAGAATGAGAGACAGATATTATTATTATTATTATTATTATGATTATGATTATTATTATTATTATTATTATTATTATTGTTATTATTATTATTATCATCATTGTTATTATTGTTATTATTATTATTATTATTATTATTATTATTATTATTATTATTATCATCATTATTATTACTATTATTTATAGTGCGCTTTTCCCACAAGGCCCAAAGCGCTTAAAATCAATTCAAAACATGTACGACAGTATGTGTAATTGGATAAATGTTACAGCTACGAACTAGTTGCTACTAAAAAGGTGTGTTTTCAAGGCTTTTTTGAAAACACTGACTGATGGAGACTGTCTAACGGTAAGTGGTAAATTGTTCCAGTGCTTTGAAGCAGACACAGTAAATGTCCTATCACCGGCTAAGGTGCGAGTAACAGAGTATGTGAGACGAAGCGGATCACTAGGTGACCTCAAATTTCTAGTAGGTGTATATAAAGTCAAACAGGCATCTAGGTATTTCGGAGCTTGCGGATTGTTGAGGATTTTATAGACAAACAAAACTAGTTTGAAAATTATCTATGGATAACACCATAACGGAAGGGATATAGTTGTTATCTGTTTCTTTATCTAGTCATTCATTTAATTTTACATTCACTCATTTTATCTAGTCACCTATATCTATCTATTGATGTAAGTATGTATGTGCAGTGTGCATTTGTATGTATCAAGTTTTGTTTGCAATTATATCTTCATATTTGATCATCCATTCAGTGATTATATGTGTTTATGCATGTTTAGGTTCATTCATTCATTCATTCATTCATTCATTCATTCATTCATTCATTCATTCATTCATTGTCTACTTATTCTGCAAGCAGAAGGTGGATGGGTCACAACCAGAAGAAAATGAATGGAAAACCCTTTGAATGTAAACCAAAGGTACCCATTAACAATGATGTGATGCTTTCCTTTAATTGCAGTTTTAACGTCATGCCGGTTTTGTGAATAGGCCAAAGCTCAGTAATACAATTTTGAGTTTGAATTTCAACTATAGATTCTTATTTTGTCTAAAGTGCTATAATCTGCGCTCATACAGCAGTGTTCGTCCTGGATCTACCTTTGAATATCGGGTGTCCTAGAATTCACGTTAGCATTTCTTAATCAAACTTGAACGGAGTTTCGACTTTGCACCTCTTCGTGGTGAATTTGTTTTCTGTGCATTAATCTTTCCAAAGAACTGATAAAACTATGCCTCGCAAATATCATTTATCTAGATCACAAAAAAAAAAATAAGGGGATGTGCTTGTGACGCGAATTCGCATGCAGAGTTTCAATTTGAAAGATAAAACAATTGCGACAGAGCAAGCTACCTAGGCCTAGTATTCTCAATTTGCAGGAAAGCTAAGTATACTACGGAATTGATAATATTCCAGAATATATGAAATATGTAACTATTCTAGCTGCTATACTTTGGATCAGCCATTGAAAGACCAAGACCAACGGTCTCTGTTGATCCCCCACAAACTGAAATAACTGTTTTTAAGTTGTGTTTGTCTATTGCGAAATTGTTATGTAAGTTGTACATTTTTCTCGCTTTGTTCCAATGTTCTATGAATATAAACCATCTTGCATTCTTAGCAAATGCTTTTTATCAGGATGTGGAAATAAATGAAATGAAATGAAAATGAATTGAATTCACGATAAACTGTCCTTGCGGTATATGACGACATTGACATGAGAATTTGTTATTTTAAACCGAACAAATACAATCGAAAAGAAGCATGTTCTTCTTCTTTTTTAACACAGATCTATGCTGGCACATCCTTGGCTGGTTTCTACGTGCCCAAGGCATCGCTAATAGCGAACTGGGGTGCGAGCTTGTAAGTACCAGTGGAAGATGTTGTAAAGTCAGATGCTTGCTCGTGAGTTCCGGCTTCAACGTCGCCTGCACTCCGACACACCAGACTATACAGCATGTCAATTCGTGTCTATATAATATTTCTTCATGTAGTGCTTTTCAAAATATGATGCAGACTTTTATAGTCCTTATAATTCATGACCTGATGTAAAACAATTAATGTAAAAATTAATACAAAAATTAATACACCAATAACACATCTCCGGCCAGACACAAGAAGCATGTTCTTCTTCTTCTTCTTCTTCTTCTTCTTCTTTTCTTCTTCTTCTTCTTCTTGTTAAGTCTGCCTCCTTCAATAAGCTGAAGATTCTTGCAGACTGTGTTATTTACATCATAATACAGTTTATTTACAGATATTTACAATAACAGATATGAAAAACAAAGACTATATAGCCACTGTAGTCGGATACGGAATGCCCCCATTCATGGCATGGCAAAAATTTCCGAGCACAGGGAAATTGTAATTATTCATTTTGTGATAATACGCAGAGTAACATGGAATCAATGTAGTAGTAAATTCGCTGGTCAAACGTTTCCAATCTCAATTTTATTCCACTCTTCGTTTTGACCATTTCACTTAGTCTTGTCAAGGAGGTACTAGGCGAGCTCGCCTAGTACATCCTTGGTCTTGTTTAGGGGCAGTTTTAAATCTGCTGCGCTAATGCTGTCTTGACGCGCCTACCGGGTTGAACAACGTGAGCTCAATTTGGAGCCGATAGCTATCTCGCGCATATGCAGATCGAAGAACGATTTTTGGCGGATGAACTCGTCGGATATGGCATTTTCATCGCGGATCTTTAGGCATTATTTACCATGTTTGTAGATTTTAAAAAAACCAGCTTTAGTGCTTCAAAATAGTTCTAAAATGTGAGTTGGGGATAAAGACCACCAATGTGAAATTTTTAATCAGTATAATCAACGTTAAATATTGTTAAGCATACAAAATGTGAACAATAGTTATAATAAACTTGTTTCTAGACTAAACCGTCTACAGTTATGGTTTAATGAGAAAATTAGGGATATCTCTTTACATTTTAGGCCTTCTTGCAAAATCTTCATATGGTAAGATGTTTTGTGACACAACTGACCTACACATATACAACAAATGTGATAACTCGGACATTTTTTAAATCCCTGCTCCCAATGGTAAACTATACTTTTAAAGCTGCCTATTGAAAGTGCCCCCCTTTAAACCTCCACCAGGTACCTGTCTTCCACTCTCTACACATTCGTGCTCCTCATCGTGGATTATTTCGGCGGAGTGGAGCCTATGGAGCACCACATCAATGGTATCAAGGTGTCCCTCTCCGCTCCGCCCCTCACCTGTTGCTGCCCCTGTCTGCCAAAGATTAACTTCTCCATGTAAGTTGATATCCACCAACCTGTTCAAGGAAAGTAAAAAATAAAATAATAATAATAATAATAATAATAATAATAATAATAATAATAATAATAATAATAATAATGATGATAATAATAATAATAATAATAATAATAATAATAATAATAATAATAATAATAATAATAATGATAATAATAATAATAATAATAATAATGATAATGTCTTATTTACCCAGGGTAGCCTCTTCAGTGTTGCCACTGCTCTACCAGAGGGCCCTGTCATTATTATTACCCTATAGTGTTGCCAGGTACCCATTTATACACTTGGGTCGAGAGGGACATAGTGGGTAAAAACATCTTGTCCAAGGACGTAAGCACTGGGCGGGATTCGAACTCGGGTCCTCCGATCGGGAGTCGGGAGTCTGTCATATCCACTATGTTTTCCTTCGAGGGGGGCAGACATCCTGTATGTAGAGTACAGTAGTGTTTTTGTTTGTTTGTTTGTTTGTTTTTGTCATCGTTCCTTGATATCCTCCACTCAATAAAGGCATAATAAGTTGTAACATTTTCATTATTTTGGTGATAAGAGGGAACAACGATGTTGTCAACGAGTGACATCATAGTTAGGTCTCATCGTGTCACATCCTCCACTCATTAAAAGTATATCAAATCGTTACATATTGATTATGTTGGTGATGAGAGGGAACAAAGATGTAAAAACAAACAAACAAACAAACAAACGAGTGACGCCCGAGGTCTAACACAAGACGGAAAAATATAAGTTGAAAGATCAAGAGTGACAGGGAAGGGAAATGGAAAGAGGAGGGAGAGAGATCGAGAGAGATCGAGAAAGATAGTAAGGGGATGAGTGACAGAAGAGAGATAGATGGAAATATTGTGTGAGAAAAGGAGGAGCATAGGCGAAGGACCAAAAGTGGAGTAAGAGCTCAACAAAAGCCAACCTTACTCGCTTTAATTGATGAAAGTCCGTTTAACCGCGAAGGAACTTTTATGGAGGCTTTAATCACTCGATCAAGATATGCCACTATCCACGTGAGATACTGCTTTTAAACTACATACTTAATTTTCCCTCGTTGCCGATCTCCATCAGGACAAACTTTCACCGGTTCAGACGACTGGTTCTTCAGACTGCATTCATCAGACCAGTGTGCGTGTTTCTAGGCGCTGTCCTCTGGGCAGATGGAATTTACAAGCCATCAGTGGTAAGAAGAAAGAACGTCGAACATGGAAATTGTAACGTAGATTATGTCACTATATCTATAGTCCTCTTTTTTTTTTTAGACTGATGTAGAGAAGAAACGAATACACAAAAAGAGAAGAAAAACACACAGAATGATTAAAGCGTGTAAAAGTAGGACATTGATAGCATTGTTGCCTTCTCATCATCCATCTACATTCTCGAAGACTTTCTGTCTTACTAGTTGCAGTCGAAGTGGTATGATGATGTCTTTAGATACAGACATGATGGATGCGAGGACCCTCTACCCCAGCATTCTCATAATCCACTCTGTCATCAATGATCAAAGTGTATGGTGTATAGTGTATAGCGTATAGTGTAAAGTGTATATGCAGTAATTTAATGATTACCTGCCTTGGATGACAGTGACAATAACAAGACCACATGATGCAAGCATTTTCCCGACACAGACACGACTAGTCAGGTTCTCCTTCACAGCGTCACATAATGACAACTACCGTATGTCCCCCCCCCCCCAAAAAAAAAAAAAAAAAATACAACGGGACCCTTCGCAATGATATTTTTAAAAATAGTGAATCAATCCAAATACAAATTCAGGGTATGAAACTACTGAACTCATTGCCCACATTTTACAGAAAACCCCATTCGATTTGCTTTAGTGGTCAAAGAAAAATGAGGAACCTTGTAGAGGATGTCAAGAATCTCTTTGCTCCAAGTTCTGTCTATTGTAGTTACACACAAAAGCATCGAAGTGCTAAACTTGGAAGAATCAGACTCATGACATGCTTTGCAACTTTTCACATTTCTCTGTGGCCGCTTAACCAAATTGAATGGGGTTTTTCTGCAAATTAGAGCTAAAATGTTATATTTTATGACCCTGAAGTAGCATTAAGACAGTATAATCATGTTTAGTGTTATCAATCCGAAAATTTGATTGTAATTTTTTTTTTTTTGGGGGGGGGCATACTATTATGTTATTGGAAGTAGATTGGATGTACAGTCGCGGAAACTTAAAACAAGGAAATCATTCATTTCTATAAAATGGAGAAAAAAAATCTAAAACCACCTTGCAACTTGTTTCTGGGACCTAACCCTGCCATAGAAACTACCAAAAACAAAAAACAAAAATCCGCCAGTTTGTTGTTAAACTGTTCGACCTGGTAGCTGGAAATACGGCGATATGGCAATATAGTAATAATGATACTCACCCTGAATTCGATTCCGTCACCCTTGGATAGTATGATTCATGTGTGAAATAGAGAGCTGTCCATGGTGAGATGGCGAAATAACAAGGCTTTTTGAAATACATTTATGTCAATTGTGTTTCACCTATGAAGATGCTGTCCTGAGTACACAAACAAGATTTGTAATGCATTAGGAATACCATTGTTATGACTATCGCATTCATTGTTATTATCAAAAATATGTTGCTGTTTTTCAGAAGCGTTTAAAAAAATTATTATCATGTTCAACTATATAAGTACCTTCATATCTATAAAACTTATTTGGGCGAATATCATGACCTCACCCTAATCATGTCCCCTTCTCCCCCTCCCCCCCCCCCCCATCCCCTCCGCAGATCGAGGCCGACTCCGCCTTCGTCTACCTGAATTGCATCAGTCTCGCGTCCTCCCTCATCGCCGTCTACGGACTCTCGGTCATCTACAACGCCACGGCCGTCCCGCTGAAGAACTTCATGGTGTCGGCAAAATTCAAGGCCATGAAGTGCGTTCTCATCATGACCAACGGCCAGAACTTGATTATTGCCATTCTTGTGAAGAAGAATGTCATTCCGTGCGTCGGGATCTTAGACTCGGCCTCCAGGGGTGAATGTAAGTTTATACCGTATGCTCCCCCCTCCCCCCCCCCCCAAAAAAAAATACAACGTTACCCTCCGCAATGATAACTTTAAAAATTGTGAATCAATCCAAATACAGTAATATCATAGGGTATGAACTATAACTCATTGCCCACATCTTACAAAAAAACAAACAAACATCCGATTTGCTTCAGTGGTCAAAGTCAAAGCGAAATTAGGAGTTTTGTAGAGCATGTCAGGAATCCCTTCCCTCCAAGTTCTGTCCATTCAGTTCACACACGAATATGCACTTCCAAGAGCATGCAAGTGCTAAACTTGGAAGAATCAGACCCATGACATGCTTTACAACGATTCACATTTCTCTGTGACCACTTAACCAAAATGAATGGGGTCTCCTGCAAAATATAACTAAGATGTTATATATCAAGACCATGAAATAGCATTCAAACAATTAAAAATTGGAAGTTATCAATGCGAAAATGCGGTTGTATTTTTTTTTTTTTGGGGGGGGGGGGACATAATGTATTGTGTTACATGCACACAGACGTATATATTAAACACAAGGAAATCAATCTGCAAATTGTTATAGCGTATCGTTTTCTCTCATTCTCCGTATTTCCTTCCTCATAGTAAGATGATTATATCAAAAGAAATGCAGTGCAACAGGAAATTCCTGAACGTTCATCTAGTTTGCATAAAGAGTAAACATAGTTTTAAGTGGCTTTACTATATGCTACAAAGAAGACCCCAGTCTCTTAACGAGACCCACACACATGACATTAACTCGAGCCCCCTTTCAGTGTAAGCATTAGATTTTTTTAATTGCTTTTTAACGAACATAAATTCATACCCTTTCTGAAATAAATACTAGTATCCTCTACTTCTTGGCCCTGTTTTGTAAAGAGTTGGGAGTGATTGCAAGTTGCGATCAATCGCAAATGGATTGAGCGTAAGTTTAAACTTATGCTCAATCTTTATGAAGCAGCTAGGCCCTTTGTTTCAACATTCCATTGCTTCTAAGCCACTCACGTTACAGTAATGGCAAAACCCGCTAGTGTTTGCAGGTATGGTAGAAGCCATGATTCAAGAATTCACAGTTCTAACATTTCCTTTCCTCCTCTCCCTCCTCCTCTCCCTCCTCCGCTTTCTCCTCTTCTCCTTCTCCTCCTCCTCCTCCTTCTCCTCCTCCTCCTCCTCCTTCTCCTCCTCCTCCGTCTCCTCCTCCTCCTTTTCTTCTCTTCCTCCTCCCCCTCTTCCCCCTCCTCCTCCCCTCCTCCTCCTCCTTCCCCTCCTCCTCCTCCTCATCCTCATCTTTCTTTTCCATCTTCCTTAATTTTGTCCACCTCTGTGACCCTAGTGTTGTACAACATGCTGGTGGTCTACGAGATGTTTCTGCTCACTCTCGTCTTCAAGCTATACTATTGGCACTGGATAATCAGTCACGAGTACGGCATGAAGTACATGTCGGCGTCGGTTGCCGACCTCGACGAAAAGGAGGCGATGAACGTCACTCACGAGCGCATCCAGGACCTGCAAGAGAAAACCAGCGCCAACGGCTCGCTGTCGAACGTCTCGAAGACAAGTTCGTTCAAGAGCGAGACGGTGGTATGAGATCACGTACTCAAAGTAATCATTTGATGAATGTGAGACTGGGGAATTGTATCATCTCCCCGTCCTGTTGCATACTTCTAGAAGAGCTTCTAGACGAAGAAAGGGCAACAAGTTTGCACTCGGAGGACCATGGAACACTCACATAGCTGCCAGTGGAATCTCATCCAGCTTGCACGTAGTTCATGCGTCACAGTCAGTAGATGAAGTCAGTATAAATGAGGTCAGAGTTGAATTGTACGACTCCCTGCTCATGGTGCTACAGATAGGACTTCAAACCTGTGGCTAACTCTTCGACTAACGAGTGAAATAAAGGTAAGAAACCGTGGGATAGGACGTACAGTGTTGACTAGATATTAAGGCAAGCAATTAACGCGTTATGGAAGCTATGGACCATGGACACTCGAAAGTGACACCCTTGATATTGCTTTGGATAGTTCGTGTTGCATTATATTGATTGCAAAGTAGTGTGTGGGGAAAATGCCTTGGACGATGTGCCTTAGTGCGTAGTGTGAAGTTACTGGTATTGGTCACGACCTGCTACATACGCTAAAAGTCTGGTTACGGACAGATGGTGGTGGACAGATACTGATAATTTGTCATTTCAGATACTAGTATTCGAAATGTTGGGGAAATAGCCGTATAAGGACGGCCATCATCCGGCGCCAATTTTAGCTCATATTGGACCTTTGCAGAAAACGTAAAGAGGACCAAGCTACTCCCATCCTCCTCACTACAGTTGGTCCTTCCCTGGGTGTCGCAGTTGATTGTCGCAGCAAGAGGTTTTATATATACGAATAGACAGTGACCATGATCTCTACGTAACCTCTTTGGTCAATGCATACTGGAGCATCACATATTTAAGTTTACTGTACACCAATTGCTATCACGTGGTGCATTTTGCAGAAAAAGAACTATTTCACAAATCAATCATTACTGTACTGAATGTACATGAATGCGTCGCACACGCGGGAGCAAAACACACTAAACGCATCTACAACCTTCTGACCATAATAGGTCACATTACTTCCAACAAAAAGGCTTTCACCTTCGTCACCCTTATTATGAAGCAGCTGTATGCGTTGATATGGTTGTTGTTAACGTCATCTATTCCAATTATATATATATTTTGTAATTCACGTTGCCACTTCACATCCCATGTAATACGAGTATAAATACCGTACCATAATAATCACGGTAGCATCAAGTCTATGTGACAGTGCTTTGTATGTAATGATATAGCATCATGCAGTATTATCTGAAGATTCATTGACCCGACTCCATGAAAGAACTGTACATGAACATAAAGCTCGCTCCTAAGGAATTATAAAATAGCAAGATCTATTCGAATTGCTCTGGGCAAGCCAAGCTCAAAAATGAAGAGATTAAGACTTAGATAACATTACAATCCCAACTGCTGTGGCTGGCCATAACTTAGAGTAACCTGTTTCGAAAACGAGGACATGTATCATGCCACGTTCGTGCATGTGTTCTTGATTGATTTACACCGGATGAGCACTCATTGAGAAGGTTCATATCCTCGATAGGCAAATTTGGGTTACTGAATCGGCAGATGGGTCATAGAACTTAAGATGTTAGTGCCATCGACTCGATATGCTACAACTGAATGTGTAACAGTGAAGATGTACGTGGTGGAAACGACGAAATAAACGCTACGCAACTTATTCATCGTCATACGAGTATATTGTTTATCTGTTTCTTTTTCCTCCCTGTATGATAGTGAGAGATGAATGCCGAATGTGTGGTGAAATTGCAACATTTTAATGAATACTTCAAAGATCTCGTGAAAGAAACCGTTTTGTGATCGAACTGCCACTCGTTGCGGCCGGACAATTCTCCAGTGGCCAAAGGGGAACTATTTCTTAACATTTATGTGGGTAAAGTGTTTTTGTTTTGTTTTGTTTTGGATTTTTTTTTTTTTGGGGGGAGTGGTTTTTAGAGTAGAGGCTTATTCTGTGAAAATTTGAAGAAAATCGGACAATCCGTTCAAAAGCTATCATGATTTATTGACAGGTTAATTAAAATTGGGTGGAAACTCCTGTAATTCATATTACAGTAAAATAGCGATAAAAAGTAAATTCATAAAAGAACTTTTCACATCCTCTTTTTTCTTTTCTTTTTTTCATCAAAACTACACAAATCTTTTTGATTTGTAACTGAGATGTATGAGATCTACGCACACACACACACACACACACACACAGAAGCATGGACATTTCTTTCGAAGTAAACCATATCTCGCGACAAATCACATCTCCTCCCATACAGTTTCTTCCTATGTATAATTCCTGTGTTTGCGCACAAATCATTATTAAATTTCCTGTTTTTGACATGATTTACGAAATATTTACACATTCCTCACATCAGATTGTTATGGAGTAGTTATGATTGAGCAATGTTGACTTTGTAACTGAAATAAGGATCTTTTCGTCACCAAATCATGGACAAATACGTAACTATTGTAATATTGTATCCGCAAACTTCTCAGAGAATTATCAATGTTGTGTCGTCCCAACTACTTCTGAGTACAATGTATCACTGAAATTGTGATCAAAACCATTTCAAATTTAAACCACCACTAGGTGTTCTTCTCTGTCCGACTGAAAACTTTCACTTCTACGATGTCTGAGGTTACCCGCAACGTATTCACATCAACTTGAGCATGGAGAAGTATTTCCCTTTAATCGTTGACACAACGACTGCACCTTCGGACACAAAAACGTTGTAATCAAGAAGAGACAGAGTAAAAGAGAGTGAATGTGTCGCAATTCAACTTACATTCTCTTTCGTTATCACTTGATCAACCACATATTGTACACAGAGACAAGGTCCTCATGCACACTCACTCCTCAAAGAATCAACAGACTTCAAAGGTACACTTGAAATATCTTTCGTGGACACAAACAGTTGTATTAGTTGGCTCATAGTCAATACAGAATACATGGTATACAATCAGTCTGATCATTTGGTACATATAGCAAAATTACATGCACCATGTGTGATTGTTAAGATCCCTCATTTCTCATGTAAAGTTCTTCTTTGTCCAATTTCCCAAAGGGTCATGCAGTATATATACCGGTGTTTGATTACTCGCATAAAGGGTTAGAATGTAAGTACATAATGATTTAATATACGCTTAGTATATTCATATACCAGCAGTTTACGCACAATTTATGAAAACGTGAGTAGAGTTATAATTTTGAAATACAATTCATTAGCTGCTAGCCAGGTATACTACACATGTATTAGTTGCGCTGCAGTGCAGCATCATTAAGGATTTTCACAAGCAATAAATACTTCATATTCTTTGGACTAACATTTTCTCCCGTTGAATCCATCCGGCAATTACGGCAATTATTCTCTAAACATAAAATAATTTACCTAACTATCTAGCCATAAAGTCCAATCACTGAATTATTCATCAGTAGCTTTCGACGTCACGCGTGACGTCAAAGTCAAAACTGTCACCTGACTTCCTTCACAATTCAAATCTAAAATTCTTCTTGTTCATTGTGATGTAATGATAACGATTATCATTACAACGATTCTGATATCTCTGCTGATTTTCATAGATAATACTTAAAAAAATACCTAATAGTGATCACGTGTGTCTTTTTTTTTACATATATAAAAGAAATCAGAAGACTGATTAAATGTCTGCTACCCATAAGTTCAGATGGGTATTAAAAGAAAAGAGGCAATGAAAATACATGTTAAAAATAGCTTGCCCTGCATCACACCGTGGGCCTACCTGCATGGCAAGATTGCATGGTAAGACTCTTTAAGTATCAAACATTTTTCAACCTCGAAGTGTACATCATTCTGTCTAGTATCTTAATTGTTTTAACTTTTACGACGACCATTCAAGATAATCACACGTTTGCAGAGTGAATGAAAACAGCTAAACATTCTAAATGAAGATCCATGTTAAAAAATGAATCAAATTTGTGCACAATGATTATAAAACTATACGTTGTCTACGTTGTGCTGTTCGTGGTTTTATGTACACTTGTACAAGAAATCTGACCTCTGTGAAGCTCTAAAGTTCCTAAAAGCACCAGCCTTGCATAATAATGAACTTGAACTCATTTAAAATAACGCGACATTTCTACATAAACATGTTAATCTCTCTTGAGCTGTTTCACCCTACAAACATTGAGACTTGAATAAACTATTCCTTCAGAGAGAATTCAAAGTCCAATTGTGAGTTTATGACATCACCTCCGAACCGCTATAGCATGGAAGGCGATGAGAAAATCATGTACAAAATATTTAATATGTTTGATTTTGATATTATTATCAGGCAGGGACTAGAATACAATAGATATCAAACAAGTGACAATGTTCGTAAACGTCTTGCACATCTCAATACGCATTTACTTATGTTTACAAAGAGAATATGTGGAGGTACTTACAAGTTAGTGTTTCTTTTCTAGAACTTTGGGGGCTGTATTTCAGTTCCCCGTGTACATAATAATGATAATAATAATGATAATAATAATAATAATAATAATAATAATAATATTATTAATAATAATAATAATAATAATAATAACGTGACAAACATTGCGATACAGTGAAAGGCCTTCGGTGAACAGACATAAAGTATGTACAAAGCACAGGTATGTACAAATTCACAGGTAAACCGCTAGGTTTTTAAGTTCTTGTTTTTCATAATCAGCCGTTATCAATAATTCCATGATTATTGCATGCATATGTCATAAACCTCTGAAGTACATACAAAAAAGCAATATCTAGGCTTAACCTGGAACATGCCAGGCAAGATGATTAAATGTGTGGTCTAGTGGTTGTTGATTCTGCTGTTGTTGGTTGTTGTTGTTGTTGTTGTTGTTGTTGTTGTTGTTGTTGTTGTTGTTGTTGTTGTTGTTGTTGTTGTTGTTGTTGTTGAAAGACACTTAGGTGAACGATGGTAAGGTAGACTGAACAATTTGCAGTAAGTCACCGTCATCGTGTTACACAAAACAACTGTATGCTGCACTTTTTAGGTAAAAAATAACCCAAGCTTCATTGTAGGCACAGGTGAAAAAAAAAAAGAAGTACAGCAGTGGGCACTTTTTCTTTTTCTTTTTTTGTTTTTGCTTTTTTACTTGGCTTACAAGGGAGTGTCCTCGTCTTTCATGTTCTTCTCGTAGTCGATGGCGATCTCGTTGACGTAAGCCCCGTTCTCGGGCGCCTTCTCGGCATCCGTCACCCTGAACTTCTCCACGTCCTGGGACTGGTTCTCGCCGGCGGTGCCATTGTTTTTCTCCGGGTCCGAGAGCGGGTGGGTGCCGACGGTCTTGCTCAGGGAGTCGCGGCCGTATTCATTCTTGCTCATCCACCAGCAGTAGTAGAATTTCAGCATCACAGTGAGGAGGAACATTTCACAGATCACCAGCATGTTGTATAGGACTAAATTGAGATAGTGAAAGGTAAGGAAATCACATCAATCTATATATCCTATCCATATATCCACATATCTATATATCTACTACATATCTACATATCTATTTGCATATTTCTACCTATCTATATATTAATCACTCACTCAATCAGTTAATCAATCAGTCAATCAATCAGTCAGTCAATCAGTAAGTCAATCAATCAATCAATCAATCAATCAATCAATCAATCAATCAATCAATCAATCAATCAATCAATCAATCAATCAATCAATCAACCAATCTATTATATCTATCTATTTATCTATCTATCTATCTATCTATCTATCTATCTATCTATCTATCTATCTATACATCTATACATCTATCTACACATCTACAATTATATCTTTCTACCTATCTACGAGATCAGTCTATCTATCTACTTATCTATCTTTTTATCTACGTCATTTCTTTTTCTCCATCTGTGTCCTTCCTGTTTCTTCTACGAGAGTCAGTCATGCACATTCACCCTCATTTTGCGAGAAAGACGCGATGTCGGCAACACGGATTTAAGTGATTTCTAATCATCTCACAAAAAGTTAAAGCCAGAATACCCATCTCAACCAATTCTATACCATCTCTTTAAGTCGCATTATCAAAATACTTTGTGTGCCATTCCAATTAAGGCTCTGGCGCCCTTATGATCACACAGTGAGTTGGCTCAGTCGGTAGCGCGTCTGCCTCCGACCCAAGCGAGCCGGGTTCGATACCCGAGTCTGGACGCAGCAATGTTGTGTGATCATACCGTTCCCTCTAGCAAGAGGCAAAACACTCTGTCCCTCGGATAGGAAATAAATGGAGGTCCCGTGTGTGTGAGAGAGTCACAACTCAAGCACGTAAAAGCAAGGAGCTACTTAGTAGCTACTTAGTAGCTACTAAATAGCTACTTAGGAGCACGTAAAAGCAAGGAAGCACGTAAAAGCAAGGAGCTACTTAGTAGCTACTTAGTAGCTACTTAGGAGCTACTTAGTAGCTCCTTGGTAAAAGATCCCGCTTCATTCATTCATCGCAAAGAGCAGGGTGTTTAACCCGGTGGAGTGGTCCCGCCTAACATCCAGCTGGACCCCATGGAAAACCAGTTTAGTGTAGCTGAGTATGGGCTATCCAGTCATCTTCTCAGATGGAAAACAAACAAACAAACAAACAGACAAACAAACAAACAAACAAAAACAAACATTGCACTTACTCTGTCCTCTCGAGGCAGTGTTGAAGGGGCCGACGCACGGGATGACGCCGGTCTTGACGAAGATGCCCATCACGAGGTTCTGCGCGTTCGTGAGGATGAGCGTGAACTTCATGGCGTTGAACTTGACGCCGACCATGAAATACTGCAGCGGCTCGGCGGTGGCGTTGTAGATGATCGAGAGGCCGAACACGGCGAGAAGTGAGGACAGGAGGCCAATGGCCGTCAGGTAGATGAAGGCGGAGTCCGGCGCGATCTAATCGTAAATGACGTGATGGAATCAGCAAAACAACAAAAATTGAGAAAATACGCATAATGATAATAATAATATTATTATTAGAAATAACAGAAATAATAAAAATGTTACAACGATGACAATTATAGTGATTGTATAAGTCACATTCATGATAATGTCTTTGATTACGATAAAATAATGACAATACTGTATTAATATTATGTTGGTATCCTATTCCTCTGCAAGGATGACTTGTTATAGGCGTGTGTGACGAGAAAGTTTGCTTAATCCAGTGGCCATATTCAAGGAGTAATGAAACCCAAATGTGCATGTGGATTGAGTGAATGCAGCAATACTAGTGAACCACATCAGTGAAAGTTTGAGGAAAATCAGACATTCCGTTCTATTCTGATTCAGATTTTTGGAAGATATTGTGGGTCTTGCAGACAAACCAATACTGTGAAACCCCAAAATATATATTACATTGACCAAGGATGATGACGTAAGAGGCTCACATATCCAAGTACTATAGCATTGTAATTCCATTGGAATACCATTTGCTTAACAACTTCATCTGTGTAGAATTTATGCACGCTTTCTTCTTTTGTTCCGCTTCCATGAGCACCGAATCGTGAATCCTTGCGTGAAGCTGCTGCGTCATCATCCTGGTTCGTCCCGATTTGTTATGAATTTTAAAAGCATGCACATTCCTTAACCCTATAAAGCCCAAGGGGGGGGGGGGGCACATTGTGCCCCCCTACCATTTTCGTTTGCCACTCCTACACCTTTTACTCGATTTCAACCAAATTTGGTGACTTTTCCTAAAATCTTATTGCGAACATTTTGATATATAATTTAGCTATATCCGATATTGCTGGTTGCCATGGCAACCGTAAACTGACAACCATGTTCGTCAGATTTTGCATGATTTTCTGTTCAGATTTCAATTAACAATATAATAATGGATGGAATGGGGGTTTTCTTGGCTGTAATTTGCTGAAGGACCAAAATGTGAAGTTATTATGGTTGTGAATCACCCTGAAATGGTCTTCTTATTATTTCCTTTATTTTTTAAAAGACATAGGCATCAAACAATAGACATAATAGAAATAATCGAAAATGAAGCATTTTCCAAAGACTACCCTTTTATTTTGTGTTATCTTCACACAAGCTTTGCCTGTAATATCATTTCTTCATCATATCATCAATCTGCAAACTTAAAATTTCAATATTTTGGAAATATGAAATATGATACCAATATATGTACCCATTCCAAGCAATACATCATAGGTTTCATATATTTCTTTATACTGTATTGAATAGCGCCCCCACATGTTGACCTTGAGAAATTTCAACAGTAACAAATAGTGAAGGTTGACTTGCTTTTCCTTTGTGGTAAATATGAAAATGATTGATAAGAAATAAAAACATATATAGTCGGGATAAAGAAATAAAAAGAAAAAACACGATTTAGCATATTTCCTATGTATTTCTTTGTATTTTGGTTAATAGCGCCCTCAGTGGATGACTTTGGGAAATTTCAAATGTTGGGTCTTGTAGAGTATGAGTTGCTCTACCCATGTGCCAAATATGACGGTCATACATCATATAATAAAGAAGTTATATAGGGGGGGGCACAAATAAAGAAGTTATATAGGGGGGGGGCACAATGTGCCCCCCCCCCCCCCCCCCCCCTTGGTCCTGGAAGGGGTCAAAATAGCTTGGGCTTTATAGGGTTAACAAAATTACTATAAATTCTGTAACTCTGTACCCAGTATAACCAATTTATAGATGTTGAAAAACATGTAAAAGTCTGAAAAATCATCCAGAGGTCTCCTTTAATTACGGTCAAATCGAACCACGTGAAAAACTGCACTGGAAGTAAACTGGTCTGTTTACTCCACTACGCTCAAGCTTGGACTATCTGCCATATCTAGCTGACCTTTTGAGGCTGCAGTAAAGACATTATACATGTATTTTCAAGACCTTGGCTTTGGTATTTTGCAGACGATGGCGACTAGATTATAAGTGCTCCAAAATGGCCATGAAGTCTCTACATTACAATCATGTGTTGACATGAAATCCATTGTGCTATATGAGCTTACCGCACAATGCCAGTATTCACGATACACTGGGAGCCTACTTCTGTAATAGAGTTGAAGGCTGCTGTGTACATTCAGCGCATGGTGCTCTACAAATTAGCATGGAAAGCAATCTTTGCCCCGCAAACATACAAGGAAGTCTCGTTACCGTGAAAAGGCAATTGAATATAACGCCAGTCGCGTCTTGACAAAGTTTTGCTGGTACGCACTGAGCAACAAAACGAAATGGGTACTAGTAATGAACAACCACAGCACAGGCACAATCTCTTTGCACGCAACGTAAAATCGAGCAATCAAGGTCGTGTCATTAGTGACGCATGAGCCTCTAAAGAGATAAGAGGCCACTTCTGTGGAAATGCCCATCGACCTACAGAACGGTAGATCAGTCTCTGGTTTATGATGTTTCTCTGGGGTACGTTTTACGCCGTTTGGTTTCCTGTCAACTTAAATGAGAGAAACGCACGTTGCAGAGTTGTAACTTTGTGCAACCATCTTACCGAAGCTAAAACACACGAGGTTAAAATCTCTATCACTATTCAGTTTCTTCAAATCTCGCGACTTAGTTGTAGTTCGATTTCTAATCACTTCCAGCTTTTAATCTGTCTTATACTAGTATATCATCAGGGGCGGATCTAGCTTTTTATAAAGGAGAGGGTTGGGGCGGTATGCGAGGGAGCGTAGCGACCGAGCCCGAGCGAGCGGAGCGAGTGAGGGGGGGGGGGGGGGGGGGAGGGTGTGGGAGGGGGGTGTCCCCCCTCCCACAGTAGGGAGAATTTTGAAAATCTGTGTGTGAAAATGGCGTTTTCTTGCATCTAAAACACCACTATTTTTGGTTTAGAGGTCATTGCCATAAATAGAAAAAAATAAAATTACAAGTTAAAAAAAAAAGATAAGATAAAAAAAAAAATGGCCCCCGGATTTTTTTTTTTTTTTTTTTTTGGGGGGGGGGGGGTGGGGGGGGGGTTGCAACCCCCCAACCCCCCTCTAGATCCGCTTCTGATCATCCGATGATACCTGCGTCAACTTAAGGGGTTGTGGGTTTTCTCTTTCCGTGTCTTGCCTTCCTCTTTACTGTCATGTTCAGACGACAGAATAGTCGTCTGCAAGTTGGTCAGTTTGGCCCTTTAGGCGCGAAGAGCTTGCCAATCACAGAAGCTCTTGTGTCGGTAACCACAGGGCCTACGGATTCAAACTGAAATCAAGCCCTTCTTACAACCACACCCTCCCCCCCCCCCCCCCCCCCAAAAAAAAAAAAAAAAAAAAAAAAAAAGAGAGAACATTATAACGATAGTTACGTTACCATTGTGACAACAAACTTACCGAGGACGGGTTGTAGATTCCATCAGCCCACAAAACGGCCCCGATGAAGACAATGGTAGGACGGATGTACGCTGTCTGCAAGACTAGCCCCCGGAAAGTGTGGAAAAGTTTCCTGAGACGAATTAACAAAACATATCATAATATATATGTGAATAAAATAATGACTTAATTTGGGATCTTTCGAATGAAATACAAATCTGAATCTCAATAAAAATATTAACATTATAAAATTTAAATCACAGTTGCTGTTGTCGTTTTGTCCGTCTTTATAGCCTGAAATTCTCTCTTGATTTGACAATGGAAAAATATTGTTATGACCATCAGGATAATTCCAATTTTAAATGTTGATTTTGTATCAACAAAACGGGCGAAATACAACAACAAATGATGTATTATACAAGAAATCTCACAAATATATTCATTTACAATGGGGAAAAAAAAACAAATCGTATATTCCTGTCAGCTGTTACTGAGATATTGTATAACAGGTAAATACTATTCGTCATACCTTTTGGAAGAGCTACATGAAATACTCTTTTCGATAGGCTGGAAGAATGAATGTGTATGGAATTCATTTGTATTTTTTCATATTACTCTATATAATTCTGTGACATCACGGATGATTTAGAGCCCACGAAATCAATACGAACTTCACAACCTTTGAACAGATTATGTGATTTTCTTCACAACTTTCACCCATATAAAATATACTGCTTCGGTTATCATTATGAACCTGTATAAGCTGAAATAGATACATTTTGGTAGAGAATTCCCCTCCAAACACATCCACTGCTAATCCCCCCCCCCCAAAAAAAAAAAAAGAAGGAATAAAACAAAACTATTCCTGCACTTCTATATCTAAGAATCCTACGACTTGTACATCATTCTCCTTTTCTTCCCTCTCTTTGATCGCCATTATCATCTTCTTCTTTTTTCCTCTTCTTCTTTTTCATTCCTGTCTCCTTCCTCCTTTATGTTTTTTTTCATTTGTTGATCTTTTTGTTGTTCATGTTTTTGTTATCCGTTTTCTCCTTCTCTTTCCTTCTTCTCCCTGTGCTACGCTGTCAATGTTTTGGGGGTTTTTTCACAGAAAAATTCTATTCACTTATCATCATTCAGCTACATATGAATTAATGTCACATCATATGATACATAAAACAGATAATACAATTTGACAGGCAGCTACAAACAGTCTAAATAATATCAATACGATTCCAGTTAATATTGGATACAAAAACATTAGTTGTTTTTTTACACATATATACATCTACTTTCTTCGCTTGCTTTAAAGATTGCATAATTGGCAAAAATCGAATGATTTATCTAAATTTCTGGCAGAAAATGTAATGTACTTTGCATACAAACACAGATACACACATTGTAACCCTTAACCCTAAAAGGACCGGGGGGGGGGCGGAATCCGCCCCCCCCCCCTCGACGTTTCGCGCTATAATTCTGTAACGCGAGAAGGCCTCGTCGCGAGCTTCTTGACTTTCTTCATTCAAGTCTCGCGCAACTTTTGAGACCAAATTTGCAACGTCCGCGCATACTTTTGCGAAGCCACGCCCATTTTTGTAATGGAATGTCGCCCCAAAACGGGCACAATTTTGTGATTTTGTGTACATTTCCCATGGAAAACAGTCCTCTGTCATGAAGTCATAAAAAAATGATTATTTTTACAATTAATCACTTTCATTGATTAATTTTGTGCTAATTATGGTAGAAAGTGGTCAGTGACAATTTCCAATGAAAAAACAAAGAAAAACAAAGAAATACATAAGAAATTCTGAAAACAATAAAATACATAAGAATTGAAATGAGTTTCGGAAGTTTTTGTGACATACAATTGTTGAATATGCTAAAACAGATTTACAGATCAAAAATTAGACTCTGAATGCTTTTAATTAGGGCTAAAATATCATCTTGAACTTAATTTGCATAATTAATTAATTAAAATTAGAAATTGATTGTTACAAAGAATCTTATGACACAGTCTTGTAGATTATGACGCGGGTCTCACGCATGCAAAATTCATCGCGATCACACCACCGATGGCCGAGATCTCAAGGGGGGGGGGGGGGGGCGGAATCCATCCCCCCCCCCCCCCCCGGTCTGAGCATAGCCAAAAAAGCCCGGCCCCTTTAGGGTGAAGGTTTTCTGTAGAACAAAGGATAAAAGTACCTCTATTATAGTAACTTTAGTTTGATTTTGTAACATAACTCATGTTAGGCTGTCAATGTTATGCTATGCTACTTCATGGTTACGTTGCGTTATGTTACGCTGTCGATGTTACTACAATAAATGCAACCCTAACTTGTTGGTTTATTGATGCCATGGAAGACTATTACATCAACAGGTCCACCTATCAGGTGTCTTACATGGAGAATTTGACAGATGGTAGGCAGGGGCAGCAGCAGGTGAAGGCGGGGCACGTAGCGACACCTCGCGACCGTTCATGTGCGCTTCCATCTTCTCGATCCCTCCGAAGTAGTCGACGATGAGCAGAACGAAGGCATAGAGAGTGGTGGACATGTATCTAGGAGGGGATATGAGAGAAAGAAATGTTCAGCCAGTTGATATAAGAACATATTCCCAAACGATATACAGTTTTGTTTTGTTTTGTTTTTCTTCTTCAATTGATTGACGTTATTGATGGTTGGGTTTGATCAGGGATTGATAGGTGTGTAGAAAATGTTCATGAAAGAGTGTGCGCATATAATTTATATTTATTGTTATTATATTCACATACGATCTACAAATGACTTACGAATGAACCCACAAATCCAAAATGCATCCAAACACACATACACACACACACACACACACGCGCACAGACACACACACACACACACACAAACAAACAACGACCCTAAGGTGAGTTGGACTGGTTACAGCGTAAAATGATTCATGTCATGGGTATTTATAACAGGGTATCATATACTCGCAATCTAGAAACTCATCAATTAAAGAAAGAAAAATGGTTACACTGATGGCGATGCGGATAGGCTGTAACCGTACATGTTTAGCACCGATAATAATAGACTATACTCACAAGCTAGAAACCCAGTTCGTAATGAGGGCGGCTCTGGGAATATACAGGCCAGCTATCGATGTCAACGAGTAGATCTGCGGAAGAAACAAATACTGTCAATAAGCATTAACGAAGCGAAATCATGCCATTTTCGGATATTCGAGACCAGATAGAGGATATGCTGCGCTTAAGGGTTATAAAGAGGTCACGTGGGGTCACCACGGGGAAAACCCGTGGAATATTGAGGAAGCGGACAACAACTGTGTAAGCTTTCTCTCCGCACATCATGGCATTGGTATACCATTGCAAAAGTTTATCAAATCGAATGTATTTCAGTTATACACCGCTTTATATAAAGAACATTCATACATACAGGGTGTGCTAACAAGACAGGCGTATCACAATGATAACGATATCAATAATGTTGATTATAATAACGGATGGCATATCTCTTAAACTATCTGTCACAATTGTTTCACTTGAGGGAATTTTTGTATGTGCCAAACGAAAAAGTAAAAAAAGAAAAAGCATAGCACTGCAGACTTGTACACAATAATTGTCAGTGGTCAACATCATCATTATTTTGTGAAATCATGCCGTGATGGCGTCATCATTTTAATACCAAAA